>NC_072795.1:24800416-25112395 GCF_028583425.1 Eublepharis macularius | reverse complement strand
CAGCACATCACTGCCCGTGTTCAAACATATTCAGAGTTACACAGGAGGAACCATTTGTATTCCCCTCCGTTGTATTTATGACAATCAAAAGAGTAGCCAGTTTTCACTTTCAACAACACAAAAATAAGAACAGACAGTTAAGCAAGATAATACTGAACATTAAATGAGTCACATTATTGACTATGGCGGTGGTCGTAGTCTCTGTGTGAAAACAAGTCTCTATCTTCGAGACTTGTTCTCACATTGATCTGTCTACTGACAAACACTTGAATGTCTGACATGGAAACCCTGTACATCATAGACGATTCTGGACTATGGCATCATTTCATGTTACACATGGCACTTATCATACAACCGAGCCTGACAATTACTCCGTGTGAGCAGAAGGTATGACCTGGAAAAATACCCAACCACCCTCCAGAAGCACTTTGTAGAGGCAGGCCTGGACACACAAACCTTAAAACACCCTCACTGGTCATAACATTAAACCAGAAGAGTTTTAGGTTAAATATTAGGAAGCATTTTCTGACCGAGAGAATGATTCCTCAGTGGAACAGGCTTCTTCAGCAGGTGTCGGCTATCCTTCTTTGGGAGTTTTTAAACAAAGTCTGGATGGACATCTTTCAGCAATGCTGTTTCAATGACTTAGGATGAACTTAGGCAGATTTTGAGAGGGATGGGAGGAAGGGGTGAGCCAGTGCTCAGCTCTCGTGGCCCTTTCTTATGGGCTCAGGCTAATGCTGATTGCTACTCCAGAGCAGGAAGGGATTTTCCTCCAGGCCAGATTGTTCAGGGATCCTGAAGGTTTTTTTGCCTTCTTCTAGGCATAGACCAGGGGTGCTGGGGGGGGGGGGGGGGTTGGGGGACTCACTGTGAATTCCCTGCATTGTTCAGGGGGCTGGATTAGATGACCCTTGGTATCCTTCCAGCTCTATGATTCTAAATATTTTGGCTTTTCAATCTTAGATGAGTGACAAAAATTGGAGGTGTATACTTTATTTAAAAATGGTAAACAACCTTGTGTTAACCAGAGTCCTGATTGTGTTAGACCTCCTTCCATGGTGACATTTAGGGGGAGCAGATACTGTTGCTATTTACCTGACATTGACAAGTATATTTTCTTCCTTCTTTTAAATTTAGATTATGGAGGCATGCTTAGCATTGTATTTTGTATGATTTACTCAGCGGGACTTTAATACTCTAATTTATTCATTTATATGCATAACTTCCTTTGTGAGATATTCTGTCTTAATTACTCAGTTTTTGTGTTTATTTCTCTCTTTGTCTTATATGAGGCTTATCTCTCTCTTGTCTCCTTTTTATTTTCATTAATTTATTTTATTTTACAAATATATTAAAGATACACAAGTATATATAAAAAGATGAAATATGCAAGAACAGAACAAGCATCACTTTATCACAAAAAATTATAATTAGTTAATACCTATCACAGCTACCAGCTATAGAGTTTCTTGCCAAACTTACATGTCTGGTTCCAAAAATTAATGAAAGGATACCATTGTTCTGCAAGCATTTCTTGCTTGAAATATTTTTCTCTTAAATATTTATCTGCTTTTATTGTATTCAGTAAGATCAGATACCATGATTTCTGAAGCCATTCGTTCATATCTTGTAAAGAGTTTGTTTTCAAAGATTAAGCAATTATGATTCAAACTGTTGCAAGCATATTTAGCAACCATCCAAGGGAGTGCAACAGAAAAGACACTCCAAGTGCCATATTTGGATTTTTTTTTTAAATTGCCTACCCAGAATCTTACTTAGATGATCAAATATTTTATCTCAGTGTACTTGGCCAGTTCCACCAAACTTATAGGATGGTGTCAGTTGCCTTATCACATCACCAGCATCTGCTTGACACAGAGTTAAACATTGTTGTAGTTTAGTCCCATCTATATAATAGTTCAATCTCATTCTCTTAAATTTTCACGTGTTAAGAAGGTGTACATTGTTTTATGGAACCTGCACCATTCTTGCGTGGACTGGACATATTGATGTCCAGATCCTTTCCCCACTTTTTTAAAAAGGTAAGACTGTTCTATAAGTCCCCTATAGAATTTCTTCAATAAATCCTTTTGTGTTAATAATTTATGCGAGATTAATTCAAACTTTATATGATTTCTATATATATTGAATTTCCTGACCAAAATCTATACAAAATTCTTCAGTTACATATATTGATAGCTAGAGACCTCATCTAGATTAAATATTTCTCTCACTACACCAAAGGATATAATTAATTTGGTATTTCTGAGATGTATATGTGGTTTATCAAGTCTTTAGTGGCTCATGTATATGCTTGGTAAACTTACAGTGCAATTCTAAGAAGAGTTATACCAGTCTAAGCCCACTGAAATCAATAAGCTTCAACTGGAGTAACTCTTAGGATTGGTCTGTTAGTCTGGCTGGGTTGGTCAAAACTTGTGGAGTCCTGCCATAACGGAAGACCAGCAGCATTGGCCAAGCCTCTTCTCATTGAGAAACTTTTGATTAAGAAATATAGCTAAAACACTGAACTATGAAACTGTATGTAAAGTTCTAGTAGCACACTGGATTCCTACAACTCTGTTCTAAAACTTAAGAAATGGGTGATATTCTTCAAAGTCTTCAATTGAATCAAATATTGACTAGATATGCCATGTCAGCCATCTCTATAGTATCCCATACTCCATAACTGTTCTGTTTCATTTGGAATACTTGTCATCTTTCTTGAGCTCTCTCCATGTCCATGGCTTTAAGGCTATCTTTTAAGCAAAGTTGTTTGGGGATTGTGTTGACACCGGGCAGTTCTGTTTCATGTTCTCAAGTTTCCTCTTCTTCAGTAATGTTATTCTCTAAGTGCTGCTTACTTTTCACCCCAGCCAGTATCACGGAATTTGATTTGACTAGAGTTGCTTTCCAAATTGTTTACTTGTCTTGATAATAATATTACTCATTTGTTCTGCTTTACTTTCACACCCATGGGTTCTACCAGACTCAAATAGCACTGAATGCATGGAAATGCATTTGGGTATTATATTTTCATTCAGGCATATGTCTTCCCATACACTTTCTTGACTCTGAAAGTGCTATCCAGCTTAAAGTTTCTCAGCAAGGCCTTTTTGAAATGAATACACATGTATTCTACTCCTGGTAATTTCTTCTAAAGAAGAACTGACCCTTCCCCCCTGCAGTGCAACTACAAGGCTGGCCAATAATATCTACCTTTATGTTCGTTTTTTAAAATCCTGTGAAAAACCTACGCCTGGGTTATTTAACTTGTACGCTTACTAGTACTGTTTTAGCTGATGCATTATTGGTGCAATAATGAGTTGGAGCTCAGTGGTAGAACAGATACTCTGAAAAAAATGGTTTTTCTTTTTTGCAACTTCGGTCATTCTTGATTTGGGTTGAGAAAGACTTAGTTTCTAGAGTTTGTTAGTATGTAGTTGCTTGCAGGTGAGGTTTCCTTTAGTGCCTAGCACTAATTAACATTCTTGAAAGCCGAGCATAGGGAGAGCAGAGGGAGATAGACCTTAACTGCAGTAAGGTTTTGTTTCTTCACTGCTCAAATGTTCCCTGTTAGCAAATAGTTACATTATTCGGGGGGTTCTTCTGGCTGTACAGGCCTGAGCCAATTAGGACCCTTATTTGAAAAGGTAGTTTTCTAGCTATAAGAGAGAAGGGCATGGCAGCGCGACCTGCTAGTGCAGATGACTGCCTGGATATGTGTCTGATTACTTCTGAGAAGGAGAGCCTGATGTGACTTGAATGTTTGTCTGATTGAAGGACCAACTTCCTGGATTATTGGTAACTGAAATTGTTTAGTTAGAGCTATTTGCTAAGGATTTGTTGTTTTTCTTCACAGTCTTGTTTGCTTTTTTTAATATCTTTTGCACCTAATAAATAATTATATTCCTTTTATTTTGATGTGGCCCTTGCCTTCTTAACCTCTAAAGCCTAAACAATGTCTTGACAGACACCACCTACAAGATAATCATTTAGTGAAAATCCTTCTCGCAAGGGAGGCTTCTTTTTTTGTTAATTCCCTGAGAGTCAAGAGATTTGCCTTTTTACTCCTGGGCTGTTGGGATGGATAAAAGGACTGGTGGCAACTACTCTAGTTTGTAATTTTGTGGATGTCTGTTTGTACCAAGGCACTCTTAGCCCTGGCTGGGAGTAAGATTGCCTTGACACTCTGTATGCAGAGTATCTCAGATGCATTGCTTGGCAACTCAAGTGAAAGTATTGGAGGTAGCAGGTTGTTACCTGAATTGTTCTCCTTGTGAGTAAACAGAATTTGTGGGAGGAATTCGCAAGCATGGAAGGCAGCTATGTGAGAGGTCAGTAACCGCGGGATCTAATCATCAATAATTTATGGAGTCCTTTCCCAAGGATATACACACACGAAGCCAGTGTTCTTAATTAAATGATGATTTTTATTCAAGGGGCAAATGCATACGCACACAAACACACAAGAGGCCTAGGAAAAGCAGTGGCGAAGGTGGGATAGATTTGAGGGGTTGCAAGGTGATAATTACCTATCTGGAGAGCAGGGCTTCAAATGCCAGCGTTCTCAGCCAAGGGAGCAAGAGACTTAGGGCAAACCTCAAAGGAACAGCACTTTGGATCCGGTAAGCATGTATAGAGGAAGAGAGGTTTAGGGAAGCGACCCTAAGGGAGTAGCTAGGAAATGTGCACAATTTGAATGAGGCCAGGGTTCCTACCTTTATAGGTAAAACGTGCCCTGAGGTGGGAGAACCCTCCTAGCCATTAGAACAAATACTCCAACAGTCAGTTCCGGGGATTGACAAAAGGTTTGATTACCTTGATTGGTAGCTGCCGGGGCATGTGAAAGTAAATGCAAAATTTGTTCTAGCACTGCACAAAGGGATAGTTTGTTAATGAAGTCCACTGGAGCTGATGAATTTAGTTGAAGGAATGTACCTTCCCAGGAACACTGTAAATACTTACGAATGTCATCTGATTAGCTCCTCAATCAAGGACATGAGATCTCATCACGGAAGGAGGGAATGTGTTAAGTGGGGATGACTCTGCGAGACCTTTGTTGCGCTGGATTCCTTAGGGGCTCAGAAGACTGCAAATCCAATCACCTCTAATCACTCCGTATTCCTATGCGGCATTCCATTCATGCCTGGATCTCTCAGGCGGGACTCAGCAACTGTTAGCTGGAGGCCCTCTGGTTGCAATACAAGCTGCCATTTTAAATCCAGAAGCCTGGTGATTTTTAATATCACAAGCAGCCATGTTAAAATGGCTATTAAAGATGGTGGAGGCCGGGCCGACTGCTTACAAGGGAAAGACCTTTTTTCAGGATTCTCTCAGTGGAAAAAAAACCTTTTTTCTGCCTGAGGTTTTGGAGAGATGCTGCCAGGCAAAGTAGCCATGCTGAACTAGGTGGACCAATTGGCTATATCAGTACTACGGATATTTGCAGGATATTATCTTGTCTAGACTGAGAGCCTGTCAGTGCAATTCTCTTTCCTGGATGTAAGTCCCACCGAGGAGACTTCAGATGGATTCTGAGCAGATGTTCTTAGAACTGCATTTAGTAAGTGTCTCTATTTTGATTTATAACAAACTTTATAATTATACTGTTGTTTTAAAATATACCAGAATGTGTATATATATATATTTAAATCTCAATCCAAAACTAATTTGGGATAAACTCAGATGCAATATCAGGTCACCCAGACCCAAACCTATCCTCTACATTTTACAGACCAGTGAGTTCCAGATATCATTGTAGCTTGCTTACAACTATTCTCCAAGTTCATGGAAGAAGTGATATATGAATCCAAATCTATCAGGATTCTCTTGGGGGGAAAAATTATACAGCTTGTGACCCAGCAAGCAACACACAGTTTACCATCCACATCCTATGACCAGGTGCAATGATGTCACTTAAGGAAGTGATGTCATCTCACCTGCCAGGAGCACACCTGCTGCATACTGGCCTAGGAGGTTTTTTAGCCTCCCAGGCCCATTCCCTGGGCCTTTTCACCCCACTGGCCAGGTGAGTGGCAGCAGGAGAAGAGGCTGGGAGTGGGGGATTCCCCACCACACCAACTGGGAGACCTAGTAGCCCTAACTAGATTATACTTGACATCATATGACAAGATACATTCTGGAATAATTTAAGGCCTTTCTGTGAAAATAGAGTGGATGTTACTTTAGGACAGAAATTAATCAGTCCCGCTCAACTCAAACATCTCAACAAAAGCAACACACCTTAAGAAGTATCCCTTAGAATGACAGTGACAATTTTCCTCTTTGGTATTTCACAGTCTCATCACTTACTTGACACATTCCTGTATAATAATACTCCATAAGCATCTTTGATCAAAAACATCTAATTTCCCCCCGCTTCTATCTCTGGCAAGTTCCAGGTTTCTTAACTACACGCTAGATGAGAAATTTTATAATGAGTATTATATACTTGATCTTCTCAGAGAGGCTCAAATGTGATTTTCTCTACCATGTGTCAAGGCTTCTGAAGGATCTGAGAAATATTTCCTGTCCCAAAAGCAACCACATTAGTAAATTAATTATCTAGAATAGCTGTAGACAAGACATAAGTGCCATTATAAAGTGGGGAAATAGCTATGAGGAAACATACCAATATTACTGGAATTTTGGCTATTAATCATGTTCATACAAGATATATATTTATTTTACCCAGTATAGATTCAGGTTAATCGCTTTCATTTCAGCTCAGATGTAATGCTTCAGAGAATAGCCTTTGATTTATAGGCAGAAGGAATAAATTAATGGAGTATACGAAGACTTGTACAGCAGTCTTTTCAGTTCCTCGTGAAAGAAAATCCTCATGTTATACAAGAGGAAAATGGTGATACCCATACAGCAATGGGTATCATCTAACCAAAAGTTAAACAGTACATTTCACTAATTTCAGTGCCTTTGGCTCTACCACCGCCACTCATTGTCAATACTCCAATACATCCCTGCCAGTGATCTTCTCTCTTCCATTTTCACTATCATTTGCTGTCTGAATATCTCCTGTTCCCTGAAACAACTCTGTCCTTTCTCCTTAGCTGCCCATTATGCCTGAAACCGCTTCCTTGCAAGATGCTACCTGTTTTATTTTTGTAAAAACCTATCTTTTCTGTGAATCCATGGGAAAAACCTCAGGCTAAATCTCAACTAGAATAAGTCTAAGAACATGCAACTACAATGAACACCAATTCTTCCCATGCTTTCTACACCCCACCTTGTTAGCAGTCAGACCCCTCTTCACTGCTAAGAGGGCAGCTTATGGATGGAAAATCATAAACATCCCTTCCTTGTGTATCTTAAGTCCAGAGCACTGCCTGGACCAGAGCAGATGCCAGCCAGATGGGAGCCTGGAAAATTACCAGATTGTGAGTCAGTGCGGCTGGCTGACTGACTGACGCCCTTCCATGCCTCGGAGAAAGATGCGTAACTTAGAACAATGAGACTCCCAGGAAACTCGTGACTTACCTTGTCAACACCTGATCTCACTTCCTCCACACCCACTTACCCTAATCAAGCTGTTCAGCAAAACTGGCAGTTTTTCCCTGCCCTTTACCTTCACCCAGCTGGGATGAGGAGTGGAATAGATAGCAATGCCCACCCCATGTCTTCACACAGCTGGGATCAGGTGCAGAGCAGATGGCAATGCTGATCCCCCGCCTTCACCCAGCTGAGATCAGGAGTGGAGCACGTGGCAATGCCCATTCTCTGCCTTCACCCAGCTGGGATCAGGTGCAGAGCAGGAGGCAATGCCTGCCCCCCTTCACTCAGCTGGGATCAGGTGTAGAGGAGGTGGCCATGCCTGCCCCCCCCACCTTCATCTGGCCAGGATCAGTGATGGAGGAGGAGGGAATGCCCGCCTGCCTGCCCTCCCCTTTCTATGGGCCGTTGTATTTTTTTCCACGACGAGCTTTGTTGCTATATGTAATAAAAATCTCATGAGGTTTGTTAATGCATGGAAGTTTTCTTCATCATTTGATGGATTTTCCAAAACAACAAAAACAAGGACTACCCTACATTTTATTCTACTCCAGAGATGAACAGACAGCTCTGCCCCCCCTTTCTACTGTAAACTGTAGCCACCCCAAATCCTGTGCTGTATTCTGGACATACCTTGAAATGCTGAAATCTTCCCCAACCCTTGACCCACAAAAGATGCTGTTCTTCATCCCCATCATAGGTATCAGCTGGTGGTGGTTGAAAGTGCCATCAAGTCATAGCAGACTTGATCACCCTGGTGTGATTTTCAAGGCAAGAGACTAACAGAGGTGGTTTGCTATTACCTGCCTCTGCAAACCTCTGGAGGTCTCCGATTTAATTACTAACCAAGGCCAACCCTGCTTAGCTTCCGAGATGTGATGAGATCAGGCTTATATTTGGCAGCTGTAACTGATTTCCCCTAATCTAGGTATATTTCATCATAGTTGTACATGTTTTGCACTCAAAATGAAATAGCTAGTCATTGGGAAAATGCAATTCCTTCCCCACCAAACATATGCTTCAGTTGCCCTTGTGAGTGCTACGTGGAATCTGGCTGTGCAAATATCAGGAAATCTATTAGACAGCGTCTGTGACATCATTTGCAATGAATAACACAACTCTCCTCCCACCATCTCCACATTTTACGTAATTATTTTGTACGTGTTTTGATTTTAATCCAAGATAAACATGTTTTTAAAATTAATTATTTCAAACGTGGGCCCTCATCTGCTCTGTCAGTGAAGAACAGGAACACTCATATTTTTAAAAAATAAATGGCAAAATACAAGCAAAGCATTTGGGGAAAGGTGCCTTTTTCACATCTTTATCAGCAGTTGAGTGACTTGCATGTACAAACTCACTCTCAGTGAGTACAGAACCTGCACCACTATGGCATGTTGTACTTTATAACTGAAAATAAGCTAATTATGTTCATTATCAGTATCCTCTTGATCACCCTTGTAAAAAGGAATTCAACACAAAGTTTTATATGGGGTGTTCCAGATAGTTACAGATTACATATCTACAGGGCTTTTTTTCTGGGAAAAGAGGTGGTAGAACTCAGTGGTGGAACTCAAGACCGCACAATGACGTCACTTTGGGTCAGCTGGAACAAGGGGGGGAGATTTTTAAAGTTTAAATCGCCCTTGGCGAAAATGGTCACATGGCCGGTGGCCCCACCCCCTGATCTCCAGACAGAGGGGGGCTTAGATTGCCCTCCGCGCCAGAGCAGCCATGTGACCATTTTCAAGAGGTGTCGGAACTCTGTTCCACCACATTCCTGCTGAAAAAAAACCCTGCTTATCTACACGTGGTCACTCCTTCTTACAGGAAATTTGGAGAGTTTTGGAAAGATGAGTGCCTACATAAGGCCAGGAAAGGAAATGTGGCAGTAATGAAGTATTTCTGATACATTAAAATGCTACCTGTCTAAAAGGCATATGGAGTAAAATCACCATGAGAAATTATTATGCTGTGAACGTATCCAGCAGAAGGAAAATTTGCACGCAAAATATTCTGAAGAAAAGTTACTTTGACTTGCAAAGCAGACCCCCTCCTCCATCTTTTGCAGCAGATGAAATATAAGCTGGTGATGCTGCAGTCAGTTAAGAACATTTTAATTTGCACTGTAGAACAGAGCTGCATATACTTAGCAAGCCTAGTTTTTGAAGTACTGGCACTTACCAATGTCTGTTAAATTGTCAAAGTGACTGCACGGTACTGGACCAATACAGAAAATAATTGTATAATAATAATAATAATAATAATAATAATAATAATAATAATAATAATGTTTGATTGACATACCGCCCTGCAGGACAACTTAACACCCACTCAGAGCGGTTTACAAAGTATGTTATTATTACCCCACAACAATCACCCTGTGAGGTGGGTGGGGCTGAGAGAGCTCCGAGAAGCTGTGACTGGTCCAAGGTCACCCAGTTGGCTTCAAGCAGAGGAGTGGAGAATCAAACCCGGTTCTCCAGATTAGTGTCCTGTTGCTCTTAATCACTACACCAAACTGGCTATTCAAAACACGAATACGCAGGGTTTTTACACAAACTTTTTCAGATAATAGCCATGCATTTTTTTTAAAATGAATTTATATATGTCATTTCACCTTGGTGTGATGAAATAAACTTGGAAATACTCTTGGGGTGTATTTACTATCCTAGATGTCTTTTTTTGGCAGAATACATAGAGAAGTACCTCTTTGCCTTCTTAGGCCTATGTCCCCAAGGTACAACCAGTTGCCATGTAAAGTTTCCTTTCTGTAAACAAAGAAATACCCAGGATACATTGTCATTGGGGTATTTTTCTATCCAAGCCCATGTAACATATTGTGGTAAAAAATATCCCACGAGTTCATTAAGAAAACATTGATCCAGGAACCTGTTTGAAGTTCTCTGGAGCAATACACAGTTTTCATTTTCAATTTTTTAAAAAATATAGGTTTGTGAAGAACCAAACTGGTGTGAGTTATTCAATATGCAAAAAGTGAAGAATAAATCTATGCAAAAAATAGTATGTCTCATCATGTCATAGTATGTTTTTATTTATTTATTTTATTTATTTATTCAATTTATATACCGCCCATCCCCAGGGGCTCTGGGCGGTGAACAGTTAAAATCGATAAAAACAAAAACTAAAATCAATATACAAATAATAAAACAAATTTTAAGATCTGAAACCAGAAGTGACAATATCACCCAGGCATGAAGCTCTAGGATTCACCCCAAACACTATAACTATTTGGTGTTGAGTTTGGGGTGAATCGTAGAGCATAATGCATGTATGATATCATCACTTCCAGTTTCACTCCAAAAGTAGTCACATAGTGGTGCACACTGAATCGCTAGTCCATGTCCCCTGCAACCTGCCAGGTGCCAATGCTGAGCTGGCAACCCATTCTTTACTTGTATGAAGAAAAGTAAAATACTGCAGTGGGAGTGGATAAATATGCATAGCATAGTGGTCAAGTGATTGGGATGCGAATCAGCACTTTGTTGGAATGCCACTACTGCCAGGAGCTCAGCAGGTGGCCTTGGGTAATCCCCTCCCAACATCAGGGATAATAACACTGACTTTGTCCACCATTCTGAGTGGGGCACTAATCTGTCTAGAAGAGTGGCATATAAGCACACTGCTTGATGATGATGATGATGATGATGATGATGATGATGATGATGATGATGATGATGATGATGATGATGATACTTGCCCTCTTCTGAGGCTAAGTGGATTGGTCTTCACAGTGACTGTAACACAACATATGAGATGAAGAATACATCTCTAGGGTACTTTCTTCCACATTCCTCTTTTCTTAACAAAGGGCATCTTGCTAATCTAAAAGAGCCGGAACCTGTGCAGACTGTTATGAGGAGAAAGCGTGTGTCTCCCCACTTCCATCCACGCTTCCTCCTTTTTCTCTAAGAACAAGACTGCCAAATCCCCCCCTTTCCTTCTTCCTCTATCTATTCAATCCATTGCCCCCCCCCAGCTGTCCGTATCTCCCCCTTTCCATGTGCTTTTGTTTCCACGATGTGCATGCACAGATATTGCAGGTTACTGGGGGGCAGGGATGGATTAATAATCCCCTCCCTTTTGAGAACTTTTAATATTTATTTCAGGGGAGCTTATTAGTCCATGTTTCCACATAACCATTTTAGGACTGAAGCAAGATTTCAACAGCTTCTGCAGCCAGCAAGTCCACACTGGAAATACAATTAACTAGAAGGCTACTGCTGATTTGCTTATGTTGCATACAATTATAATAATTTACTTATCACTACTATGAAAAAAAAGTCAAGGTTGAGCCACATCTGTTATTTTTGTTGCTGTTATTCTGGGATAATTGTATTATCACAGTGCAGGCCTTGTAACGGCTATTCATGCCTCCATAACCTTGAAGTTAGTCCTACAGTGATGAGAGCTGGGAGCCACCATTTAACAGAGGAATTAATCTCCTGATAGGGGTTAACCAGGTTTGTTCCCCACTACTCTGCTCGAAGCCAGCTGGGTGATCTTGGGTCAGTCACAGCTTCTAGCTCTCTCAGCCCCACCTACCTCACAGGGTGATTGTTGTGGGGATAACGATAACATACTCTGTAACCCACTCTGAGTGGGTGTTAAGTTGTCCTGAAGGGCGGTATATAAATAAAATGTTTTGTTGTTGTTAGCTAGAAAGACATTGCACCAGCATACCAGTGACTGCAATGGTGGTACTGGCATTTCAAGCCCTTAGTGGCTTGAATATAGGCTACCTAGAGGCCTATATCCTAATCTTTAAATAATTCCACGAGGGAAAAAAAAGAACCATGAGATGACACAGCAGAGACTTTTTTGCTGTGTGGCAACTAGTCTCTTTGGCAGGGGAACTGCAAGCTGAGAATCTCCCATACCTGAAGGTTTTTTTTTTTAAGAAAATCCCATTCAGAAAAAAAGAAAAAGAAAATCCCATTCAGTATCTTAACAGATACAGCTGAGCCCCGTATGAATACCTTCATGGACATGGTTCTGATATCTGTATTTCATTTTCAAACTTCTCTACCACGTGGGCCAGAAATCTGTTGATTTTTTTAAAGGAAGTTAAGATTGTTGGGGAGAAAATACTGCTCTGCCACCAGCCTGGAACAAAGTTCTTCAATTGTTTGTTTCCTAGCACAGTGGCAAGTGTCATTGCTGGCGGCTGTATTGTGCTTCTTTCAGACAGGTAAACGGCTAATTATACACAGACTCTATATTTCAGTGGTAACCCTTGCCCATACGCCTCAGTGAATAAAACAATTGCATAGCTAGAAGGCGAGGGAAGGAGTACTTTACTAATTAGCGTACTTAATCTCCACATGCAGATAATGGTTTTCTGCCACGTCCCATCAGGACAGAAAGCGGGTTTTGCCACTTGCAAGTGGCAAACAAATGACGTTCTGTCAGTTTCCGAATGCTAAACAGAAAGCAACTTGGAAAGAGACACATGCACAAAATGAGGGCTAACCAAGCATGGTCTAGAATTGTCTAATCTCTGCCCTTGGCAACATCAAGCCAACCTGAGGAACTAATTTGCAGCGGACGTAAGCGTGCTGTGTAAATTTACGGGATTTGCTGTTCACAGATCTGGCCTGAGCATTGATCAGTCACTATATTCTGCCAGGCTCTGGCGAGACGAGAGCAAGGGAGTCTGGATGTGGTTCTTCCAAAGCAGATGTTGGCTGTGGATTTTCTGTAGGAATGAAAAGCACTTTACCTATGTCCAGAGGCATGGTCATCATCAGGGCTTTTTTTCAGCTGGACTGCGGTGGAACGGCATTCTGGAACCTCTTGAAAATGCTCACATGGCTGGTGGCTCCGCCCTCTGATCTCCAGACAGAGGGGAGTTGAGATTGCCTTCCGCGCGAATCTAAACTCCCCTCTGTCTGGAGATCAGGGGGCGGGGCCACCAGTCATGTGACCATTTTCTCCAAGGGCAACCCACTGAGTTCCACCACCTCTTTTCCCAGAAAAAAAGCCCTGGTCATCATCACCAGTGGTGGAAAGTGCTGTCAAGTTGCAGCCAACTTACAGCAACCCCATAAGCTTTTCAAGGCAAGAGACCAACAGAGTTGGTTTGCCATTGCCTGCCTCTGTGCAGCAACCCCAGACTTCCTTGGCAGTCTCCCATTCAAGGACTAACCAGCGTTGGCTCTGCTTAGCTTCCGAGATGTGACTAGCCTGGGCCATCCAGGTCCGAACAGGTCATCATTACTACTTCACACAAACTACTGTACCACAGTATACAGAGACTGTTGCAAGTCCAAATCTAACTACTGCCTTTTACTTGCAAGGTGGCATCAGGTAAGTCACTCTCAACTGCAGCGCATCCAACAACACTGGGACCTCAGGGATCATTGAGAATCTAAGAAAAGAGCCTGCTGGATCAGGCCAATGGACCATCTAGTTCACACAGTGGCCGATCAGTTGCTCTGGACAGTCAAACAAACAGGGAACAGAGGCTGAGGCCCTACAGTGCTGCTGCCTTCCAGCACTGGTATTCAGAAGTTTGGTGTTTCTGTAGAAGTGGCTCCTTTCAGTAACCATGGCTAATAGCTACTGATGGAGTAGGGTTGCCATCCTCCATGCGGGGCCTGGACATCTCCCAGAATGACAACTGCTCTCCAGGCTAGAGAGATCAATCCCCCTGGAGAAAATGGCTGCTTTGGAGGGCAGACTCTTAGGCATCACATGTCTGCAGAGTTCCCTCCCCTTCCCAAATTCTTCCCTCAAATCGCCCCAGGAGTTTCCCAACCTGGAGTTGGCAGCCTGATGGACCTCTCTTCCATGAATCTAACTCTCATTTGAAACTTGTGGTCGTCTCTGCCTCCACTGGCAATAAATTCCTCAGTTTAATTACTCATTGGGTAAAAAAGTATTTCTTTTTGTCTGTCCTGAACTTAGTTCTCACCAACTTCATTGGGCACCCTTAAGTTCTAGTATTATGGGAGAGGAAGAAAAAGCTTTCTCTATCCACTTTCTCCACTCCATGAATAATTTTATAAACTTCTATCATGTTTTTCCCTTAGTTGAGAGTTTAGACAGAACTACACAAGGTTAGGAAACCTTTACCCCTTCCATTATTGTCTCAAGATAGGCACTTCTGGAGCTATGAAAAGACTGCATGATTTTTGAAGTGCAAAGATGCACAGGCCTTAACAAGCTAGGTCAGCAAATGGGAGAAGGGTATGGAGCAACCTGTACTATATGTGGCATGCCAAGCCAGAGAAAGCACACCAAGCAGTCCAACATGATAAACCTCCTCATTTTATGGCTATCTGGAATTGCAAAACCAGGAGGGGTGACTATATCTATACAGTAGGAGCCTCCAACCTTTTTGAGCCTTGCAGGCAACTTTGGAATTCTGACAAAAGATGGTGGGCGCAACCACAAAATGGAGGCCAGGAGGTAGGGCCAGCCACAACACGTCAGAGAGTGAGGTTATGTATAACTCTAATAGTAATTCAACATTTCAAGCAGCAGCTCTGCTTAACAGAATGTCTTTTAAAATGGTCATATTGTTTAAAAATATTTTCTTGCTTACACAGAGCTTGCTCTTCAGTCACACAGTGGAGGTCTTTGTGAAGTTCTGACAGCTGCTGCTGAAGCATTTTTTAAAAAATCTGCACAGCTAATCAGATCTCCATGGGTCAATCAGAAGCCTTGATGAGCAAAAGCCATACTTGATCCCGTGCAATTTCTAAAAACACTTGGTGGGTGCCAGGAAGGGTGTTGGTGGGCACCATGGAACCCACAGGCACCATCTTGGGGACCTGTGCTATACAAACTCTATGCTGAAGAGCAACATCTGAACTTTATGATCTTCCTCAGTCATGTTTCTTGCACATCATCACCTAATGGCTTTTGTGTTCATATATAAGTAGCACCAAGTTGTCAGGCACAATACTAAACCTGGTTGATCATAAGGCCTGGATAGAAAAGAGAGGTGTTTTTTTTAAAGGCATTTAGGCATTATGAACAACTTACATTCACAATGTCTCAACTTTCTTAACTGAAGAACTATGGTAAATAAATGCAATAAATAAAATATATCTGAGGAATCTTTGTATAAACAACGATCATTAAAGTGGAAAAATACACCCAGCAGCGCTGAAGGAAACAATCTGGGAAAGGTTAATGACTATAAGGAAAGGGAACCGTTACTACTGAATCCGTTTCACAACTTATGTAAAAGTTTTCTTTGTTCTCAACTATCATGCAGCCAATGTTCTAATTGTAATCAGAAAAGGTCTGTTTTTTTACTGCAAGAAGCTAAAAGAGGGTAAACACTTATCAACATGAGCCGCACGTCAGACCTTGTCTGTCGGCAGAGATTAATATTTTAATGACACATCTAAATGAAGTTGGGCATTGCTGACAGGAAAATGAGAACAATTACAACAACAAAAGAGAGTTAAACTTGGTAGCAAACTAAAGACGATCTGGGAAACTACAAAAAAGTGAGGATTAGGTTTTAATTCATATCCACAGAACATGAAAGTGATTCATGATCTTACACAGTTCTCATTATAGAACTATACCAATTCAGAGAACTCTTGCTATATTTCTCCACAGCATTAACTTTAGCCGCTGAATTAACTTGGCATCAATAAAACATGTTTCGGAGGCAGAGTGAGATATGCCACAAGTGTGGCTGACTGTGGGGGAACCCGTAATTTTGATGATGGCACTGCCTAATGGTATACAAAACACTGAGCTCATTAGGATGGCATGGCCAGAGCTGCTGAGAGTCATTCCAAAATTCCCTCTGGCTCCTCCCATGTCTTCCAGATCTGAACCCCAAACCATATGAAAATATATCGACTTGTTTGCTGACAGCACACACAACTGGTAAACGATTCATTGTTTATCATTTCCCCCAAATTCATTGCTTGCATTTTAGCCCATCCTTCCAAAAAGGAGCCCAGGATAGTACATACTATTTTATCTTCCTAACAGCCCTGCGAGGAAGGTTGAGCTGAGAGTGAATGGTTCAGCATCACATTGCCCTCTTCCCTACTGCTCAATAAAGAGTCTGAGAATGTATAGCTAGCAGCAGTTCCTTGCCCAGCTCTCCAAGGCAACCAGAGACCCCGGAATGTTTCCTCCAACTTCACCCCACCAGCAGCCCTAGTTAGTAGGCTCTGGAATAATGTGGACATGTCTACACTCGGGACAATTGAGCCCATTCCCTGGCTCCAGAGAACTCTGGGAATTGTAGTTCTGTGAGGAGGGAGTACTAAAGCATGTCATACGTTAAACGGGAAGGAGGGAATAGTAACATTGTGACTAAAGAAGGATAGGTATGGTTAAAATGGTTCAAAGTGCAACAAGCGTCAGGAGGGCTGAAGAGAATTTGGAAAAGTGTAACATTTTACCAACAATTAACAGTTTTCCAGCCCAATTTTCCATACTACATCAAAGTACAATCCCCAAGATTCTGAGAAGCAGGACATGACCATTAAACCAGTAAAAAAAAACAGATATAGATCTGTTGTGCTGAGATGCCATCTGAGCTTACCAACTGGAACATCAGGTGCCCACTTGAACCTGAATGGACTGGGACAAACTGTTCACTTTCAACACGAACAGGACTTAAACTTGCAGCTTTTCAGGATATAATTTAGTGTCTCGCCTTACATCTACCACAACATGCTAAGAAGCAGAACTGCAAGCGATGAATAAAACATTAGCCACACAATTTCAGTCAGTAGATGGATAAATACCCATCACCACAGTTCATACCTTAAGAGCCAACTTTTCCCATAGGAACCTACCTGTTCACTCCAGTCATCTTTGGAGGTCTTGATTCAGTTACCCCTGGCATCTGAGGCTAGAGGGGTGGGAACCCAAGAAAGGGCCTTCTCAGTCATGGCACCAAAACTTTAAAACATCCTCCCCAAGGAGAACCGTGTGTCCCCTTCTACTGTTGTCTTCTGCCAGCAGGTGAAGAATTTTTGTTTAGTTTGTTTGGCACCCATTACTATTATTGGTTTTCCTCCCTGCTCTTGGTGTTGTTTGTATGTGTGTGTTTTTATTGAATTTTTTTATATTACTTTAAATATTACTTTAATTACTTTTTAGTGCTTTAATATTTGCTACCTTGAGGACCCCATTTGATTAGAAAGGCAGCTTACATGTTTTAAATAAATAAAATAAATAATACCCCACCCAAAGTGACGCATTAATTCAGATAACTGCTTAATTTTATAAAGAACGAGCCTACAGCAGAAGTAAGCATGAAACATTCTAGGGTGGCTTGTGAGGTAGTTTTGGTAAGAGGGCCTAGGCAGAAAGGAGTGAAGAATGGAAGGGCAAAGGGGACTGTGGAGAACAAAGAGAAGATGGATTCATTGCATATTTTGGTCAAATTACAAAGTGAATCTAAGTAACCTAATGGTTTCTTACCACTGTGTACATGTAACCACTTGGTAAGCTGCTTATCTGTACTGTTGCTCCAAGTGGCCTCTCCCTCTCTAGAATTTGATCAGGTATGGAAACATGGTAATCATTGCCTAATTATTTAGCAGGATGTTATTTTTATTGCTAATATTTAATTTTATTAAATGTTAAGATTATACTTAGTGTATTACAGTGAATTGGGCCTTGTCTGCTCTCAAAAAGTCAAGATACTAGACTGTAACAAAACAGAATGTAAATGATGTACTGACAGTGCAATCTTATGCAGAGGATTGTAGTGTGAGCCTCTCATCCATGAAATAATTCGGGGCAGGGGAGAAAAAACTGGAAAATTCCCTCCGCTAATAAAATGTCAGTGGTAGGGGGTGATATGCTGTAGAACCTTTGTAGTTAGGCACAAAAACCTATAAGGAAAAAAGCCATACAAATTCAAATTTATGCAGTCATACTTTGATCCTGTTCCTGCCCTCTGGAAGGCAAAAAAAAAAAAAAGACTTGCTTGGTTGCATGCTTCCTTAAATGTAACTGGCTGGAACACAGGATGTTCACTGCATTGGGAGCTCAAGCCATCAGGTCAAAAGAGGAGCCGGTACTGCAGAAAGAGGTGCCGGTAAAGTGTGCCAGCACATACCACCAGAAAAAAAGACCTAATCATACCTGCTGAACCCTTCTGATCCTATGTCCCCATGGCCAAATCTCTCTTACTCTAAGATTTCAGCCTCTAGTATCCATCCAATATGATAATCTGGTTTCTATATGAATCTCACTCCATTAACAGATTTTTAAAAAATCTTGTCAGCCAATCCTGCTCTAAAAGGCACAACTCAAACCAGGTTTTCTTCGATGAAGTTTGAAAAGGAATATAACTTTTACAGATACTGCCTTTCAAACCACTGCATTCATTTCCATTATCTCTTCTGTACTGCAAAAAAAAAGTTTGGCTTCCAATCTATAATTTCAGCAAGAAATTGGGGGACAGTTGGCAAAATTAGAACAAAAAAAAGGCAGATCCATGTTTGGTGAGCCTTAAAACAGGATAGATAAGTTGTTCTATATCTTGTCTATGGCAGGGGAAGGGGTTAGCAAACGGAATCCATGGATTTGCCAACGTGAATATCTTAAATATTCTACCAAGTTATATGAAACATGACTGTGAACACAATCTGTTGAGTGTTTTCTTAATGTTTTACACTTTGTCCTATAAACTGCTTCTGCACTCCAGTGTGAAGGTCCTGCCCCATGTCCTATCCCATGCCCATGTGTGTTAACAGAAGAACCCACCCCAGCACCCACCCTTGCCAGTAATATGCCTGACTTCCTTCCCTTCAGCAAGGGTCACTGCACTGCTTCAAGAGGAGAACTGTTCCAGGGCCTCCTCCAAACCCCTGCACTACATTCTCCAGTTCCTTTGGCAAAGCTAGTTTAAAAGCAAGACATTAAGCATTGCTTAAGTTAACAAGAAGTTTTCTAGGCATAAGATTGTGCTGCAAGTCACAACTCACATTACTGCAACTTTAGTTGTGCAGTACAATTGAGGCACCAAAAACCACTCAGAAGAGCTGACGGTGCTTCTTTCACCTACCTAGCAAGGATACAATGCGCATGTTCCTCAGAGTGGTTGCCCATTTAGAGCCACAGAGGTTTACTGAATTCATGCCCATGCTCATTCTATTTTATCATCACACCGTCACTGTGAGACACAGGGATGCTTCCAAAATCAGTTTCAACCAAATTTTGACCCAGATTCTGGGTCCTGAATTACTTAACAAAATGCAATAGATGCATTAAAAATTCATTTTCCCTTTTATTTTTGTATTTCACACAGAGCATCATGCGTGTCCAATTTGCCACAGTTTTCACTTCCTACATGTCCTTCCCTTCCCTACATAACCAATGGGGATACATGCAGTGAAGGGGGGGGTGGACTTTGCAGCTCTGCTCCTGCTCCTTCCAAGAACACAGCAGACTTGGGGAAGTAATAATAATAAATCATAATACTAACAGCGTTTATATACTGCTCTTCTAGATGGATTAGTGCCCCACTCAGAGCAGTGAACAAAGTCAGGGTATTATTATCCACACAATACAGCTTGGGGAGCTGGGGCTGAGAGGAGTGGTTTATGCAAGGCCACCTACTGAGCTTATGGCAGTAGTGGGATTCGAACTGGTAGAGTGCTGATTTGCAGCCCAACCACTTAACCACTACACTACAGTAGCTTTGGTTTAAAGTAACCAACAGAAGGTGTTGTACTGTGTCTGGTCTGGGAGAGGGAAAACGAGTTTAAACTGGACCCTTAAGCAGAGCCACTCCATGACATGTTCATTTTTTGTTCTATACTACAAGCAAAGGACTTGAAACAAAATCCCACACACACACCCCACCCTGCTCCACCCCCTCTGAGTTCATAAGTCTGGCTTTGTCAATCTTTGTAGGGTTAAACAAAAAAAAAGACTAAAGTTTTCTTTGTCAATAAAAAGAACATACAATGGCCATAAATTGCATCATGAGTTATTTGCCATGAGTTATATCTTTTGATGGATATGCAAGCTGCCATCTAATGCACTGTCTTTCAAGAGAAATCTTTTGGTAAGACATCGCAACATGTGCTTAATGAAAAAAATGTGCTTAATGAAAAAAAATCTAGGTACAGGGTTTTTTTTTAAAAAAAAAGCTGGAAAGATTCCTGGCGATATGCTTCTAAAAATGCGGCACTGCGATGCAAAAAACCAAACCAAAAGAACCAACCTCCTCTTTGCAACACGATCACATGACAAGATTTTAGACTTCTTTCCAGGTATATTTTTATGGGGATTTGTATCTTGCACACTCCGGCGCTAAAGACAGCTCACAAAACTGTATAATAAACACTGCAGTTTTTATAACATGCACATACACATAATTTTTAAAGCCATTCAACACTTAAAATTGGAATTTGCAACAATAGTAACAACCCACTCAAGAAGCACCTGCCATAAAGCATCTTACCATCCCACTTATTGGTTAAAAACTCCATTAAAGAGGAAGGTTGCATGTCTTGTACAAAAGCAACAGAAATTCCTCTGTTACCCTTGCAGAAAGCTGGTACCATTAGACAGGAGTCATCTTTGAAAGTACTGCATCTTGCAGTTGTTTCGTTGAGATCCCGGCAAGTATAGCAAATGGCCGGTAGGAGGTTCAGTTTGCTCCCACCACTGCTGCAAGGCTAGAAGTCAAGCAACCCTTACATTTACCCTGCTAACAAATGACACTATTATGAAATAAAAAAGGCAAGCTGTCAACTGTATTGTTGGCTTCCTGGAGCATGCAGTAAGATCTGACCCAGAGAAGCTCTAGAAGATACGTTTCTGCATGGGCACGCACTCATTTTAAGGTGCACTGTGCAGTCACATGGCAGCCAAGGGGAACTGCTTCTTTTTAAAAAGGGAGAGCTAAAAGGGGTCAAAATGGAGCTGCAGGGGGAAGAAAGGTTCCTGCCCTTCCCAGATAATGTTTTCTCGCTTGAAAACTAAGTAAGAGGGGAGTTATTTCACTGATTTTGCTGCTCTATGTGGAGAATCTGTGCTCAGATTCTCCTTGTGAAGCAGCAAAATAACTCCCCCTCCGAGGACTGTTTTCATACAGGAAAAAGGGTTGTGAGGAAGGCAGGACCTTTCCCTCCCCTCGTGGCATTGTTCTGAGCTTGTCTGAGCTGTCCTTTGTTTAAGAGAATCAGTTCTCTGCAGCTGCCATGTAATTGCACAGACTGAGCTGCCCTCAGAAACTGACCAGTGTGCCAACCCTGGTGGAGTGCTGTCAAGTCATAGATGACTTATGGTGACCTCTGCTGTGGTTTTCATGGCATGAGTTGAAGAGTCTCTCTACACGAGATGCCTGAGTGCATGTACATTGAGTGCATGTTCATCAAGTGTAGGGAGACGCAATGTTTATTTATTTATTTATTTCAAATTTGTATTCCGCCCTCAGCACAAGCAGGCTCAGGGCGGATAACATATTAAAAATACAGTAACATTAAACATTCATATTAATTAAAAACACATTTAAAACAAGATGGTGGCCAGCCTTCACAGGGAGGGTTTTATATACCCCCTTTTAGCCGGGAAGATTGGTTTTAAAAGACAGAGCCCACAGAGATTACTCCTCAGAGGGTTTGTTAATTTCATTTTCTCCTCCCAGAAGGCTCTGTCAATTTCACTTCTCTAGTCTAAAACTGTGTGGGATCAGAACCAGAGGGCAGTGAGGAATGGAAATGGGCTGGAGCTGCCTTCTAGAGCCAGGCTTGGACCTGGAGAGGTTTTAACGGGATGAAGTTTCCCTTCTGGCATTTCACAGCCCCTTCACACAGCTCCAGTGTATAGCAAAGCCTTTGCCCTGTCACCAGCTCTGTCTTTTTAAACTACCCTTCCCAGCTACCATTGCATCTCCCAATACGTGTTCTTCGCATCACAGATGTCTCGTGTAGAGAGACTCTAAGAGAGGTGGTTTGCCATTGCCTGCCCCTGTGTATTGACCCTGGCTGTTCTTCATGGTTTCCCATCCAATTACTATCCAAGGCCAACTGTGCTTAGCTTCCAAGATCTGACGAGATCAGCTAGCCTGGTCTATCCAGGTCAGGGTGTGCCAACCCTAAGGGGAAAGGAATTGTTACAAAGAAATGTCCTAAGAAGAACAGAAATTGGAAAAGCAAACATATGTTTGTTTTGGGGTTTCAACGTGTATTTTTATTTGAACTAAAAAGATTTGTTTGTGCACAAGCTCAAGTTAATCACCATACTCAAGAACAGCACTTCGACTTGATGATTTTATGAATGGAAATAAGCGTTGAGGGCAGGTAAGAGTCCTAATATTTCAACATAACTCCTTCACCTGCTGCTTGTCCTGCCACGTATCTTCCTCATCATCCGTATGACTGTCATATACTCTAAAAAAAACAAAAAAAAACTGGTTCACTTGTTTGTTTCCAGAAACCCAGCAACAAGCAAAGTTCTGATACAGATGTGATAAATTATGTGACAACAAATTGATATAAGTAAATAGTGTAGAGCTCTTTGCAGCTGACATATCCTAAAAACATGGAATGATGGTGGCAGAAATAGCTGGCTTTTGTTGACCCCTAGTGAGGTTTTCAAGGCAAGAGACTAGCAGAGGTGGTTTGCCATTGCCTGCCTCTGAAACCCTGGTCTTCTTTGGAGGTCTCCCATCCAATTACTAATCAAGGCTGATGCTGATTAGCTTTTGAGATCTGATGTGATTGGTCTTGCCTGGGCTATCCAGGTCAGGGTAAAAAGTAATAATAATATTTGATTTATATGCCACCCTTCAGAGCGACTTAACACCCACTCAGAGTGTTTTACAAAGTATGTTATTATTATGCCCACAACGAACACCCTGTGAGGTGG
The DNA here is from genome assembly GCF_028583425.1 of Eublepharis macularius. Classification (NCBI taxonomy): domain Eukaryota; kingdom Metazoa; phylum Chordata; class Lepidosauria; order Squamata; family Eublepharidae; genus Eublepharis; species Eublepharis macularius. The sequence continues at coordinate 25,089,040 of NC_072795.1, read as the reverse complement.
GTACAACTAAGAGAGCTCCTAGAAGCTGTGACTGACCCAAGGTCACCCAGCAGGCTTCAAGTGGAGGAGTGGGGAATCAAACCTGGTTCTCCAGATTAGAGTCCCGCGCTCTTAACCACTACACCAAACTGGCTATCAGATGTAATAGCTATCCATAAATTGTTCTTTCAGCTTAAAAGTCCCAATTCCCATGAGCTTTTTACCAAATACTGAGCAAATACACACCAAAAATAAACACACATTTATTTTCTACACAGGATAATGTGACTAATACATAATAAGAAACAACTATATCTGTGTAATTATCTTTCTGATTCGTTGAACATGTATAAACAAACAGCTCATCCAAGTAAAGCACAAATTATTTCCTGCTTGACCACAACCACTCTTATTGTGCAACCTACATCAAGCCATTTCTCACTTAATTTTGATGGGTTCAGATCAAAAGGTGCCATTCTGTTCAAAGTGGGTCTGCTCATGGGAAAGTCAGTGAGGTGCAGAGGCTAGAGTGTCAAAGTATGATCTGAAATACTTGCGTTAAAATCACCACTCAGCCAAGATGCTTACTAGGTGTCAGGATCTCACCACTGCTAAAGTGAGATGGAATCACCTTAGAGAAGGATCTCCCCCCAACAGCCCATGCTGCCCCAGAGATTCCAAGTCCTCAGAAGGAATCCCTAAATCTACCATGTAATAGCAGCCTCTACCCAGGTAGCCAGTGTAGATGGAGAACCAGGAACCCACCTGAACCTTTATAGTTCCTTATAGAGTCCTGAACCCTTATAGTTCCCTACTGTGGGACCCCAAGAGAAAGGTGGTGGCAAGCCAGAGCAGGAGGGGAGTGCACACCAGCCGCCTGGGGAATCCAGTTACCTTGCACTATTCAGGAGGGAGCACAGCTGATTGGGCTAGGGGTCCAGAACAATGATGGTCTTCCTTGCTGGTTTCCCCGGTTCTGTGGATGGCTTCTCCAGTGATCCATACTCAGCTGCCAGCATTTAAACTATGGCCCCACCCCTCTTGCTTGAGTGAAAGTGCTAGACTGTTTGGAAATGGGATACTGGGTGACCTTGGGCCTAATCCACCTCACAGCTTTGTTGCAAGAGCAAAATGGAAAAGAGGAGAATAATATTTGTGACTCTGGCTTCTTGCAAGGAAGTGCAGATAAAACTGCAGTACAGAGAAATGAAACTCCTTCCTGAAATGGAAGATTCCACATGGATTCAAAGGGCACTTTTGAAACTAATTTATGAGTTTATTTATTTCTCATGTTTGCTTTTAGCCTTCCCCCTCACACACCAAAAGTTTTAGAGGGATAAGGAAAGCAAATGGTCATTACATTGGGGAACAGAACCTCCAGAGCCACAAACAAGGTATGGCATGTGCTTAGAGATCAACACAAAAGAAGTATGTAGATAATCAAAAGGTGGAATTACATTTTGCAAAGGATAAGGATGTCTGCCTCTGGTCAGAAGGTTCAGTCCCCATTAGAAGTCTCTGTTTCGAACCAAATCAGGAGACTGGTGAATTTTCAGCCTGGCATTCGTTGCATTCGTTATAGGATTAGCAGCACTAATAAATCACATAAAATTAGGGCACAGAAAACAGAATGAGCTCTCGGCATTTAATTTAGGACTGAACAATCAACAGGGGAAAACATCCGTTTATTGTGTGAAATAACAACAGTAGACATTTTGAAACCTGAGGGCATTGTTATTGGCCCTTCTTAAATTTGTTTTTTTATGATGGGAAGAAGGCCCCATATTTTGGGGGGGGGACAGGGCTGGGCTGTGCAAAAGCCTCTGCTGCAACGCTGGTGAGAAACAGCCAGCTTTGATAAAGCAGGAGAAGAAAGTATCCTGCACGAAATTCTCCTGAAAAGACAAGAGACTGATTTCTAAAAAGAAGTTGATTTCAAAGCTTGTATAATTTAAAATATCTCAGTGAAAAGATGATGAGCTGGTAACGAGGAAAGTACATTGCATTAGCAAATAGGACAAGAAAGCCCAAACAAGAGCACCATTCCTCTGGCAACCATGGAGACCTGCTGTAATGCTTGCAGAGACATTTCTTCACTAAAATGGCAAGTACAGTACACACAAGGAGTGTGCCTTATGCCAGACACGGCGTGCTGGGTTCTTTTTTAAAGTGCAAGCAGCAAGATTAACCTTACCTTATAGTATAACTTTTACTGTAGTCTTTTATTTCATGGTTCTTATGAAAAGATGTACAATTTTGAATTGCCATCTCTGAATATCTGTTGGAGGCAGATAAATCTTCAGAGGTGATGCCACTGAGTTCTTCCTGAAGATCTGAAATTTTATATGCATTTGTCAGTAACAGGCAAAGGAAGCACTGTCTAAAGTTCTCACAGAGCACGAGAAAGAACAAGACACTATTTTTCTTTTTCTTAAAAAAAGTGGGACATCTTACGCATTAGCAATGAGAAAACGTACTCCAGTTTGACACAGTGCTAGAAACCTTCCAACACAGCATAAGCCCTTACTATATAACTGCTTCTATTAAGCGTCTTCCCTTGGGAGCTGGTTCAGCACTTTAGTGCTAAATTGGAAGTGCCAGGAGCAATACAGAAAAAAAAGATACCATATTTAGCAGGCTGGTGTGCAATGTTACTTCATGAGGATGGCAACCCTCACACCGATCCTAGAATTCTCCAAGGCTGCATGCAGACTCTAATGGGTTCTATTATTTGCCCACCCAAACACCTTTTCCCACTTCTCTTTTCTTCTTTGAAGAGATGGAGACAAAAAGAGAGAGCCCTGCTTGAACAGAACTGCCATCTCACCAGCAGTACCTTTCTCCCCAAGGCCCAATGGAAAAATAAGCAGGAGGACTGCAGAGCAATGCTACATCTGGACCTACAGTTCTTACTCTTCCATTCTTCCACTAGCTGCATGCCAAGGCAGAGAAAATAGGAGGGGTAATGTTGCCTCTATTACAATATCCTAAACTATTTACTAGTTTAAAAAAAAAACATGGAACATGACAATGCAAAGATGAGCATAAAAACACAGGCTCAAAACACAGATAATCAAGGGACTGAAAATACATCTTTGAGAATGGGCGCATACTGATCTTGCGTTAAGTACCTGCACTGCTTTGCAATTCGCTTTCTAAATCTGCTAAAGCTTGTTGATCCGTACTATCTTCCAAGGAGGGATCATCACACTCAGTGACATCAATGTTTTCAATTTCTGAAATTTCAGAAGCAGCTCGAGACAAAGGTGCCGTAGCTGAGCTTTTGTATCCTCTCTGAACGGCTGAAGAAGGGCGAGGAGTGTGCTCTGAGGTTCTGTAGCAGGGTTGGTTTGCTGAAAAAGGCCTCAGAACAGCCCTTTCTGAAATATATATACAATTTGTTGTTAATAAGGTGACACAAACCCCTCGTTATGTAGAATTCTCCTATTCAGTTCCATTTTTAGTCGAGAAAATACACTACATGTGTCAAAGTATCTGAAGCATGCCCTGTAAATCATCTAGATAAAGTGATTTACAGTGCAATCCTAAACTGAGTTATATCCAAGACTACTGATGTCAATGTGTAGGGTGTAACTCTACTTAGGATTACTCTGTTAATGACCTCTTTATACTTTGCATTTTTAATGTACTCTTAAGATACACCAAGGATGTGTTCTCATCTTCCAAGATTCACTGGGGGGCCACTGTCCGATGCAGGCTCTTCTCTGCTTTGGTGCCCCTTACTACACAATCCCTCCCCAAATAAATTTCCTTGGCACTCAGTTTTTAGATTTCTTTGAGTTATCCAGTGAAAACCATCTTATTTTTTCAAAGTTTTTAAATACTATTTAAAGTTGATTGGATGGGATTTATTGCTATTGCTCTGGAGCCATTGATGAAGTTTCATTAGTTATGAATTTGTACTTAATTTCTCTTTCTGAGCTGCCTTGGAGGCCACATGCAGAAAGGCAGGATATAAAGTATCTTTAAAAAATATTTTTATTGTACACAAACATCTAGAGGTGAGAGCATTCAAAAAACATTGTACATCATATCTGTACACTCAAAGTTTGGCTGTGGGTAAGTGTCCACTTGTTGGCAAATTAGGATTTGCTGCTGTTTAACATATACCAAATTTTTACTTACATAAGACAGGATATTACTAGGGTAATTGTTGTTAAAAGATACTCAGTCAATTCATGAATTTCTGTAAGACGTACCACGTTGAATACCTCTTTCCGTCCCCAAGGAAGACCCAATACATTGATTAGGATCAATCTGCTTGAGTGCATATGTGAGCCAGAAGAATGCAGCATTAACTGAATGGCTGCACAGGGCCTGTGCACACTGCACTATGCACACAATGAGGAAGGGTATGGACACACACAAATACTATAGAGGAAGCCTTCTTCTACTACAGAAGAGAATGGAGAGGAAATGATGCCGCAGGCCACTGAACTACACTAGCTTACTTAAGTCCTACAAACGGCCACCCATCCCACCAAGATACTGCTCAGTGTTGCTCATTAGTAGGGGTGTGCAAGCCAAAAATTTTCGGCTATAGCCGAAAGTAGAAAGCCGAAAGAAGATTCTCTATCGTTAAAGCCGAAAGCCGAAACAAGTATCTTTTTCGGCTTTCGGCTTTCGGGATTCTTTCGGCATTCTTTCGGCATTCTTTCGGCTTTTTTCTATGGGAAAATGCCTCCGTCTTCCAGGATGCCTGGAGGAGGCATTTTCCCACCGAATAAGCCCAAAATTGGTGGGAACCTTCCTCTAACCCTTCTCTAACAACCACCCAAGTTTCAGACAGATTGGACATTGGGGGGCCATGTTATGGCCCCCCAAAGCAGGTCCCCCTATCCTCCCATAAGAAAGCGAAGGAGCAGCATATTGTTAGCATGCTGCTGCTCATCTTTCTTCATTATTTCCTATGGGGAAAAAATGAAGAGGCAGGCTTCCTTTGCCAGGGGTGGCATTTTGCATGCAAAATGCCCCCTTACCCTCAGGGGCCCTTCTCCCACCCCTCCTCCCACCCCCCACCAAGGCTCAGCCTGCTCCCACTTGGGGGGGCCATTTCATGGCCTCCCCAAGTAGGTGCTCTAATCTCTACCACTGACAGCTGGGGGAGGCTTGTGTTGCCAGGGGTGGCATTTTGCATGCAAAATGCCCCCCAACCATCTGGGGCCCTTCTTCCACCCCTCCTCCCACCCCCCACCAAGGCTCAGCTTGCTCCCACTTGGGGGGGCCATTTCATGGCCTCCCCAAGTAGGTGCTCTGCTCTCATCTCTACCACTGACAGCTGGGGGAGGCTTGTGTTGCCAGGGGTGGCATTTTGCATGCAAAATGCCCCCCAACCCTCTGGGGCCCTTCTCCCACCCCTCCTCCCACCCCCCACCAAGGCTCAGCCTGCTCCCACTTGGGGGGGCCATTTCATGGCCTCCCCAAGTAGGTGCTCTGCTCTCATCTCTACCACTGACAGCTGGGGGAGGCTTGTCTTGCCAGGGGTGGCATTTTGCATGCAAAATGCCCCCCAGCCCTCTGGGGCCCTTCTCCCACCCTTCCTCCCACCCCCCACCAAGGCTCAGACTGCTCCCACTTGGGGGGGCCATTTCATGGCATCCCCAAGTAGGTCCTCTCAGCCCCTAAAGGCCACCCCTTACAGCCCCACACAAACCCAATTCCCCCCCAGCTGCCACACACAGACCCAAATCCCCACATTAGCCCCTCACAGACCCAAATCCACCCCCACCTGCCCCACACCCATAACCCCAGGAACAGGCTGGCAAAGGCCAGCCCTCTCCCTTTGTTCCCTATGCTGGGAACTTCTAAACTCTCTTTCCCTGGGCAATTCTGCACAGCCCAGGGGTGCCACAATGGTGGGCACACTTCTGAGTGCCAGCTGGTCCCTGTGAAAGAGCACCTGAACCACAGACACCCTCCCTCAAATTCCCCCATCACCTACAGAGATGGCTAGCCAGCCAGCCCCATTGTTCCCTATGATGGGAACCAACTGCACAACAAAGAATAAAACAAGAACAACACAAAATAAAGTTTTAAATTTTTTTTTCTCCCTTCCAAAGTACAAGTAGGCAAAGCATTATGACACATTACACCAGCAGTCCCCCACACAGAAAAATAACACAACTCACTTAACATCAGAGAATCACAAAACACGATTCCTGTCAAAAACACTTTATTTCTTGAACAGCTTTAGGCTACACAGCAGGGGGGAACACCAAAGGGCATGGCAGCACTATCTTACACAAAAATAACACAACTCACTTCACATTAAAGAATCACCCCAAAAAATTGCTGTCAAAAGCAATTTATTTCTGTAACTGCTTTAGGTTACACAGTAGGAAGGCACCACAGAGCAGGAAAGCAGTGTACTACACAAAAATAACACAACTCACTTCACATCAGAGAATCACACAAACACAATTGCTGTCAAAAACGGTGAAGTGGGTTGTATTATTTTTTGTAGTACATTGCTATCATGCCCTGTTGTGCCCTCCTACTGTGTAACCTAAAGCTGTTCAAGAAATAAAGTGTTTTTGCCAGGAATTGTGTTTTTGTGATTCTCTGATGTTAAGTGAGTTGTGTTATTTTTGTGTAAGATAGTGCTGCCATGCCCCTTGGTGTTCCCCCCTGCTGTGTAACCTAAAGCTGTTCAAGAAATAAAGTGTTTTTGACAGGAATCATGCTTTGTGATTCTCTGATGTTAAGTGAGTTGTGTTATTTTTCTGTGTGGGGGACTGCTGGTGTAATGTCATAATGCTTTGCCTACTTGTACTTTGGAAGGGAGAAAAAAAAATTTAAAACTTTATTTTGTGTTGTTCTTGTTTTATTCTTTGTTGTGCAGTTGGTTCCCATCATAGGGAACAATGGGGCTGGCTGGCCAGCCATCTCTGTAGGTGGTGGGGGAATTTGAGGGAGGGTGTCTGTGGTTCAGGTGCTCTTTCACAGGGACCAGCTGGCACTCAGAAGTGTGCCCACCATTGTGGCACCCCTGGGCTGTGCAGAATTGCCCAGGGAAAGAGAGTTTAGAAGTTCCCAGCATAGGGAACAAAGGGAGAGGGCTGGCCTTTGCCAGCCTGTTCCTGGGGTTATGGGTGTGGGGCAGGTGGGGGTAGATTTGGGTCTGTGAGGGGCTAATGTGGGGATTTGGGTCTGTGTGTGGCAGCTGGGGGGGGAATTGGGTTTGTGTGGGGCTGTAAGGGGTGGACTTTAGGGGCTGAGAGGACCTACTTGGGGAGGCCATGAAATGCCCCCCCCAAGTGGGAGCAGTCTGAGCCTTGGTGGGGGGTGGGAGGAAGGGTGGGAGAAGGGTCCCAGAGGGCTGGGGGGCATTTTGCATGCAAAATGCCACCCCTGGCAAGACAAGCCTTCCCCAGCTGTCAGTGGTAGAGAAAAGAGCACCTACTTGGGGAGGCCATGAAATGCCCCCCCCAAGTGGGAGCAGTCTGAGCCTGGGTGGGGGGTGGGGGGAAGGGTGGGAGAAGGGCCCCTGAGGGCTGGGGGGCATTTTGCATGCAAAATGCCACCCCTGGCAACACAAGCCTCCCCCAGCTGTCAGTGGTAGAGATTAGAGCACCTACTTGGGGAGGCCATGAAATGGCCCCCCCAAGTGGGAGCAGGCTGAGCCTTGGTGGGGGGTGGGAGGAGGGGTGGGAGAAGGGCCCCTGAGGGTGAGGGGGCATTTTGCATGCAAAATGCCACCCCTGGCAAAGGAAGCCTGCTTCTTCATTTTTCCCCATAGGAAATAATGAAGAAGATGAGTAGCAGCATGCTAACAATATGCTGCTCCTTCGCTTTCTTATGGGAGGATGGGGGGTCCTGCTTTGGGGGGCCATAACATGGCCCCCCAAAGTCCAATCTGTCTGAAACTTGGGTGGTTGTTAGAGAAGGGTTAGAGGAAGGTCCCTACCAATTTTGGGCTTATTCGGTGGGAAAATGCCTCCCCCAGACGTCCGGGAAGACGGAGGCATTTTCCCATTGAAAAACCGAAAGAAAGTTGAAAGAATCCCGAAACGTTTCGGCTTCTTTCTTTCGGCTACCTGAAACGTTTCGGCATTCCCCGAAACGTTTCGGTATTCCCCGAAAGAAGCCGAAACACTTTAGTTTCGGCATTCTTTCGGCATTCTGAATGCCGAAACGCACATCCCTACTCATTAGTCTGGACAGGACTGAGGTCCGACAGAAAAGCCCTACCCAGTTGCAACTTCTAAAGACTGCCCTTCCAACTCTCACAATGCAACTGTGCTGTTGACTTTATAACTTTTCACACCCTAACATAATGATCATTTAATCAAAATACAGCAGCTTAACTTTAATTTCCCACGCCTTCATAGTTGCATTCAGAAGAGATTCGGTACAGCAAACAAAATCTCTATATTAAATAAAGAACTTAACATACTGGATGCAGAGTTCATGTAGAATGCAAATATGCTGCTTTAGCAATGCTCTTACCACTGGGTGAGATTGAAAAGGAAGCTCTAGTCCTTGGGCTCTGTCGTCCCAGCCTGCTTGAGGGTCTGCTAAGCTCCATTGTGAAGACATCCTGCGCTACAGTTTCATCAGCACACTCACTAAAGCTGAAGTGCCTGATCCATTGCTCAGACCCTGAAGTTGGAAAGGTAGACAGGGTTAGAACTCCCTTGCAATACATTTAAGTGTTCAGACATCACGCTTCTACCTTAGAAGGCAGCCACACCGATGATGCATTTGCATCTGTAGCCTATTCCACCCCAATGCTTTAATAGTGCTACACTGCTAGGCTGCCAACTTATTTCCGTGATTTTGGAGTGCTATCATATTAACAAATGAAAAATATGGTCTTTTTAAATAAAGGAGCAAGAGCTTGCCCTTCTGGACTATAACTGTTCAAAGACCCCTCCCCACCTATTGGCTTTGGAAAGGTTTGGAAGGAGGAATGTGCAGACTTCCATCATAAGCTGCAATTCTAAAGACACTTCCTGGGAGTAAGTACTATTGAATAACATGGGACTTACAGCTGAGCAGACCTCTTTAGGATTCGTCCCGTCCCCCCCACCCCCGCATCCAGCATTTTCAAAAACATTATTTAAAAACAAATTCTCCACTTCAAGCTCAAATCAAGCCCCTGCCAGCCACTCACCTACTCTGCCCTTTCAAAAACAATCCTGCCCGTCCACAGCAAAAGGAAAACTTATGGAAAAAACATAGGTCTGTTTAGGCGGGGTGTGTGTGTATTCAGACAATCATGCTACATTCCTGCCTGCACTTCAACAATAGAGACCGGTGGCAATTCCTGTGAGAACACCCTATTTTGCAGCAGAATGCTGAGCATCAAAGGGAAGGATTTGCCTCTTCATCGTGGGAACAAAACCACAAAGCACAAGGAAACAGGGCAACAACAAGCAACAACAGGATGCAAAGGTAATAATTACGGGGTGGGGGTGGGTGGGGAGTGAACGTACAGCAGGATTGTTTTTAATGCTGCCCCACCCCACTATCCCTTTGTCAGCCTGTTTTCCACCACAGCGTGTACCTGCCGATACTCGTCTTCTTCAGGGTCTGTGTGTGGGTGTGTGTGGAGGTGTGTGGGGGTGTGTGTGGGGGGGTTACCGGAGGAAAAACTAGGTGGATCAATGGTTTAGAGGGAGGGCTGTGTTCTGTGAGATTTTGGTGCCAGTACGAGCAAAAACAGCTGCCCCACCCTGAAAAAAACAGTCATGATTACATTGTTCATTCAGAAACCCTGGATTCAAAACAGAGATGGAATTTTTTCAGTGCTTTTTTCAGTCCTAATAGAAACACCATGAAAAGCTTTCTTTTCAATTTAACTTTAAACAGTAGAAGAGAGTCTAAGCATTAATATAATAATAACTTTTGATTTATATACTGCCCTTCAGGACGACTTAATACCCCCTCAGAGTGGTTTACAAAGTATGTTATTATTGGTTGTTGTGGGTTTTCCGGGCTGTATTGCCGTGGTCTTGGCATTGTAGTTCCTGACGTTTCACCAGCAGCTGTGGCTGGCATCTTCAGAGGTGTAGCACCAAAAGACAGAGATCTCTCAGTGTCACAGTGACACTGAGAGACTCTGACACTGAGAGATCTATGTCTTTTGGTGCCACACCTCTGAAGATGCCAGCCACAGCTGCTGGCGGAACGTCAGGAACTACAAAGCCAAGACCACGGCAATACAGCCTGGAAAACCCACAACAACCATCGTTCTCTGGCCGTGAAAGCCTTCAACAATACATAAAACTGAGTTAGTTTGTTCATTCATACAATGACTTCTGACCACTAATGGTGCATTCGCAATTTCCCAAAGAGGTTAATACATACTACTATTTTAAAAAAGAATCAGGCCTTTTGCAAAGTTTAGCTTGAGAGAAAACCATTACATTTTCAGGTGACCCCAGCACAGGAGTTGCACCAATTTACGTATGACTTACTTACACGCACAACAAGATACCTTAGCCTTGACACATGCAGATAAAGATGCCACTGTATACCTGAAGATATAATGGAGGACAACAAGCCCTAAAGCAGGGATGCTCAGTAAAATGTAAAGCAGGGATGCTCACGTAAAATGGAGACTTCACTACTGCATTCCTACCTAAAAATGAAACATCACTGCTTGGAGATTGTGTTCCCGTGTGGGGTGAAGGAAGCAAGTCCAGCATGACCTCCTCAGAGTTTGTTCTCACTGCAAAGAATCCCTCAAGTCCTCGATACGGGGTTCTAACAGGTTTCTCTTTTAGGGCTACTTCTTGCAACAACTGGGATGACAAGAGAGATAGGAAAGATAAAACTGTTGGCTATTTTGAAGCCACGCTGTGTGGATTTTCATAGCATGCTGTATTTTAAAAATATAAAGCCTTCTATGGTTCTGTGCATATAAAGCTTAACCATGGTTACCTTAAGCCTAGTTAAGATCCCAAATGGACAATCAAAACGAGATGTGGTTGGTCCTGCCCCCAGAGGATGCAAGTAGGGAAACACCCATCTAACTTTGCTTGATACTTTAGGGTACAAAGAGATAGGTATGGGTACAGAGAGGCAGGAAAAATATGGTTTTCTCAATGCACATTTAATACTTAACTACGATCAATGCAAATTTATGAGAAGCCACTTCAAGTCTCATTTTCTTAGTGGTCTTCCACTAAGTTTCAACCGTGATTAAGGGAAACAAATCACAGATAAGATTTGTCTGCACAGGACTTACAAAGCATATGACCTTATCCATACAACTGTTCTTTAAAATGTCATAAGACAATGAAGAAAACATCAAGTTATCCACATGTATTATCTTGGCTCTTCTCATGCAGCACAGATAGTTTAAGTAGATTTGGAGATATTGAAATTTGCTTAGGATTGCCTTGATGCATAAAAATGAAGTGCCGATTTTTCAAAAGGTCACAAGAACTGGAATGCCTTCACTATTTTAACCTAGGATCAATGCCTACCTTGCAAGGGATGTAGAAACCATACAAACTGCCATGTACTGCAAAATATATATATTAAATGCTAATAGTATATAAATATTCTATAAATATGCTAATTATATGGTGCAATACCTACATAACAGCAATTCACAATAACAATATCAAAACAGTTCTCCTCCAATGACCTAGAGAAGACTAGAGGAGGGCGAATGTCATCCCAATCTTCAAGAAAGGGAAAAGGGATGATCCTGCAAACTACAGGTCAGTCCACCTGACCTCTGTCTCAGGGAAGATACTGGAACAGATATTAAAGGTGTCAATCTGCAAGCATCTGACAGGCAGCATGGTGATAGGGGGAAGTCAACATGGAGCAGGGTCCTGCCAGACCAACCTCATCTCGTTCTATGATCGAGTGACAGGCTTACTGGATTGCAGGAATGCTGTCGATACACTGAGAGATCTCTGTCTTTTGGTGCTACACCTCTGAAGATGCCAGCCACAGCTGCTGGCGAAACGTCAGGAACTACAATGCCCAGACCACGGCAATACAGCCCAGAAAACCCACAACAACCGCTGTCGATACAGTTTATCAGGATTTCAGTAAAGCTTTTGACAAGGTTCTTCATGATGTTTTGATAGGTAAGCTAGTGGACTGTGGACTGAACTCTAGAAGGGTTAGATGGGATAGGGAACTGGCTGGATAACTGCACCCAAAAAGTCGTTGTCAATGGCATCACGTCTGACTGGAGGAAGGAGTCCAGTGGAGTGCCACAGGGCTCGGTCCTGGGCCCAGTGCTTTTCAATCTTTTTATACATGATCTGGACGAGGGTGCGAAGGGATTACTAATTAAATCTGCAGATTACACCAATTTAGGAGGAGCAGCAAACACCCTTGAGGACAGAGATAGAATTCAACAAGATCTGAACACACTGGGAAAGTGGGCAGCTTTGAATAAGATGTAATTTAATGTGGATAAGTGCCAGTTTCTCCTCCTGGGTAACAAAAATGCAAAGCATGCATACTGGATGAGGGATACAGTTCTGGGTAGCAGTGTGTGTGAACAAGATCTTGCGATACAGGTGCATAGGAAGCTAACTATGAGCACTCAGCGTGATGCAGCAGCAAAATAAATGAACACAATCTTAATCTTAATAAAATCTTAATAAAATTTCAGGATGTTATTATTCCACTATATATCATGTTGGGCAGGCCCCACCTGGAGTATTGTGTGCAGTTCTGGAGGCCTCAGTTCAGAAAGGATGTGAACAAACTGGAATGGGTACAGAGGAGAGTAACCAGGATGATCACGGGCCTGGAGGAAAGATTGAGGGACCTGGGAATGTTCAGTTTGGGGAAGAGGAGGTTGAGGGAAGACATGATTGCCCTCTTTAAGTATTTAAAAGGCTGTCACTTACAGGAGGGAAGGGAGCTGTTCCTATTAGCAACAGAAGGTAGCACTGAAGACAATAGGTTTAAACTACAGGAGGGTAGGTACTGTCTGAACATCAGGAAAAACTTCTTCATGTTACGAGTAATTCAGAAGTAGAATCGACTGCCTAGGTCTGTGGTGGTTTCCCCCTCATTGGCAGTCTTCAAGGAGTGGCTAGACAAATACTTGTCAGTGATGCTTTAGGCTGTTCCTGCATTAGGTAGGGGATTAGATAGATGGTCTGTAAGGGCCTCTCCAACTCTATGATTCCATGAACTTCCACAGTGCAAAACACAGTCTTATGCTATGAGTTCCACTGAAAATGCACGAAGCCAAGTTAGTCAGAAATATATTCTTATTACTAATTTGAAACACAGTTCAATAAAAGGTAGAGAACAATTCATTCTTTTTTACCACTGAAGAACTGGTAGTTATTGGTGAAGCTTTCCTCAGCTCTTGTGCTCTCTTGCAGTCTTTAAGCAATTCCGTCATAGGGGAAGGTTCACGAGAAGCCAATGCAAGAGGACTAGAACTCTGCCCCGGTGACACACAGGAGCGATTCTTTGTGGCTACAGTATGCTCTTCTTTTGTTGTAGCTCTTTCATAAGGAATGCTGGAAACTTCTTCCATACTGGAAAGATCACCGAGAGTTTCCATTCTTTCAGACTGTGCCGAAAGTGCGCTTGCTAAAGAAATGAAGCAAAGTGGGGGGAAGTGGGGGGGGGGGAGAACACATTACATCAATTTAAATCCCTGCATGCAGTCTCTCAAATCATTATCCTAAAATAGTCCATTAAACACACAAGTTATGTTGGCTCACATAAAGCCAGGGACCTGAATTTAGAACAGCCGCACAGACAGAAGCTGTTGCCATTACACAAATGACTGGTTTCTGTCTCCTCCCGTATTTTGGCTTTCTGAATTAAAAAATCATTAAACAGGTTAACCAGAAACAGGCTACAGAAGAACTCCCTCATCCAAGCCTGAAAGTAGTAGATTGTTACTATTCTGTTCCCTTTTTATTCTTTGTCACATTTTACCCAATCCTGTTTTCCTTAAACAAGTAGAAAAGAATACCCTACCGCTATATAGAATACCCTACCACTAATGTTGTTAGTCTTATAGGTGCTACTGGACTCTTGCTCTTTTCCACTGCTACAGACAGACTAATACAGCTACCCATCTTGATCTTAAACAAGTAGTTACTTGATGGCAGATGCTTGGACAACTTGCATGTAAACATCCGTTTTGGTGATCAACAAGCACCTCTGATATCAAGTATCAAGTAGCAGCTTTCTGCTCGTCTGCATCACCGACAGTAACTATTTCAGGGTAGGTTCAGAGTTGAGCCCTTTTCCAGACCAATTTCACAAGCTTACAGTTCTACAAAACATGACTCAACTAGGCACACCAGCAGGTGTCAAGATGATGTGCCCTTGAGAGAAAACACAGAAACTGCCTCTTGATGCAACATTCACGTGATAAAATGCTATCAGGGTTTCTGAAAAGTGAACAAGTACTTGATAACATTCTGTGGGAAGAATTGACACAAGCCCTCCAACAGCAAAAGCTTATGTTTTAAAACTCACCTCTAGGAGTTTCTTTGTGTTTGTTACGAAGCAAAGTGAAATCATTTTCTTTGTCAACTGCAGAAGAAAGAGGTGACCTTGTGCTAATATCGACAGCTTGTGCCAGAAAAACGTCTGCTTCAGTTCTGTGATTTTCTGACATGGTGCCACTTGATATACAAGAGAAAAATTGGAACAGAAAAAAAAATTGACCAGATCATAGCATGAAAAAAATCTCTTCTTATAGATCTATGTGAGTTGAGAATAGATACAAACTATATATGAAGACATTTTTATTTCAAAAGGTCGTCTGCACTCTGCATCTGTTGAGCTGATTTTATATTGGAGCAATTTGATACAAATCATTGATCCAGCATACAATCAGTAGCCAGGATAAATAGTTATTTTTTAAATGGAACACTGAGAAGGTTACAAGAACAAATTGCTTTGCGTTTCTGAAACAAAGGCAGTACAGAACCACAAATATTTGCTATGTATTTAGAAAAGAGAAGAAAAATGATAAAATAAAACCATGATAAACTTTCTCCTTTGTTACTGAAATCTATTATTTTATGAGGAAACACTCCTTTCTAAGCAACAAATATTTGAGCTGTGCGTAAAAATTGTAATGGATTTTTGTAAAGAAGCAATCAGGGATGCTGACCAAAATTAATCTGGGCAAACGTGTGCACCCAGACTTCATAACTAGGTAAAAATCGTTACCTGTAGTCACAGTCATCAGATCCAGCTTCCATAATCACAAAGCTGGCAGTTTCTTCTGGCTCCTCCTCACAGGCCTTATTAAAAATAAATAAACATCTTAAATTTTTCAGCTCACTCCATCCTGAATGCTCAGGTACATAACAATATTGTCATCTGGAAGCTAAAAGCAGTTCTTATTATGAAGTGACACAGGAATTACACACTATAAAATCCCGGCTGCCCAATTGTCAGGGCAAGATGATTCCTCCCCTACTACTCCTTACAATATGGTGGAGGGGGGAGGAAGACAAAGCCATTTGGAATCTAATTACTCAAAGCCAGTTAACACTGTGTCTTTCTTTTATGCAACGTGAATGGAGGCAAGCCCATTTTAAGTGAACAGAATCCTTAATCATTGCCACTGAAATCGAACGGCCAGTTTTTGTCCAGCATAGGCAGCTGCACATAGTCTATTGTGCAAACAGAGTATATTCAGCAGTCAGCACTTGATCACGAAAAGGAGAAGTGCCAAGATACAAAGATCCCTTTTGTTGCCTTCCTAATTCCAGATTTGCAGTAGCAGCATATGCTTACCGGTTGGCAAAGCCAAAGATAAGCTCAAAGGCATACTCTTTCCATATCATTTCTTGCCATATTTCAAGGCTGAGCTCTAGTACAGAAAGCAAGTTCCTGGAAATACTTCAGCTCCTAATATCATGAGAAGAGCCCTGTTGGATCCCACTAGTGTTCAATATAGTTCAATATCCTGTTCTGCACAGTAGCTGACCAGATAGTCAAACAGGACACAGGAACCAAGATCCTCTCCAGATATTGCCTCCTAGCATTGGGTTGTAGAAGGTTTATTGCCACTGAATATGGTAGTTTCCTTAAGTTACCATGGCTAGTAGTCATTGATGGATCACACCTCCATGAAGCTGTCTCAAAATATTGGACAAAATGTGTGCAAGCATATCATGCCAGGATACCCAGGAAAATATACAGCTCTTGAGTGTATTCTATTCTATTTAATTCCACCCTTCCTCTAAAGAGTTTAGGGTGGCATGCATAGTTCTCCCTCCCCATTTTATTCTCATAACACCCCGGTGATGTAGATTAGGCCAAGACTGAGTGATCAGCATAAATGAGCTTCATGGCGCATGGGGATTTGAACCTGCATCTTCCAGATCCTTGTTCAACGTTAACCATTATACCACACTAGCTCCTATTCATTCAGTTTAGGTATCTGTACACATAAACAACATTGAAGTATATGGGCTGGTCACACAGTTAACTTCTGCTCTGTGTTACATTTACGGAATCGCCTTGCAGACAGTCCCCAACACACCTTCTGCTTAGCACATAAACACATGTTCCTATTTCTGGCTATTGATGCATGTAATACAACAGCTCTCGATCTATTGTTTTCTTTGTCGCCAATCTGAGAAGTGCTCAGTACTGCACAAATTATTTGGGGCCTTCCCCCCCCCCCGACACTTCCCACTGGAAGAGATCGTCAATTCATGTGTGGTTATACAATATAATCAGATGCGAGGCTGTGACTGCCATTGAGATTAAGTTGTCTGAAATGGACATGGTGCAAGATCACATTATATATGTTTACGAGGGCTTTTAGCTGCAACAAATAAAATAGAATGGAATAGACCATGCAATATGTACTTACATCTTCAAGGACCTCAATTTTCAGAGATGACTCAAGGTTTACAGGAAGTGCCTCAGGCTCTTCTTTCCTAACATCTGTCCAGTATTTTTTCATCTCTTCAGCTGAAGTTAGAAATACAAAATCATACCAGTTTTTGTTGTTGTTGTTAAAGACTTGTACTAATCCCACCCTGTGTAACTGTGAAATATTTATGCAGACAAACAATTCAAGATTAAGGAAGCACTAAACATGAATGTGTTCTGACCTGGATGGCCCAGGCTAGCCTGATCTCATTAGATCTCAGAAGCTATACAGGATTGGCCCAGGTTAGTACTTGGACAGGCAACCACCAAGGAAGCAATGCATAACCAGGCAATGCAAAACCACCTCTGAATGCCTCTTGCCTTGAAAATCTTGTGGGGTCAGAATTAGAGATGGGCAAGAACAGCAATATTAACTTTAAAAAGCCACGAACAGCCCAATCTGCTATTTGCGAACAAGCTGTTTGTGAGGCCCCATTCTAAACGAACAGGTGGTCGTTGCAAGCCTCGTTCGTTACTGTTCGTCAAGCCAGATAATCTGGCACTTGGCAACCAGAGGCAGGGACTGCCTGAACTCTGTCTGAACTCCTGCTGTGGCCCAGGAAACCCCAATCTAAGCCCAATTTAGTTGATAGGCAGGTCTTCCTTTCAAGTGTGGTGCTCCAAATTTGTTACAAGGAAGCAAAGAGCAGGAGGGAGGGGGGCTCCCAGCTCTGGTTTTGCAGACAGTGAGGGAGAGACAGTTGCCTTTGGCATTATGAGAGAGAGACAGGGAAAGTGCATTGGAGCTTGAATTGTCTTTGTGTGTGGTGAGATAGGGATCTACCCCTTCAGGTTCCAGGGCTGCTGCCAGGCTCTGGGGCCAAGCTATTATTTATTATTGGTACATTTCCTGCTGCCTGCTCAGGTAGGGTTTCTGGGAGTGGTGTGATAGGGATCTTGATGGCTGGAGGAGAGCCTGCTGCCCCCCATGAACAACGAACATGTTTGTGAACAGGTCATGTTCATCAATGTTTGTTGTTCATGGATGGCAACGAACAACGAACATCATGTTCTTTTTTTTTCTGTTCGTGCCCATGTCTAGTCAGAATACTTCAACTTGATGGCACTTTATACACAGAAATATGAAAGTACATGCTCTAGTTTCATATTAATTGAAAAGAAGTGGTATATGAATCAAATAAAGTTAGCAGTTGGGATCCAGACATTGGGGGAGACATTGTTAAGATAACAAAACTGATATTAAATTGGAAAATCCTAAAATAAAATAAATTAAATTAAATAAGCATTTACACTGTGTTATACCTCTGAAATGACAGCACATGAACCACATTTATACACTGAGAATACCACAGCAGCGTAATGGTCTAGAACGGCTAGGGGAAGAGGTGCAAATAGGGACTGTTTAAAAAAGGAGGGAGATTTTGAGGACTCGATACTAGCTTCCCACATTTTACTTCTATGCTCCAACAACCAACAAGCTACACAACATGTTTCTGAGAAAAGAACAGGTCTTTTCCTTCCCAAGAGCATACCTCCCCCCAACACACACATACATCCAAACACAAAAAGACCCACACGACCTAAGATCACAGCAGGGATACCCCATGGATTTCACTAGTATCTTGACTGGTCCTCGTCTGTTGCAGAGACTGGCAGGAAAAGAGAAGGGGCTGAAGTACTCAGCATATCTGGCCTTTGAGGACTGAAGGCCCTGGAAGAGTACACAGGAACCCCCGCCCCTGAGTCACAATCTCCTAGATATAATCTTCAAGGAAAATAAACTACAGTAGTTAACTTCACCTATCATCATGTTTCCTCCTTCTCAGAACATCCCTTGTTCCATCTTGAAGGAAACAGGTGATCTATAATTTCTGATTCAATGATAAGAAGTGGGAGGAATGCACACTCTCTAGCTAAAGTACAGCATGTCCCACCCTGTTCCGTGTTAGAGCTGATCAACGCTGATCAAGTATTCCTGAGATTAGATCAAGATATTGTTGAATTAATAATTGAAATATGGTCTTGCCATAGAAACAATGACTGGCCATCTTGTGTCGAAAGTATAGGATGCACAGAGTCATCTGTAGCCCGAAGATTCTGCTATAGCCTGTAATCTGAATAATGTTTCAAGGGCATTGCAATCTTCTACATGTGCACATCTCTTAGGGTTGGCTCACTTACTTGTTTTGAGATAACACACTTGGCTTCATTAGCCGTATGATTATTTAACAGAGAAACACACCCCGCTGAAGTTGTCCACACTGCCGCAAATCCTTGGTTTGAGCTGTGGTACAGCAATATGTGGCCACACAACAGGCATTTGCAATAAATCTTAATATGACCTTGTAAATAGGGGTGTGTGATTTGGGATCTGGCTTTATAGCCAGATTTATGCCAATCAGGTATAATCCAGCTATGCTGAATCACATAAGAGAATCTCAGATCAGATCCAAGGAACCAAACTCTGCTAGGCTGGATTATTCAGCCACAGAAAGCTGAAGCAGAGACAGAGCGGCAGCAAGTGAGAGGCAACAGCACGAATGAGAGGTCAGCAGTGCAAAGGGAGGCGACCTCCACAATGTGGCAGGAGAACAGGGTAAGGCTGGCAAGATGGGTGAGGAAGCAGCATGCAGAGTGGTTTTCCGTCTTGCTCCTCTACGCAGCCAGAGCTCCAAAGAGCCTTTCAAGCTTCCACCAGCCACCTTAAATGCCACAACTCCAGCAAGCTTCTCCCTCCACCCTAGCTTCAGCTCAGGTTGGGATTCTCTTACATTGGGGTTATCTGGTTTGGGACTGGCTTAAGGTTTCCCTTTTCTTGGAAAGCCATGGAAATGTTTCCCCCACAGGAAACAATGGTGATTGGCTGGGGGTAGCTTGTTCAGGGCCCAGAGAATTAGACCCCAGGGTCCAGTCCTGAAAATTGGGGAGTCTTTAGTGTACAGGAAGGAGTAGGTTGCCTGCAAATTTGGTGTTTGCTTGAAAAATGACACACACAGACCTACATGCAAGATAGTTTCCCCATTAAACCCTATATAAATACAGGATTCTCTAGCTGGATTAGATAATCTGACTCAGATTTCAGGGGACCAATTTTCTTTAATCCGTCTCTGTGTGTGTGCGTGCGTTTGTGTGCGTGCATACCCCTATTTATAAACTGATCTTGACACAGCAAGGGTTGGGCTGTGCTCTTAGGATGTCTTGTCTATGGGAATACAAAAGTACTCTATAATGCATTGCGAAGGTCAGCAAACCTGCTAAGTGAGCATTTACAACTTCCTCCTCCTCCTTTTCCTCTTCTCCAACCAAAGTATCATAAGCTTCATTTATCGGGGATTTGGCAGGATTAAATTCATCTGATAGAATATCCGGCAATGTATCAAAAGGAGTCCTATAAAAGCAAAAAGGAAACAAATGTTTTGAAATTGCAGTATTATACTGTGAATCCTTTTGTTTCCTCACATTGTAATTAAAGTTTGGTCTTCAACCACATGGCTTGGCTTCTTCTAAGAACAGTTGAATGTTATTGTTGGTCCTGGGTGGAGTCCAGGAAATCATCTCAGGTCAATAGCAAACTGCAGCTCTTCTCAACCCAGAAATTCATCCCCATAGTTTCTTCTATGAGCACAGCAAGTAAAGAACAATGTGATTGCTCGCTAACTAACAATATAATTCCTTGAAATCAAATCATTTTATTTTAGGTCAGTAACGTATTCAACTAAAAAAGCAGTAATTTCCAATATAATTGTATGACTGTTTTGATTTTTAAAACTACATTAAAAGAGGCAACTAGATCAGGAAATACAGTTCCTTTTGTGTATGTGAGCAATTTCAGGAATACCTTCTGTATTTCTTAAGCCATAATTTTTCCATGTATTTCAAGCTATCCTCTTTGAATTGAATTTCCATAGTTTTCTTAATAACTGGAGGACTTGTTTGCACCTCACACGTTTCCACACTTTCTAAAAGAATATAGAAAAATATATTAGCTACCATTCAACCATATTCAGGTAAGAATTACATTTCATCATCAGTAGTAACGCTTAAGTTCTAAGAGCATAAGATGAGGAAGAAAGCCCAGGAAAATAATTCTAAGGGTCCAGTTCACAGATTATCAGAATACATGTACAACCCCTGGGGATGGGCGGTATATAAATTGAATAAATAAAATAATAAACCCGTAAAGCATAAGCACAACCCTGCCCTTTAGGTACTGGGCCAACATGCAGTCACTGCTAATGCTTCACTAATCAAAGGCCGATGCTTGTTAATTCACCAGTGTTGACGCATATTCAGTAGATCCAACCTCAGCAACCAGACCAATGATATCTCGGAATTGCCTATGTTCATTCCCCAAAACACATACGTGTACTGGATATACACAACTGAATGCTGACAATCCTATTTAGGTAGCTGTTAACACTCCTAAGATTATTCTTCATTTACCTTGGGGTAGATCCAGCCTAACTGTTCATCATAGAACAGAACTTTCTTGCATACCACCTCCCACTGCAGCACATTCACTGATCTACACAAAATGCTGCTCCTGGGGGATACAGGACTTTGAGGAATGACTTGAGAGAGGTCTGCAGTGGGAAGGGGGAAACTGGTAGAAAAATTAGGTTTGCGGAAATTTTAGTCTGGATCCAACCTTTTGTATGGAGTGGCTGTGGCTGCCGTCTGCTGAATGGGGAACCTGCAGTTGCATCTCATTATTTCTGAGGTTCTTCTGTTTTTAGAGTAAAACCATGAATCGTTATATTTTGTAACGTATTTGGAAACTTTGTCTATTGTAGCCACACCCAGCTTGAAAGACCAGTGCAAATCAGAGCTGTCCTCATTTATTCAGAATGTGCTGCTATGCAAAACAAGTTCTTTCAAACATTATTTAGCAGCTATTATTCCATACCTGCCCAAGACTGGCAACAACGTTCTTCCGTAAGCTTTCGAGGGGAATTTCTACTCCTCCACTGATTTAGTGCTTCCTGGAAAAACCTTGCAGACTCTTCTTCATTAAAAGTACCATGCAATAAAGACCCACCATTCGGACACTTGGACAGAACTCCCCTTGGTACTGTGGAAGCCTCCTGAATTAAGTTCAAGAATTACCTGTGACTAATTGAAATTAATTAAATCCAACATAGCCTATGAACATGAATAGGTCACAAAACAACATTAAATATACACACTCATAGTCTTTTTAAGCTTTCTAAGTTTAAGGTATTAAGTTTTAACAGTACAGAACAACATAATATTGGCTGGTTTCATACCTTTCTTTGCTGCCTCTGCAGGACAAAGCTGCTCAAGAATGATCACATCAGTATCCAACAGAGTAAAATTACCAAAACAATCATCTCTTTAAAATAACAATCCGTAACAAAAGCACACAACACCCCAGACAGCAAAGTATCAGGTAACTCAAGTCCACATTAAAAAAAAAATCTGTCTAACTAGATTGGACGTAACAGAGTTATGCAGAGCAAAATAACACTTGGAAACCCCCATGGAATATACGCATCTAACGGGCTGGATTGTGACAATGGAATTCACACACCCTGTTAGGCTCAACAAATATTGCTCAAGACAGTCAATGGACTAATTAATGAAGTCAAAACCTTCCTCCAAGTATCTCGCAAGGCTGTATTCATATTTACATGGGGTATGGTTTGGGCAACCCAAGCATCTCACAGACGACACCCGCGGCTCTCTTGAAACCAGCGTGATGCAGTAGTTAGAGGCCTGGGAGATCCAAAGTCAGGTGCCCCCTCTGCCATGAAAGCTTGCTGGGTGAAATGGGGCCAGTCACTCTCTCTCATTGTAACCCACCTCAAAGGACTGTTACGTGGATAAAAAGGAGGAGTGAAAAATCATGTATAATAGATAGACAGGGAGAGAGAAACAAGGAATGCCAGAAGATACTGTGATAATTGTGGACATAGCTGTATAGAAACTACAATAATGCCTGTAGGTATGGAGGAACTGGATCACATGTTGCAAAATAGTCAGGTGCTTTGGTACAGAGCGTAGGCTATGAAGGTTATAAGCAAACACATCTTTTCATAAACACATCTGCAGGGAAAAGAAGATCCCAGGACTGCATGTCTAAAGACAAACACACTAAGATTTAAGTATTAATGGTCTTAAGCCGAAGATATGCTAACAATTATTAAACTTTCAGTGCAGAGCCAGCGACTCGATTTTGTGAGGCATCTTAAAAGCTGCTTCTACCAAACTGCGGCAGCCCATTATTTTCCCCTCCCTTCTCCCCCAGAAATGCTGCATGGTGTACCTAACCATGTATTACATAACAACACTGAACTATATTTAGACTTGTTTTTAAGAGAAGCCTGTTACCCATTCTTCACTCCAAATTAAGGCTTTTTAAACTTATAAACAAGCATTTTGTAAAGGACTCCAAGATCTACAAATGAAAAACAGAATATAAAGGCACAGTGTCTGTATTTCTCTAAGATAAAATAACAATATGAGGTTGCCTTGTACGAACTTGTCCCACCACTGGTCAGTCTAGTACTCTGTGGGTCTACCTCTAAAGGCAGCGGCTGTATAAATTCCCAGACAAGAGGTCTTACACAGTTCTGGAAGTGGAGATCCTTTGTTAATAGAATGCCCAGGATTAAATCTGGGACCTTCCGCTTGCAACGTATAACTCTGGGTTTGTTTTCTTATTTTAGAAACAAACAAAAAAGCCTTCTTTGTTCAAGGGCCTCCCTGGCCTGAAACTATAGCTAGCTGAAAACATGACAGCTTCTATAAAACCCAGCAGGAAACAAAGATGGGGAAGTTTATCCAACCATCCTCTGTTTAACTAACTCTCCCATTCTGCCAAATTACCTCCCCCCACCCCCCACCCCTGCTCACTTCATAAAGAGAAAGGGGGGGGGGTTCTGCTCATGAAGAGGGGGGCTGACAAGGAGGGGGAAACATTTGCAAACATCATCAAGGATCACTCACAATACCCCCTAAGTTTTTACAACAGAGATGGTTGCAATAAGCATTTTCCGCTAATAAACTCCAGAGGGAGGGGCACTTATCACTGGTTAATGCAATATTGATTTCAAGGTTAAAATCTGCTCCATGCAATTTTAGCATGCACAAACACATGCTTCTCTGCACATGGAAAGCTAGCAAGCGAGGAAAAAGAGTTGTAGACTACCCTTCTTTCTAGTTTACTACAGAAAAGCAGAACATTGTACGCATTCATGAAGACCTCCCCCTCCCAGACAAGGTGGATAAAGCCCAAGGACGGAAACACCAGGAACACAACACAGCTCCACAGCCTCATAGGGTTATGATAAACTTAACTGATATGCAGAAGCCTCCTTCAGACACTCAGTGAAGAGAGGTGCAAACCTAGGAAGTGTGCATAAGATACACAGCTGTAGATCTATAACACCACAGATATAGTTTCAGATAGGAAGACATGCGGGCCTGAAGAACAGCAGGATTTAAGTCCAATGTTCTTGTATCTGAAGAAAGAAGTTTTGACTCTCAAAAGCTTATACCCTGAAAATCTTGTTGGTCTCCAAGGTACCACTGGACTCAAACCATGAGCCTTTCCAAAGCCCAAAAGGCAAGTTATCTGAGCCTGGCTTTTGACAACCTTGCTCCTTGAACTGATGTGTAACCTTTGACTTCATGCAGGGGGTAATCTACCCTTAGCAATTAAGATGGGCATGATAAATATCTAAGAGCACAATCCAGCCAAAGTTAATTTAGTCCCACTGATTTCAGCAGGAAAGTCAAGTCCACCAAAATCAATGGAACAGAACTCTGCTGAACTCTTGACTGCGTTGCCTCCTCAAAAAAAAACGAACCTTGCCATTGTTATAACTAGGGATGTGCGTTTCGGCATTCAGAATGCCGAAAGAATGCCGAAACAAAAGTGTTTCGGCTTCTTTCGGGGAATGCCGAAACGTTTCGGGGAATGCCGAAACGTTTCGGGTAGCCGAAAGAAAAAAGCCGAAACGTTTCGGGATTCTTTCGGCTTTCTTTCGGCTTTTCTATGGGAAAATGCCTCCGTCTTCCAGGACGCCTAGAGGAGGCATTTTCCCACCGAATAAGCCCAAAATTGGTGGGGACCTTCCTCTAACCCTTCTCTAACAACCACCCAAGTTTCAGACAGATTGGACTTTGGGGGGCCATGTTATGGCCCCCCAAAGCAGGTCCCCCCATCCTCCCATAAGAAAGCGAAGGAGCAGCATATTGTTAGCATGCTGCTGCTGATCTTTCTTCATTATTTCCTATGGGGAAAAAATGAAGAGGCAGGCTTCCTTTGCCAGGGGTGGCATTTTGCATGCAAAATGCCCCCCAGCCCTCAGGGGCCCTTCTCCCACCCCTCCTCCCACCCCCCACCAAGGCTCAGCCTGCTCCCACTTGGGGGGGCATTTCATGGCCTCCCCAAGTAGGTGCTCTGCTCTCATCTCTACCACTGACAGCTGGGGGAGGCTTGTGTTGCCAGGGGTGGCATTTTGCATGCAAAATGCCCCCCAGCCCTCTGGGGCCCTTCTCCCACCCTTCCTCCCACCCCCCACCAAGGCTCAGACTGCTCCCACTTGGGGGGGGGCATTTCATGGCATCCCCAAGTAGGTCCTCTCAGCCCCTAAAGGCCACCCCTTACAGCCCCACACAAACCCAATTCCCCCCCAGCTGCCACACACAGACCCAAATCCCCACATTAGCCCCTCACAGACCAAAATCCACCCCCACCTGCCCCACACCCATAACCCCAGGAACAGGCTGGCAAAGGCCAGCCCTCTCCCTTTGTTCCCTATGCTGGGAACTTCTAAACTCTCTTTCCCTAGGCAATTCTGCACAGCCCAGGGGTGCCACAATGGTGGGCACACTTCTGAGTGCCAGCTGGTCCCTGTGAAAGAGCACCTGAACCACAGACACCCTCCCACCACCTACAGAGATGGCTAGCCAGCCAGCCCCATTGTTCCCTATGATGGGAACCAACTGCACAACAAAGAATAAAACAAGAACAACACAAAATAAAGTTTTTAAAAAATTATTTTCTCCCTTCCAAAGTACAAGTAGGCAAAGCATAATAACACATTACACCAGCAGTCCCCCACACAGAAAAATAACACAACTCACTTAACATCAGAGAATCACAAAGCATGATACCTGTCAAAAACACTTTATTTCTTGAACAGCTTTAGGTTACACAGCAGGGGGGAACACCAAAGGGCATGGCAGCACTATCTTACACAAAAATAACACAACTCACTTAACATCAGAGAATCACAAAGCATGATTCCTGTCAAAAACACTTTATTTCTTGAACAGCTTTAGGTTACACAGCAGGGGGGAACACCAAAGGGCATGGCAGCACTATCTTACACAAAAATAACACAACTCACTTAACATCAGAGAATCACAAAAGCACAATTCCTGTCAAAAACACTTTATTTCTTGAACAGCTTTAGGCTACACAGCAGGGGGGGGGACACCAAAGGGCATGGAAGCAGTATCTTACACAAAAATAACACAACTCACTTCACATTAAAGAATCACCCCAAAAAATAGCTGTCAAAAGCACTTTATTTCTGTAACTGCTTTAGGTTACACAGTAGGAAGGCACCGCAGAGCAGGAAAGCAGTGTACTACGCAAAAATAACACAACTCACTTCACATCAGAGAATCACACAAACACAATTGCTGTCAAAAACGGTGAAGTGGGTTGTATTATTTTTTGTAGTACATTGCTATCATGCCCTGTTGTGCCCTCCTACTGTGTAACCTAAAGCTGTTCAAGAAATAAAGTGTTTTTGCCAGAAATTGTGTTTTTGTGATTCTCTGATGTTAAGTGAGTTGTGTTATTTTTGTGTAAGATAGTGCTGCCATGCCCTTTGGTGTTCCCCCCTGCTGTGTAACCTAAAGCTGTTCAAGAAATAAAGTGTTTTTGACAGGAATCATGCTTTGTGATTCTCTGATGTTAAGTGAGTTGTGTTATTTTTGTGTAAGATAGTGCTGCCATGCCCTTTGGTGTTCCCCCCTGCTGTGTAACCTAAAGCTGTTCAAGAAATAAAGTGTTTTTGACAGGAATCATGCTTTGTGATTCTCTGATGTTAAGTGAGTTTTGTTTTAATTTTTCTGTGTGGGGGACTGCTGGTGTAATGTGTCATAATGCTTTGCCTACTTGTACTTTGGAAGGGAGAAAATAATTTTTTTAAAACTTTATTTTGTGTTGTTCTTGTTTTATTCTTTGTTGTGCAGTTGGTTCCCATCATAGGGAACAATGGGGCTAGCTGGCCAGCCATCTCTGTAGGTGGTGGGGGAATTTGAGGGAGGGTGTCTGTGGTTCAGGTGCTCTTTCACAGGGACCAGCTGGCACTCAGAAGTGTGCCCACCATTGTGGCACCCCTGGGCTGTGCAGAATTGCCTAGGGAAAGAGAGTTTAGAAGTTCCCAGCATAGGGAACAAAGGGAGAGGGCTGGCCTTTGCCAGCCTGTTCCTGGGGTTATGGGTGTAGGGCAGGTGGGGGTGGATTTGGGTCTGTGAGGGGCTAATGTGGGGATTTGGGTCTGTGTGTGGCAGCTGGGGGGGAATTGGGTTTGTGTGGGGCTGTAAGGGGTGGCCTTTAGGGGCTGAGAGGACCTACTTGGGGATGCCATGAAATGGCCCCCCCAAGTGGGAGCAGTCTGAGCCTTGGTGGGGGGTGGGAGGAAGGGTGGGAGAAGGGCCCCAGAGGGCTGGGGGGGCATTTTGCATGCAAAATGCCACCCCTGGCAACACAAGCCTCCCCCAGCTGTCAGTGGAAGAGATGAGAGCAGAGCACCTACTTGGGGAGGCCATGAAATGCCCCCCCAAGTGGGAGCAGGCTGAGCCTTGGTGGGGGGTGGGAGGAGGGGTGGGAGAAGGGCCCCAGAGGGTTGGGGGGCATTTTGCATGCAAAATGCCACCCCTGGCAACACAAGCCTCCCCCAGCTGTCAGTGGTAGAGATTAGAGCACCTACTTGGGGAGGCCATGAAATGGCCCCCCCAAGTGGGAGCAGGCTGAGCCTTGGTGGGGGGTGGGAGGAGGGGTGGGAGAAGGGCCCCTGAGGGCTGGGGGGCATTTTGCATGCAAAATGCCACCCCTGGCAAAGGAAGCCTGCCTCTTCATTTTTTCCCCATAGGAAATAATGAAGAAAGATCAGCAGCAGCATGCTAACAATATGCTGCTCCTTCGCTTTCTTATGGGAGGATGGGGGGACCTGCTTTGGGGGGCCATAACATGGCCCCCCAAAGTCCAATCTGTCTGAAACTTGGGTGGTTGTTAGAGAAGGGTTAGAGGAAGGTCCCCACCAATTTTGGGCTTATTTGGTGGGAAAATGCCTCCTCCAGGCGTCCTGGAAGACGGAGGCATTTTCCCATAGAAAAAAGCCGAAAGAATGCCGAAATAATGCCGAAAGAATCCCGAAAGTCGAAAGCCGAAAGAGATTCTTGTTTCGGCTTTCGGCTTTAACGATAGAGAATCTTCTTTCGGCTTTCTACTTTCGGCTATAGCCGAAAATTTTTGGCTTGCACACCCCTAGTTATAACTTAAGAGATGCAACAGTTTTGATGCCGTATTTCTTGGATTACCTCTATATCATGTGTTGGCATTTTTGGTAAAGATGAAAAAATGTCTGATGGATCCTCTTTAACTTCTTTCTTCTGTTCATAATTTATCTTGCCGTTAGATTCATTGGAATAGATTTGTTTCAAGAATTGCTGAGCAGCCTCCAGTTTCCCAGGCGGAACATGCACTTTTGCCTACGGAAAAAGAGGAGTCATATACTGAATAAGGAACATTTAAGGCTCTTGTATTACCAGCAATAGGGGACTGGGGTGCCAAACCTGGATAGGTAGCATTTGGCATGGGGGCTATCTACTGAGCTATTCACTCAACAGCTGGGACAAATGATCCCAATAGTTTCACTTTGAAAGCTGGACACCCCATCGGGACACTGTTTTAATAACTAAGAGTGCAATCCTAATTCCACTGAGGTTCATAGACTTAGAAGGGTGTAACTCTGCTCAGAATCGCAGTGTGGACAACCCAGAATTGGGGCATACTACACTTTAACACATTGCGTGCCTGCACAGAAGAACGAAGATGGACTTGATGTTAGTACGTTTCAGTTAATCATAAAATTAAAATACTTCTACAAGCCGGGGGGGGGGGGATCGACTTTTATCAACTTATGTACAACATGAATAAATACACATTTATAAAACCTAACATACAAATCTATCGTCTTATATGGCATAAATTGTGCATACAGACTTTGCACTGAAATCACAAAATGGACTACAGATGAAAGCAAAAAAAAGGGGGGCTGTGTCAAGGTGCCTTCCTTCAGTGAAAAGGATCCTTAACAGTGGAGGTCTTACCCACCTGAACCCTGTTTACCCACAAATCAAAGCATAACATGCTAAGGTGTGGGGGAAAGTACCATTTTGAACCCTGATAAAGGATGATGTTTAATAATTGGGAGATGGTACATCCCCTCAGGTTCAGTGATTTAGTGATTCCAGGGCAACGCCACAAAACTTAAATAAGAAAGCTCAGTGTTTGTAAAATGATTCCTTCATTTTAACACCGCCCCAAAAATAAGCTGGAAATGTTCTCATGAGCTAGCATGAAAAAGAATCATCTTGCCAAGGATAAATTCTTGGAGGGCTAATGCTGGGACACTTGTTATCTTTACAGAGCACACCAAGACTGCGATCCTGAGCAAGACGCCTCGGAATCCTACTCAGTTCTATTCAGTAAGGCTTACTTCCAGGAAGGTGTTCTTAGGATGGCATCACAAAGAACAAGAAAGGTAACCCACTTGAATGATGAAGAAAACATGGGGTGGCTAAAGATGAGGTCATTCTCACCCCACAATCACATGACCAGGAAAGGCACAACAAAAACAGTTACAGACTGGTTAGGTATTTATTCCCCCCCCTCTTAGATCTTCCCCTTTCCTCAAAAGCTGTCTATCAATCATCAGACTATTGGAACATCACCCTTTTCTACAGTACCAGGTAGAATATCCCTTTCCCCATCTTTGCTGTTTGCCTTCCTTAATACAGTATTTCCCTCCAGGGCTTTTTTTCTGGGAAAAGAGGTGGTGGAACTCAGTGGGTTGCCCTCGGAGAAAATGGGCACATGGCTGGTGGCCCCGCCCCCTGATCTCCAGACTGAGGGGAGATTAGATTGCCCTCCATGCCGCTGAGCAGTGCGGAGGGCAGTCTAAGCTCCCCTCCGTCTGGAGATCAGGGGGCGGGGCCACCAGCCATGTGACCATTTTCAAGAGGTTCCAGAACTCCGTTCCAGTGTTCCTGCTGAAAAAAAGCCGTTTCCCTCACACATTTCCCTCACACACGAACACACACGTACTTTTTCTCACCCCTTCACCCCCATACCCTGAGCTGATTTAAATACAGCTCCTTTCTCACACTATTTCCTCCAGGACCATATCTCTCTTCCTTGGGGCTCTATACATACATATACGCTGGTGGGTTCTATTAAAACCAACTGAGGGTGGCTAAAGTTCACTTAGAACATAAGATATGCATAGATAATGTATAGGACCTTCTGAGACATTAAAAAACTGTTGTTAAGACCTATCACTAAGATGTTTTTTTATCTCCTGTTTCTATCCATTCATTAGTTTAATAAAATCAACTTTACTTGAAAAAGTTGATATATTGCACAAAGCGTGCATCTGTGTATACACAGAATTAAAAGATCCCTCAACTAGAATTGCAGTGGTATAGGTGTGGGAAACCTGTAATTTTCCTCTGTTGTCCAGGGAACAGAAGTAGCATCTAGAAGAATGTGCCACCATCTGACGAGTGGAAAGATAAAGCCCAAGGTGTGAAAAAGCTGAACAAAGAGAAGGGGTTATTTATGCAGAACACTGGTTTGTCTACAATAACCAAACATGAGAAAATAGTGCATTCTACATAGCCTCCAAGACAGATATATCTTCAACCCGCCCCCACCCCTTGAAGGAGCAGGTGACTGCAGGTCCATAGTCTGGGTGTGCTCCTGGATCCAGGTCGACTGCTGAATAGGCAGCTGGCAGCCATGACTAGACATGGGCATGAACGGGGGGGGGGGGAGAACCCCAACAAGCTGTTTGTTGCCATCCACGAACAAAACGACGAACAGTAATGAACATGACCCTGTTCACAAACATGTTCGTTGTTCATGGCCCCTTAAAGATCCCTTTTAACTATCAGGTGGCAGGGGGAATTCACCCTTGCCACCTGCCAGCTGATAGTTTAAAGGGCCCTTTCCTGCCACGTGCAAGGGGCAGGGCCCTTTAAACACCCCACAAACTGACCTTCTCAATGTCCAATACCCACCAAATTTGCAGGGGACACAGTCCTCACTGTCCTCCAAAGACCCCCCCCCCCAAGTTTCAGAGAGATTGCACCCTGGAAAAGGCATGATGCATGGGTCTCCCCCTTTGTCGTCATTTTCTCTTCACAGTTGCAAAAACTGGACTCTCTGGTGGAAGCTACTTTGAGGGGTTACAAACTGACCTTTCCAATGTCCAATACCCACCAAATTTGCAGGGGACATAGTCCTCACTGTCCTCCGAAGACCCCCCAAGTTTCAAAGAGATTGCACCCCGGGAAAGACATGATGCATGGGATGCCCTTTGCTGTCATTTCCTCTTCACAGTGGCAAAAACAGGACTCTCTGCTGGAAGTACTTTGAAGAGTTAAAGCCAGAAGGAAAGCCAGAAGGAGTTCAGAGTTCAGTCCCTGCCTCCGTTGCCAGGGGAATTGATTGAAAGGCGCCAGACTGTCTGCCTTGACGAACAGCTGACGAAGGCAACGAACAAGGCTTGCAACGACCACTTGTTCGTTTAGAATGGGGCCTCATGAAAGGCTTGTTCGCAAACAGATGAATGGCCTATTCGTGGGTTTTTTCCATTCGTAATGCTGTTCGTGCCTATGTCTAGCCATGACTAGGAATGCCTTTTACCAGATACGACTGGTTAGCCAACTGCAGCCTTTCCTGGGCAGGAAAGATCTGGCTGCTATGGTGCATGTCCTGCTGACATCTAGATTAGATTACTACAGTGTGCACTATGTGGGGCTGCCCTTGAAATGTTTTAGGAAACTTCAATTGGTGCAGAATGGTGCAGCTGGGATATCACTCCACATATCACTCCAGTCTTGGCTCATCTACACTGGCTTCCAATCTGTTTCTGGGCACCATTCAAGGTGTTGGTGCTGTGTTTTAAAGTTATATATGGTTTGGGACCAACATGCCTGAAAGACCACCTATTCCTTTATGAACCCACTAGACCACTGCAGTCATCTTTGGAGGCCTTGTTCCAGCTACCCACACCTTCCAAGATTAGGCAGGTAGCAACATGGGAGAGGGCCTTCTCAGTAGTGGCACCAAAACTCTGGAACTCTCTCCCCAGGGAGATTTGCCTCTCTCTTTCTATTGCCGTCTTCCACCAGCAGGTGAAGATTTCCTGTTTCGCTTGGCATTCCCTCAGTG
Organism: Eublepharis macularius; assembly: GCF_028583425.1. Lineage (NCBI taxonomy): Eukaryota > Metazoa > Chordata > Lepidosauria > Squamata > Eublepharidae > Eublepharis > Eublepharis macularius. The sequence goes on along the minus strand of NC_072795.1, from coordinate 25,056,717 downwards.
ATCCCTCCTCCCTCCCCAATGTTTGAACTGTTGTTTTGATCTTTTGTATATATTTTAAGTTCTGGTTTTAAATTGTTCTAATGATATATTTGTGTTGTTTCTAATGGCTTTTAAGATGATATTTTTATTTGTATGTTTTAATTTGTTAGCTGCCTTGGTGGCCCTGTGCAGGCAGAAAGGTGAGATAAAAATCCTGTAAATAAAATAAATAAATAAAAATGTTACCCGCACAAACAGCTAACAACTAATACAATAATGGAGGCTACTCAATGTGATTTACCTTTTTTCTTTTTTAAATTATGCTTGTTATTGCTTATACTTCAAGCAGATGAAGCACCTGTACCACAGGCAATGTCTCTTCCCTACTTGGAAAGCACTACGCTTAACAGATGTTCCAGGAGAATCAACAATCTGTGTAATATACTATGCAAATTCACCACTCCTTCTGTAAGAATTAGTGAGCACTCTTATGTTATAAAGAGGCAGTCTAATTGCTTTGCATTGCCTGTTGTGTTCAATGTTTGACTCTCTCCATTGCTACCACAATGTGCATACCTGCTCTCATCATTTACTGACACCGCCACCCGAAGCAGAATTACACCCTTCTAAATCCACTGAATTCTATGAACTTAGAACGCTGTCTCTCTCCTTAGGACTGCACTTTAAATATATGGGGGTATCTTTTCCGATTGCTTACTATTAGCCTTTGTTATAGTATCATTGATAACTACAAGGGTTGGTTTGAGGTCATTCAAGTGCAGCTCATGGATATACTGATTCAACACTCTTATTATAAAAAGCGGAGGGGGGGATATGGAATATCAGCTTGCATCAACAGCCTGGCAACTTCAAATGGAGGCAGGGGAGGAGAGAGAAAAAGTAATTCCAGAAATGCAAAACAAACATTACAATGATTCATCAGCATCAGCAGCTCTCACAAATCAGTTTTCTTCCCCATACAAAACACAGCACACACAACTCAATCCTTCCATCCATCTCACCTCACATGCGACTTATTCTGCCATCTTCCTCCACGTCCCATTCATAAAAAGCTAGTCCATCAGTCACTTGTCCCCTTGCCTTCACACCATCCCTTGAATTTGCCTATCCTTTCTCTTAAGTAGACCCTGTCACAGTGAGGGGGAATGCATGTGTATGAGGGCTCACTCCACTTCTCCCCCCAAAGCAATAGAGGGTATATAGAGTTCCCAAGGTTGCAGAAACATCTGGTTTGTCGCCAAGTGGTCCTGATTCTCAGATTTAAGCATCCCAGGCAGGGACCACTTGGCTAATAGACGCATGATAAATACGTGAAATTCTTTGAACACAGTCTGAGTTCTTAAAAGAGAAAGATCCTCATTCTCTAGCACACTTTTTTACACTGTATCATAGCAGTAAAGGACTACTGCCAAGACTACGAGAGGATATAAAAAATATGAAGCTAATATAGAATCACAGAAGTTACCTTAGCATCCCCTCCCTGGGATGGACACAAGCCTGCTGAAACATATGAAACAGAGGCTAGCCAGGGCAGTGCCACTCTATTCCCTGCCTTGTTCCTGGTCCCTACTTGAGCACTGCTAATGGAGCTCTCCAGATCTTCTAACCCTTCTTGTCCCAGCTGGTTTCCCTTCACCCAATCTTGACGTTGGGGACTGATGCCCCTTGATGACCACCCAGCACTCTTTTCCCCAGTGAACTTGGTGCACACCTCCCTCCTTTATTGTCCCACTCAAGTCATCCAAATAGCCACTCATCTTGCCCCTTCCTGACAGCTGGATAAATGGGTATCTCCTTGCAGGAAAATCATCTCCACTCAGCTGGCAATTTAAGCAGTTTATTACTCCCTTTCCTGGGAAAGAGTTTTTCCCTGAGATCTGGATCCCCTGGAATTAATTCAAGGCATCATACACTCCCCGGTCATGAGAGACCTTAGCTGCTTTATATCATTAAAATCTTCCCATTCTTTGGTTGGAAGCCTGGCAAAGCCTTATAATTGAAACTAGCTTAATTTTGTAGAGTGGACAGATTAAGACTTGGATTCAAAGTCTTGCTTCCATTAGCACTCCCCTTCGTCTATTATGGAGGTGGTTGTTGCATAGCACTTCCCTTTGGTGACAGCTGCTTTCCTACACTGGTCTTGCATGAGTGAAAGCTCCTATGGCTTGAGAAATGTGCTCCAGAGCAGAGGAGCATCCCAAGAAAAAGAGGATTAGAGTATGCAATCTGGATTCCAGAAAAAAGCCATATTTTTGCCAATCTGGCTAAATCCAGCTTTCTTAAATCAAATCAGAGAATCCAGGATCCAGCCCGGGAACCTGGATCCAGTTCCTATCACATCCTATCCTGCTACAGTTATTCAAACAATTGGAAACGTAACACTGGGCTTAACATGCTTATCCTTATATGTTGCATAGATATTTAGTAGAAATTAACATCGTTCTTTTAATTTCAGGACCACTAGACAAACACAATGGAAATGCAAAACTGACTGCTGCCAGGTCTCTGATTTGCTGTATGTTCAAGAGTCTACAAGCAGTAATCTCAAACAAGTCTCAAGTATATATAAGCACACAGGATAATATGGACTCTTCTGCAATGCTCACACAGGTGCATGAGTGAACGTACTTTCTCCGGTACTCAGGCAGTTTGCCTTTGGAAGGTCTCAGCTTCCACTTTTGTAACTTTCCTTTGCCAGTGTGTGCTGAACTTTATGAATGAAAACAATTCCTAAATGCAAAACACGACAGCCATCCACTTATCACACCATTCCATGTGCACAAATTCTGACTCCCATAGGAGGCAAGGAGGAGGGAAATCAGATAAGCCCTGCTACTCAGCAGGGCTTTTTTAAAAAAGGAAAACTTTCAGGGTACTATATAACACAGGCTAGAAAAAGGAAAAAACGTGTATGATTGACTACCCAATTGTCTATTAGTCAGGATGGAGACAAAGAAGTCTCATCTTAGGCACGTTCCATTATCTTTCAAATGTGTAAGCTACCTGCACGGGTCATGGTGGTACTGTAACATATACAATTATACCAGTAACTCATTGCAGTCACCTCAAGTGAGAAAAAATAGCCAGACATACCCTATGGCAGTTCTGAGACACAAGAGCCAACGCAGTATAGTGGTTAGAGTCCTGGACTAGAACCTGGGAGACCCCAGTTCAAATCCCCACTTTGCCATGGAAGCTCACTGGGCATCCATGGGCCAATCAAATGCTCACAGCCTAACTTATTTTGCAGGGTTATTGGGAGGACAAAATGGAGGAGCAGTGAAAGACATAAGGTGCTTTGGGCCCCCACAGAGGAGAAAGGCAAGGCATAAATTAAGTAAATAGGTAAGTGTTTCCTGGACCTGGATAGCCCAGGAAAGCCTGATCTCATCAAATTTCAGAAGCTAAGCAGGGTTGGCCTTGGTTAGTAATTGGATGGGAGACCTCCAATGAAGACCAGGGTTGCATAGGCAGACAATGGCAAACTGCCTCTGTTAGTCTCTTGCCATGAAAAAGCCACCAGGGGTCACCATAAGTCAGCTATGACTTGAGGACACTCTCCAACACAGATAAATGTTTAACAATAATAATAAATAATAACTGCACTTATATACCACTCTTCTAGACAAATTAGTGCCTCACCCAGAATGGTGAACAAATTAGTGTTATTATCATCCCCATAATACAGCTGGGGAGCTGGGGCGGAGAGGCATGGCTTACCTAAGGCCACCTACTGAGCTCATGGCAGTAGTGGGATTTGAACCAGTAGAGTGCTGATTTGCAGACAAACCACTTAACCGCTGTGCTACAGCAAATGCATGCTGTTCTTATGCTCCTTCCATACAGCCCTCACTTTCCCTGACTGTTTTTGTTTTTTTTAAAAAAAACAATTTATTACCAAGGCACTGCTCTGTAAGGAAAGAAAACGACAAACACTGAAATGGGAGATGGCATACATACACTTTACAAAGTAGAATGTAGAGTTCAGGAGAAAGAAAACGCCCCCAGCTTTTCACAAAGATATCCTCAAGCTACAGCTGATAAAAGTCTTCTCATGCCACAGCAATGTTTTTCAGAGAACATTGTATGGGCAGGGCCAAAGACACGGGTCTCTCATACGCTAGAATTGCCCTGCTAGGAAGGAGGTGAGGAAGATCTTCTGGCTTTCAAATGCTACTGCAGCGGCATGGGAAGACTTCCCGAATAGGCCCACCCCAACTAGAAGAATTAAATGTGCACCAAATAAATGTGCATCACCTAAGAATTAAGTGTGCACCAAATAAATGTGCATCACCTAAGCATTAAATGTGCACCAAATAAATGTGCATCACCTAAGAATTAAGTGTGCACCAAATAAATGTGCATCACCTAAGCATTAAATGTGCACCAAATAAATGTGCATCACCTAAGAATTAAGTGTGCACCAAATAAATGTGCATCACCTAAGCATTAAATGTGCACCAAATAAATGTGCATCACCTAAGAATTAAGTGTGCACCAAATAAATGTGCATCACCTAAGCATTAAATGTGCACCAAATAAATGTGCATCACCTAAGAATTAAGTGTGCACCAAATAAATGTGCATCGTCTAAGAATTAAATGTGCACCAAATAAATGTGCATCACCTAAGAATTAAGTGTGCACCAAATAAATGTGCATCACCTAAGCATTAAATGTGCACCAAATAAATGTGCATCACCTAAGCATTAAATGTGCACCAAATAAATGTGCATCACCTAAGCATTAAGTGTGCACCAAATAAATGTGCATCACCTAAGCATTAAGTGTGCACCAAATAAATGTGCATCACCTAAGCATTAAATGTGCACCACGGCCAGGGAAAAAAAGACACAGGAGATGGTGCAGGAAACCATGCGTTAGAAAAATCCACAAATCACATTGGTCAGCCTCATCATTTGCTCTGGAAGTCAAACCAGCAGAAAGAAAGAATTCTGCCAGCAGGAACAGCCAAGCAAGGCCTCAACATTAATGGTTTCGTTACAGACATGGTGACTCACAAAAACGGACATGAAGCCCTGCTATGCTTGCTGGTTTCAGGCAAATGGTTCGCAAACTATTTATACAGCAAAACCTCACAAACGTGTGAGCTTTCTGCTGCAATTAAGGGGGGAAAGATCAGCTCTGGGTGAGCCAGTCTTTGATGAAACCTTCACGTGCCTAAGATAATGAGTAACTGTCTCCGTCTCTGCACACATTGACAATTATTTGCTTTCACTTCAGATCCAGCATTAAAGCAGCTATGGCATTTTATAAGACCAGCCAGCCTTCTGGTTCTTCCGTTGACTCACAAATGTTTCAGAAGACATAACTCTGCTAAGGATAAATGCAGACAAGCCTGCCATGAGAAATATAAAAAGATTTCTACATAAGACAATGAAAAGAAATCATGGAATTGTAAAATGGTTGTGCCGTCTTGGCAGAGAGATTTTAAAATTTTAAGCTAGAGCCTTCTGCACAGACACACACAAAATACACACCTGCAAACAAGTTGTTCTATGGAGCTTCATTGCCCCCTTCTGGTGGATTCTGGCAAAGCAACTAGGACAATAGTCTTCTCCACAGTCTAAACACACCTTAAGAAAAAACAAAGGGATAAAAGCAAACTACATTTCTGCTTTTCTCTTGTTTATATCACAAAACCATTTGAAAGGGAGGGGAGAGAGCAACTGTAAGTGGAATGTAGACTACAAGGGGTGTTCAATTACGCTTTTATTATATACAACTTCCTCTCAGACCTCCATCTATACAGGACCGCACTGTTGTCTATAGTTGCTTGGAGAAAGGTTATCGTAAAGCTGGCATGGATTTTAAAGAGGCGAGGAAGCAACAACGTAACTGACATGGAATACGTTTTCTGGCCATGGAATAAGTTTTCTGGCCACGGAATAAGTTTTCAGGACATAAAAACAAATAAAGAAAAATGAAATCTCAGAGTGCTTAAAACAAATAATGAAGTCGTACTGATTTTCTCCTTGGCAAGAGGATGAACACAAAGCAAGGCAGCCTGCGGTCTTTGGGGACCATTTACGCCCCCACAAAAGCACAGATGATGCCAAATTATTTGATAGGAATGGTTGAAATGTCCCCTTCTTTAGTTCTCAATAGGAAGCAACGTTCTGAACTCGTGCTGGGGAAGCAAGCACGAAGGAGGGCTGCGGAGAAGAACAGGAAGCTCCATGAGGTTCTCCAGTGGTACGAAATAAGTAGTTCCAGTGGGGTAGCCATGTTAGTCTATTGCGGCAAAATAAAGCAGAAGTCCTGTGAAACCACCTTAAAGACTAACATTTAATTCTGGATAAGCTTTTGAGTCATAGCTCACTTCTTCAATTACAACAGGAAGAAAGAAAATCATTTCCAACCTTTTTTTACGGAGAATTGCAGACAGAGAAGGGGAAAGACAGAGGACTTGAAAAAGCCTACTATAATAAATCAGATGACACTCCCTATATCACTTGGGCAGCTTAATAGATGATGGGAGAGATCAAAGGCTCTGGCCTTTCTCACAAATAGCGAAGACTGGACTTCTGCTTTGTTTTGTTAATTAAGCAACACATCAGCCAGATGCTAACATCAGCCCCGGTGCCTGGGTTTCTGGTGCTGGAGGCCAGCCTCGCGCACGCGCAGCCCCGGACTGCATGATGTCATCTCGTGATGACATCATCACACAGTGCTGCCGGCGGGTGGCTGGGGTGGAGTGAGGAGGCCGCCCGCGCACTGTGCGCCGCCCCAGCCACCTGTAGTCCCTGGCTCATGGCTGCTGCGCCTGCCCAGAAGCGGGAGGCGGGTGGCAGTGGCGGCGGCGTGGGGCTGGCCAGTGGTGGTGCAGGGCTGGCTGGCCGTGGCGCGGGATGTGCACCTCCGCCCCTGGCACCCCCTCTAGCGCCCGCTCTGGCCCCGCGGCCCCCGCCTCATCACCTCAACGGTGGTGCCAGCCTTGGCTAACATCATTACTCAAGCTCAGCATCTGCCTCCATGGAATTCTACGCAGCAATAACCAGCATTTCAGCTTACATGATATTCCAACCGGGTTGACTGCTATGGTCCAAGACCACTCAGTATGCAAATCTACACTACCCATCGCCAACTTTATCAAAAGATGTGCATGCATACATAAATCTCATCTCTTCATGAACGTTCTTGCAGCAGTGGATCCTCTGTGGGCACTGGCCCACTTCCTCCTCCAAGTGCACCCTACACGGAGGAACTGATCCACGGTTCTGCTTTCTAAAATCTCAGTGAGAATAGGGATGTACAATCCCAGCTCATATATTCAAGTCACTCCCACCCGCAAAGGGAGAGATGAGGGCATGCACATGCCTGGTTCCACAGAATTTTTATTTGGTCATCATTAATTGAGATGGTGGAATGCAGCGTATTTTGGCCGAGTTTGTCAGTTATAAACACCAATGTTTAACCAATAATGCACACATTTAAAGTCCTGTAGAAGAATATTTCAAGATCCAATACAGTAGTGTGTGAGAGAGAGTGATGTGCTATCAAGTCACTTCTGATTTACGGCAACCCTATGAATTAACGATGTCCCAAACATCTTATCATTAACAACCTTGCTCAGATCTTGCAAACTAAAAGCCCTGGCTTCCTTTATTGAGTCAAGTCACCTAATTCTGGGCCTTCTTCTTTTCCTACTGCCTTCAACTTCTCCTAGCAGCATTGACTTTTCTAGAGAGTCTTGTCTTCTCATGCATAATAGCGTCATTTTTGTCATTTTAGCTTCTAGAAAGAATTCAGGCTTGATTTCATCTAGAACCCACTTAGCTGTCCTTTTCGGCCATCCATGGTATCTGCAAAGATCTCCTCCAGCACCACCTTTCAAATTGATCAACTTTCTTCCTGTCAGCTTTCTTCACTGTCCAACTTTCACAACCATACATAGCAATGAGGAATACCATAGTTTGGATTATGATGTCGGTCCCCAGAGAGACAGCTTTATCCTTAAAGATCTTAAGGGCCTCTTAAGATAGCAGTACTGCTATCTTTTGTGATGGATTTTTGTATCCACTATCTCAGTACTGAAATAACTTACCAGAATGTATTGAATGGTGAGCTTTGCCATCTTTCCGCCCCAGATATTCTTACATATCTCTGCCCCCAGTCAGAGCAGGACTGGGTTCCCCCACTCTCAACTTACCAGCAAGGCAGTCTTTGTCTCACACTGACCACATGCCTTCCCCTTAGCTTTTGGTTTTTCTGTGGATGCAGCACTTGTGACTTTATGTGCACCTAACTGCTTAGCTGACTCTGGAACTGCAAAGCGTAACGGACATAAAAACAGTTATAAACTGCGGGAAGTACAGATTATTGAACAGCACTGAATGGCATGGAGAAGAGAAACACTGACATAAATAAAAATGTGAAGCTACTTGAAGAGTTGTTAATGTGGAAACATCTGGACACAGGAAAGCATCAAAGTGAATGGTTTTTAATTCCAATTAAAGAGTGAAATAAAAATGAAATAAAAACTTAGCAGCTCATTATTGTTCAAAGAAAAGATGAGTCCCATTTAGATTACTGAGATTTCAATTTACAATTTTGTTGTTTAACATTACAATGAGAAAATTATCTACGGCATTTAAAGGTCCCTGTAATATCTTTTGGTAACCTTTTATAGACAGACTTTGTAATACGTTAATTAGGCGAATACTACTTGTTAGGATGAAGATGTGGGCATTAAGTTCTTGGAGGGGAGATTGCTCTAGCATACTCTCTCAAATTATTAATTCATCATTTATATTGTAATAACAAAAGCTGGCAAACGAGGGTTCTCAGCAGGAGCTGACTCGAGGCAGGATGCAGGAGTGCCAGCCCTCCTAATTTTTACCTGCACACACCCCGCCCCCCACTCCCCAGCTCGAATGTACTTTTGAAGGACTTTTGCAGGAGAAACTGCAAAGCAGGACTAATGAAATCAAACCCCACCACTTTGGAAGACAAAAGTACCTCTCCTTGTATCACTCCGATTATTTCCCTCCTGCAAATCAGGTTATCCTGAATTGTACTTAGAAGTTAGCCCTTTTGACTAGTTAGGACTCTCCAAGGCCATAGAACTAAGAGATCCTGATTAGCCTGAATGCAGCAGCGTCTACCCCAAGAAGTGTGTGAGTGCTCAGCTATAGTCCTGAAAGGAACCCTGGGCAGAAGCCATGTTTCCTGACCACCCCCATGACTTCTCGGGCAATATACTGTCTGGGATTGCTGGAGGGAGAGAGAGGCCATGCTTGATATCAAACCCAGAGATTACGATGAGGTTGCAGGAATGGAAAAGCCGACTCACACACAGGAAGGTAGCCAGGCTCCCCTGGGGGCCTGGACACTCCCTTGACAATAGTTCTATTCTTTGGCTTCCTGAGGGTCATCACAATTCAGGCCATGTTTAAAGATCAGAGTTTGCTGGGCAATAATTTTCCAGGACCATTAAGGAATCTGCTTTACAAGGCAGATTTCCCTAAGCTAATGAATCATAAAGAAATCAACAATCTCCTGGCCTTTGTTAAGTCAATCAAGCCACTACCTAGCCTTTGTCCTACAGGCTTGAGCTGGCCACCTGTCAGGTAAAGTAGTCACGTTCATTTTTGGAATTGCCTCCACCTTCCACTGCTTTAAAATGCTAAAGGGTCCAGTAGCACCATTAAGACTAACCAAATTGTAGCATAAGCTTTTGAGAAGCACAGCTGTCTTCTTCATGCATCTGATGAAACGAGCTGTGGTTCTTGACAGCTTGTTACTGGACTCTTTACTATTTTGCAACTACAGACTAACACAGCTAACTCCTCTGGGTGCTTTAAAATGCAAACCTTCCAATCAGATTCAACGTTTCTAGCTGAGACCCAATCCCATCACGGCAGAGAAACTGCACTCCTCTCAATACAACCAGAGGTACATAAAAGCTACTTCTCAGCCCCAAAACTTTTGTATGGATCCTACCTGCTACCCCAGCCCCACAGTTGGCTTACCCTTGCTGAAATAGCTTATTCTTCTTTGGGCATCCCAAGGACTGCAACAGACTTACAGCACACTGGATTCTTCCTTTTCCTGATTTCAATGCAAACTATGAAAGGTATATCTTTGCTCCCCATCTTTCACCTATCTCCCTTTATTTTCCAATTAACACTGCCCCACACATAGAGCATTCTGCTTCTCTCAGCTAGTTAGAAAGATTAGACACTCATTTCTCTTCTCTCCTGTTCCCCATTTACCCCCAAATTTACACTTTAAGCTTAGAGGTAACTGATGCTGCAACTGGAATGGGAACAGTTTTAGTTGATGTTTTCTGGGTATGGTTTGGCCATATGCTAGTTGCTTGTGCTTTGTTTTAATATCTGCTAGTAGGATAAGTTCCCCCCACCCCTTCCTTATATTGTACCCAGTCCCTCAATAAACTCCATATTCCTTTTTAAATCTTTAAAAATCTGTTTCTGTTGTCCAACCAAAGTTTCCCTAAAAGCCCAACTTAACAAATAACCCAAGTTCTCATGCCTGGCCAAACAGCTTTCAACTACTGACAATTCATTACCTTGAGCTTGTTCTCTGAGTACTCTCAGTTTTACTTTGCCTGAAGAAATCTGTTTAAAGAAAAAAGAAGAGGGAATGGTTTCAACTGGGTGGATTCTTAGAATCCCATTTTGGATTTCTTACTATTTGGGGCCATCCATTGTTGGGCCAAATTATTCATCTGCAGGGGTGTGCACAGGAAAAAGGTTCGGGTTTCCCGCTTCGGGTTTATCCAAGGCGGGAAAACAATCCGGAAAACCCCTAAGCCCAAAGTGGCAAGTCGCTTCGGGATTTCAGCATTTCAGCCGCTTCGGTATGCTCCGTAAAAATCCGGAGCATACAGAAGATCAAAGCAGGAGTTGTTGCCAGCTTTTTCACCCAATGGGAAGGGTGAAGAGTTCCCTCTTCCCCCATCCCATTGGATGAAAAAGCTACCCTGTAAACTTTCAAAGCTCAAAGCAGCACTGAAAAGCACTGCTCTGAGCTTTGAAAAACTCCGCACTGGTTTTTTTTTACCCAATCGGAGGGAGGAAGAGGGAGCTCTCTCTTCCTCCTTCCCACTGGATGAAAAAGCCAGCCTGGAAAATTTCAAAGCTCAAAGCAGCACTGAAAAGCAATGCTCTGAGCTTTGAAACACTCCAAGCCAGCTCTTTCACCCAATGGAATGAAAAAGCCAGCCTGGAAACTTACAAAGCGCAAAGCAGCGCTTTTCAGGTATTTTACCTGAATCGGAAACCCGAATCACACTCCCCTATTCATCTGCATGGTAAAAAAAAAAGTAGTTTAAGCCTTTCACAGTTATGCACACTTTTTTTTGAAGTATTTACAGTGGTCCAGAAAATTTATTCAAATTGTGTACACACTCAGCGCAATGTTTTTTTTTTAAAAAAGACAACATGGATTCTTAAAAATCCACCAAAGCCATCATAGAAATTAGCCAAAGGGAAGAAAATTTCTGACATGAAAAACAAGTGATTATTTCCCCTTCCTCCACTACTGGCCTTGCACACACAAGAACTTTTCAAAATCTCCTTTTTCGTAGTACAAGAGCTTGCAGATAGAAAAACAATGACAGAACAGCAAAAAAGAAGGAAGACATTTAAAGCCAAAACCACACACCAGACAACCCTCAATGGCACACACATAGGTAGGTATAAAGCTAGAACAATTCTGTAGCATTTTTAATCAGTGAAAATAAATTGAACCGGAGTTGAATGAAATTCCATGACAGAAGAAAACCTTTCTAAAATCTGTCATCCTTACGTTATGTTTGCAGTACTGACTCCAAAGCAAGCTTCTGTATAGGAAGATAGATTTCTCTATCACTCTTTTTAAAAAAAAGGGGGGGAGGGACATATGAGACAGGGACCCTGACCCGGATGATCCAGGCTAGACTGATCTTATAAGATCTCAAAACCTAAGCAGGGTCAGCCTTGGTTAGTACTTGGATGGGATACCTCTGACAAAGACCAGGGCTGGTATGCAGAGGCAGGCAACGGCAAACCATATCTGTTAGTCTCTTACCTGCCAGGGCTACTACAAGTCGGCTGTGACTTGACAGCACTTTTTTAAAAAAAATTCTTTTGAACACAATGTAAAATTAGCTAAGCAAGCAAATTCTGTGAGCCCACCTGAAATCTCAGGAACACTCTCACCTTTGCAACGTTCTCCTTGTTTTGTGATAACTGGGGCTGCAGGCCCAGGCCAGCCTGGCCAGACTTCCAGTGATATCCATTTGCTTTTCTACAAAAAATTCCAACAGCAGAGTCAGTTTACTTGCTTGTTACCTTCAATTTTTTATGTGCTTCTACATATGCATAATTTTTTTTCTATGCCTCTAATACTACCCCTTCCCAACACACACACATATGAAAAGAGAGGAGGGAGCTCATAAATATCGGATAGATGGACTTTATTAGCACCAATTCTTCCATTTAAAATGGATGCATTGTGGTGCATGAAAAAAACTTAAAATACAAGGCACGCCTTTAAGCCCTGCTGACTTCAACAGGCAGGTTAAAGGTTGAAATCAAAGGGTCTTGGAAGCACTGGATGCCAGGCATGGACCCAAACTGTGAGCTCAGCTCTACTTGAGAGATGTGGCTTTCCTGCTGCAGCCCAATGCATTGCATGAAAAGTGGGTCCCAATGGTTGGTGGACCACAGGAAACAGCACCAAATGCTGCATGGGGGCCAGGGGGGGGGGCAGACACTGTGCAAAAGAGCAAGCAGAAGTGCCCTTGTTTCCAAGCCTGTGGCTTATCTGATTGGTGTGTCTACTGGCGCACATAACATAAACTGGATCTGCACCCCATACTGAGGCAACTGTGTTCACTGGACCAAGGCAGCTTTTTCAGTATGGGCTAGGGATAGACAGGAAGACAACCCTCCTGGCAGCCTTTCACCAAAGATATTTTATCAGCTAACCACATTCCAAACATTTGCTTTTTAAGAATTGCAGCTTGGGGGGTGGGGGGATAGAATGGAGAAGTGTGGGGAGGGGTGCTCAACCCTTCCCTATCACCACCACTTATCAACTCTAAATCTCCCCCTTTTGATGCTACATTTCTATGTAAAAAATAAACCGGGCTCAGAAGAAACATGCAGTTAGCTTGCATGTGCTCACAAACAGTAGGGGAGGTAGTAAACCTATGTCTGACTGTACAATAGCTCACATAATGGGATGCTCTCCCACTACAAAAAAAAAAAATGCCCACATATAAAACCGGGAGGAAATTCTGGGCTAATATCTATTCATTCTGGTACCTGTTGTTTCTTTCTCATTGAGTAGAATTCAAATCAAGTGATCACCCGTCTGCAGTGGAACCATCCAGACACAGCTTTATTGCTTCATCTTGCCCACCAGAGCCTGTTCCAGGTTTTGGAGGAACCTGGGCAGAAAGTGCCCAGGGGCCCCCCGTACTCACTACAAGGCCCCTCTTCTTGCCCACTCACCCACGTGCCCCACTTGCTTCTGAATCATTCCCCCTGCCTACTTGCAAGCTCTCCCACCACCTGCAGTCACAGTTGCTCACACTGCCTGCAAACCATTTTCCCGACGGTGGTGGATGCAGCTAGAAATGCCACTGCCACGGCCATCAGGACTGTTGACGCTTTGTGCGTCACCCACATGCCCTTCTTCAGCAGTAGGCAGCTGGGCGCGCAGGTGACAAGGCACTCACAAGCAGGCAGTGGAAGCCCATGAGCGCAGGCATCAGAGGAAATGCGTAAGTAAAGATTCAGCAGCAGCAAGTCCCACCAGAAGCCAAGAGCCCTGGCAGCGGCCCCAATTCAGCGTATGCTGACGCCAGTCCAGATGCCAATTATTCCAGAGAATCTCTCTCTGGAATAAATGTGAGATATCCCAAGGGGACAGGAAAGCTTCTCTGCTATCCTCTCAGACAGGAGCTTGCTGAGTTTGTCAAATGGCTGCTGCAGGTTACAAGGCCCACAAAGCCTAGAGTTTTCCAAATTTCAGGGCATTGACAAAAAGCTGGGGAAAACCCCATTCTATGCAACCGTAATTGCTTCCTGTTCCAACACGATTTTGCCTCATTGCAAGCAACGAGCAAAGCGAATGATTAAAACGAGAAACTGAAGAGCCGTTGCTTTAAACAACAAAAAATGGGGTTCTAACCACTGAGTTTCTCAAAACTAGAATCCAACATTAAATGCTTTGAGAAAAGGATGCAGAAATTAATGGCGATGATCCAAGGCAATTAGCAACACTTAACACTTAAATGGGACTATATATCTTGTTAAGTGCAGCGGAACACTAATGACTGCACCCTGGCAGTGCTCTTCCGAGGGAGGAATGTTAGCATTATTATTCACATTACCAAGGAAGGGAAACAGATACAGAGAGGTTAATAAAGAACTGAAATGAAAAGAATTAGAGATATTCAGGGTTGTGCTTTGTCTGCAGAACATTCTGACTTCCTAAATGGATTCTATCAAATACAGAACAATTACAACTTTCTGGTGTTTCTGTAAATGCATGCCTATGCACTTAAACTCATATAGGCCTGCGATTCTATTAAAAGATAACTACCTTAAGAAAAAAGAAGAACAATGAAAAACTCCAAAAGAACACCAAGTGAACTTCAGCGGATGAGAAAGTCTTTGAAAATGAATTCTGATATCCAAATGCTGACAGGGTTGGGGCAGGGGCGGGGGCGGGGGGGGGGGCGAAGGCTGGAATCCTGCAAAGCAATGCCCTTGCACAGGACATAACTGTCAGTGTATCAGGAAGCGCCTGAAATTTCTACTACAGTTGTTTGCACAGATGAACATGCAACCTGCTTTTCAGTTTAAAATCATCTCTGCCTGTTCAGCCATTTAAAAAGCAATTGACGAATATACTAACTTACAAGTGAACATGCAGTTCACTCCATAGGAGGACGCAGAAGTATTAGCAGGAAACCTGCTTATCATCTGCCGTAATGATCGTAGTGGAAAAATTGGAAACACAGTAAGAAAGCATCTGTTGTGGAGTGGGGCAGGAAGGCTTGGCATGTAATGCAATGTACAAACTTTGGGCCATTATCCAACTGCAGATAAGTAGAACTAGGGCCATGAATGTGTTTACAGAAAACTGGCACCCATTCATAGCCTACCAGGATATGTAAACAACCCCAGAGAAAGGCTACGATAACAAATACTGCCAGCACCTTAAACAACACAGACTATTCTTTTTATAGCAAAAACATTTTGCAAATAAAGTTTATACAAAATTTCTTTTTTTAATGGATATACCAAGATATGTCGGGGAAAAAACTTTGTCGGATTGCAGCGAAGAGGGGTGATGCAGCCAGAACAGGCAACAATATCAGTGAAGGAGGGCAGTAGCTCCATCAAGCCCAACTGGGAAGGGTGAAACTGCCATCAAGCCTAGTGGCTGCAGAAAGAACTGTATGGCAAGAGCAACTCTGACACCCATCCAAGGAATTATCGTTCTTATCTGTTCCACTTCCAAACAAGTCCAAGGAATGGTGTTTCTGGGAAGAGGTTTCTCTCTGTTTCTATCCTCCACCACAAGACCAATGTTTTTGCTGGGTTCAGAGAGAAGAGGAGCCCCTTTTGACCCCCCCCAACCCACTATGCTGGGGATCACGAGATGTACCATATGGTCAAGACTGCAAGTGAGATTGCCCAGTCCCTTCTTGTATGATTCATCCCTGCTTCCCCATCCCCATCCTTGCCTCCAGTATGGAAGGCCTACATAAGAAAGTTTATCTCCACTAAAACCTTTGAAGATCAAAATGGTGGAGGTGGGATATAAACCTTTGAAATGAATAAAGGAATAGGGACAGAGGTTGCTCAGATTATATAAAGCAAAAAGGACAGTCAAAAAGCACATGAAGAGACAAAGTGGCACAGGTGAGGGGGCTAGCATTATAGTGATGTCATAAATATAACTTCCTAGCCCTACGGAAGTCCTTCTCCCCACTCCTGTCATCCGCAACAAACCAGGGAGCTAAGAGAGACAGCCAAGTTCATCCAGAGGGCTAGTTTCACGTGAAGGAACCTCAGCCTTCCCTATGAGATTCCTTCTCTGCCCCCTCAAACCCTTGCTAGAGTTTGGGGGAGACTTGGTCAAATGGTTGTCACATTCCTCCCCCCCCATAACGCTTCTCAAAAAGCCCCTTTTGTGCCTGGGAAGCACTAAGCCAGGTGTGATAGCTCCTACACTATGAAACAGTCTTCCTTAGGCAATTAGGAATGCTCCTGTGCTTCTATCATTTCAAAAACATTGCAAAACAGAACTGTGGAGGAGGGCATTCTTGTAGAAGCAAAGCTCTATAGTAAAGTTTCAGCTCATGTGGTGACTTTTATTAAGGATAAAGTTGTTCCTTATACTGACCATCTTGCTGCCTTAAATAGATATATTAGCACGTGTTGTTCGGGTTTCTTCCCCCCATTCTACAATCCCAGCCCAACTGCGTTTTTATCTTACTAATCTTTGCTGTTAGATTCAAATGTTGTATCATAATCCACTTACTAACTGACTGAAAAGTTTTTTTATCATGTGTGTAATCCGCCTCAGGTCCCACTAAGGAAGGTGGATTGTAATTCAAAATAATAAATAAATATGGCCATTATGTGAGAAACAAGAAAAGGGTCAGACAGCAGTTTGACAGCAGACTGAGGAATATTAAAAAGTTGGGGTTCAGAGGGTAGAACAGAAGGTTGTTCAGAGTAAAGAAAGGGAAAGAACTCAGAGAAAAGAAAGCCCTATGCTGTCTCGGCTGGGTTACTCATCACTAGTTCCCTAGATAAAAATTCCTTCACTAGAATGATCGCTCTAAAGGACACTTACTCTCTCTCTAGCTTCTCTCTGCTCATGTTTGATTGAAGCTGCTGCAATCTCCTCTCCATTTCTTTATTGTCATGTTCCAGCTGAACCTTCTCCAACTGCAACTCCCGCACACTTCTGAAGAGAGTAAATTTAAACAGACACATGAACAAAACGTGGCACTCAAGTACGGTTCTTTTATTCTGCACCAAGTACTTGAGATACAAGGAAAGCATGAAGGAAACAAAGAAACTGGATTTCAGGATTTGGAGACTGGTCTATACATTTGCAGTCTAGGCCCAAGGACTTCTGCTAAAGAGGTTCAGAAACAGAAGGAAGCAAAAGAGACATTAGAAAGCATTAACAGAGATGTTACTGGCACCCCAAACTCAAAACACCTTTACTTGGAAGGAAGTCCCACAGATTTCAACATAAATTACTTCCAAGCAAGTAGTTTAAGGCTTGCAGCCATAGCAGCGATGAAGAAATAAACAACATTTAATGATGGGCATGGAAAGACAATAGGTATCATGGCTTTGCAGTGACAAGACATGAACTTACTTTGCCTTCAGTTTTACAGAGATTCCCGTCTTTGAACCAGGGAGTATCACGAAGTCATTGACATTCATGATTGCAAATTTATAAAATTACAGTGATCTGTCAGACCATATAGAGTTGAGAGCCTGCTGAGAACAAAAGAAGCAGAAATTCAACAAACAATTAATACTGCAGTTAAAGCAGTATCATAACCTATGATCAATTCTGTTACTATATTGAGGAGAGGGGGAGTGGAATAGTCATTTTTTCACACAAGAAAACACTGAGCGGTTATAGAAACATATATGTTTACTCAGAAGTTAGCCTCAAGTCTTACTCCTTGGTAAATGTCCACAGGATTCAAACTCAAAAGTGAAGGTTAAATTCTATTACCTGCTTAAAAACATGTAAACATAGTATATTGCCTCTTGTGTGGATGTGATATATCTGACAAAACAGATACCTGCTTCTGAAAGCTCATGCCACAAAAGTTTTTCATGGTCTTGCAGTAACTGGCTTAATATAGTTTCTCATCATCTCGACTTTGTTCTTAGTGCTTATTAAAACATTAATTTTATTAATCACATCCACAGAAAGTCGCGGCAGTTGACTGTGCGATACTAAAAGCTGCAACATGATGCAAGGAAGATTGCAAAAATCACTGCAATTTAATGCAGGTAGATGAATGTTGTTTATTCTGCTAACAGAAGCTGTCAGAATTACAAAGATAGGGACATAATAAAATGCCTGCACAACCAGAAGTCTTGCTTGCACAGTCACATCTGTAATATATTCACACAGCAGGTGTCTTTCAAGATACAATCATCTGTTAGAATCCTCAAGTGACCAAACAGCATGGTGTAGTGTTTAGTGTCAGACTATGGATGCATTTAGATTATTATTTTCTGCATGGGCATGCACTTATTTTAATGTGCTCCCTGTAACTACACAGCAGCTGTGGGGAACTTTTTTTAAAAAAAAAAAGGAGAGCCCAAATGGGCTCAGAACAGCACCATGAGAGATAGAAAGGATCCTGCTTACCTCCCAATGCAGTTTTCTTGCAAGAAAACCATGCGGATAGGGGAGTTATTTTACCAGTTTTGCTGCTCCTCATGAAGGATCTGCATACAGATTCTCCACGTAAAGCAGGAAATTGGTGAAACTTCCCCCCTCCCCACACATGCAGTTTTCACACAAGAAAACTGCACTGGGAGTAGGCAGTTTTTCCTTCCTCCTTTCGCCATTCAGAGCCCATTTAGGATCCTTATTTTTTAAAGAAGCAGTTCCCTACAACTGCCAATGTGACTGTGGGAAGCACATTACGACAAGTGCATGCCCGTGTAGAAAAGTATCATCTAGAAGCATCCCTACGATTTGGGAAATCCTGGTTTCCCAAATATTTCCCATCCTTTACCCTAATATTTAATATCTGGAATATTGGTTTTCCATTGAACATCAGGAAGTTTTCTTTTTAATTTGTATAGTTTTAGTACAAATCCTATAGAGAGAAATGATGTTAATATGTTGACAGTTGCAAGGATATTGTTTGCAAAGTACTGGAAGATCCAAGTTTCTGAATAAATGTGAATGGTTACTGGAAGCACGGGACACAACAAAAATTATTGTGCTGACTTCTCCGCAACAATTTAGGTGCATTAAACACATGGATCAAAGCTGGTATCTCTTAATTGGATGTTTGTAGACTCAATTATTCCAGTTAGTGAATATCTAGGTATTTATAGTGTGATTATGGACAAAAGAGTATATTTGAGCTTGTGTTTATGTTTATTAACTGAATTGATTAAAAAGCTAAGTAAATAATTAAAGCCCACATCTGGCATGCAATTTACTTTCTTGTTCTTCTGATGTTTCTTCTAAACCCATTCCCTCCATTTTCCATGAAAGGCTGGAAACAGCGAGCAAGTCTCTCTCACACCAGCTTGGGTTAGTGCAAGACTCACTGATCTCTGAGCAACTTGTTTTTTTTTCACACTAGGATAGGGACATGGTCAAAGCTGTCCCATCAGAGGGCCCAGTGCAGGCTGAAGAAAATCATTAGATTGGATCCAATCAGCTTTTCGGGCGGCAGAACAGGAAGGAGAGGCATACTTTGATCATCAAAAAAGGATATGCTGAAGATCATGGGACCTGCACACTTGAAAGCCATGTGGGATGGGCCTGTACTAAGGAAAGAAGTGGCACAGGATTGGGTGAAAAAGCGGTATAATTGATTAAAAGAAACATCTTTTGGAAATGGAGTTAGTATTCTAACAAAATACTGTGCTTTCCATGGTCATAGATGCAGAGGAGTTAGCCGTGTTAGTCTGTGGTAGCAAAATCAAAAAGAGTCCAGTAGCACCTTTAAGACTAACCAATTTTATTGTAGCATAAGCTTTCGAGAATCAAGTTCTCTTCGTCAGATGCCTGATAGAGAGACTGGTCAAATACAGAAGAGGAGGAGAGAGAAGAGGCAATTAGGGGGAGGAAGGGAAGCCCACGCCAGGTGCCACTGAGCATACTATGAATGGTTATCACATTACCACAGGTAACAGATTTCCTTTACAGAGGTGGGGTCTGGGGGAGCTCAGTGGCACCTGGCATGGGCTTTCGGGAACCACAGATCTCTTTGTCAGATGCATCTGGCAGGGAGAGCTGTGGTTATAGAAGGCTCATACTGCATTGGAATTGGATGGTCTAGCTGTTTGGCTGCTACAAACTAACAGGGCAAACTCCTTTGAAGCCAACTGATACACACACTAAAAGGAGATGTTTACATATACTAGCAAAGGAATGTTTTGATTGCACCCTCCCCCTTCCTCCCCCTAATTGCCTCTTCTCTCTCCTCCTCTTCTGTATTTGACCAGTCTCTGTATCAGGCATCTGACGAAGAGAACTTGATTCTCGAAAGCTTATGCTACAATAAAATTGGTTAGTCTTAAAGGTGCTACTGGACTCTTTTTGATTTAACAAAATACTGTAGTTGTTACACAACAGAAGCAGGTACAAAGGAAAACAAACAAGAGTGTTATGGCACCTTAAAGTCATTTTTAAAATTCTAGCATAAGCTAGAAGCAGACCAAAACAATTCAGCCTTCTGGGACACAGACGGAGCTGCCACCTGAGATTCTGTACTTAAAATGCACACACACACACACACAAAAATCAACAGGTGAAGATTTTCCACATAGGCAACATGACTTATTACAGGCTAGAACCACCTGCCTTACCAGCAAGACACTTGATAATCCCTTCTAAAATAGTAATCTTCAAGGCATTGTTCTGTCTCAAAGAGAACAGCAGCTATGTACTAAACCAACTTACAATGGGATTTCTCCCAAGTGCGCAGAACAGGGCTACAGTCTTAGAACAGCTAGGCAGAAAGTGGTCATGAGAAGAGACAGAAGAGTTATTACTCATAGTGGGACTGCATATCACTAAGTGAACCTGATTCAAGTAGGGGAAATCTCTATCCAAGTGCCATTCTTAGTGTGGGGCATTCCCTTATTAGGAATTCTTTTCTATTGCCATTCTGTATAGAAAGATAATTGCACTTCCCACTACATTGATATGCCAAGTTTTTTTTGCAATTATAGGAATTTGCTTCAATATTTTAACTGGATATTTTAAGGATTTTTAAAACAATGATTCTATTGTTGCCCAGTTTGTTTTCAAGCTGCCATGAAGACTCTTGTTCTTTTTTGCTGTAACAGACTAACAGGGTCTACCCTTGTGGGATTAAAATTAAACTTAAGTCCAGCGGCATCCTTAAAGACATCACTGTAAATTCCAATTCATTTGATGACGTGAGATCTCTGACTCATGAAAGTTCATGGTGGAATAAACTGTGTTAGTCTTTAAGGTGCCACTGGACTCCTGCTTTATTTTTGTAGTATAAACCAACATGTCTGCTCCTCTGAAATTAATAATACTTAAATCCAGTGCTTTAAAAAAAAAAAAGATGCCCAGGATTTGGGAATGATCCTACAAAAAGGTACAGGTACTCAGTACTGCTGAGTACCACCAGGAAAAAAAAAGTCCCGCTTAAACTAGGGTTACCAACCTCCAGGTGCGGCCTGGAGCTCACCTGGTATTAAAGTTGATTGCCAGGCCCAGAGGTCAGTTCCTCTGGACCTCTGTGGCAGGGTGGACTCTATGGCATTATTCCCTACTGAAGCCTCACCGCAAATCCCACTCCCAAACCCTATGAAAAAATTCTTCCACCCAGTAGTGCAAGTAAAAAATGGTGTTAGCGAGACAGAAGAAAGCCAAGCTAATTTTATTATTATTTAGCAAATTATTTGAGGATGCCTCTGACCCTCTCTTAGGTTTTTTTTTTATTTTTTTTAAATTGGGCCCTTTCTCTGGGCCATTGATGGTGACCTCAGACACAGAAAGATAGCAGGGGAAGGCTTCCTTCCTCACCCCACTGACTTCGTTCAGAGGAATAAAAAAGCTCCACCTGTTTTACATCCACCTGTCAAGCAGCTGTTTAAGACACGGCTGAAGCGGCCCTTCTGACAGGTTGCCAGCTCCAGGTTGGAAATTCCTGGAGGTCTTGAGGCTGGAGCCTGGAGAGGTCAGAGTTTGAAGAGGACCTCAGTGGGGCATAATGCCATAGAACCCACCTCCAAAGCAGCCATTTTCTCCAGGGGAACTGATCTGTACGGCCGGGAGATCAGTTGTAATTCCGGGAGACCCCCAGACACCACCTGGAGGCTAGCAACCTAATTTTTTGGGGCGTAGAAAAAGGTCGACGTTGAAATTAGTCGAAGCCGTCGCCCCTCCCTGGCCGCCCCCTCCGATCCCAGCGTTTACCCTCAAGACTCACGCCGCCGCTCCCGCCGCGGCCTCCGAACCCCGAGGCCGGCCAGACGCGCAGAAGCCAGCCTCGCCGTTCCCCTGGCAACGGGGTGCCTGGGCGCGTCCCACTGGAGAGGCGGGGGGGGGGAGCGGAGCCGCGAGTGTTCCGAGCTCGGGAAGGTTCCATTGCAGGTTTGGGGGGGGGGGGAGAAGGACGGCGACGCTGCAGCTGCGCGGCGCAGCCCGGGCTCCATTCTCGAACGCCTGCCTGGATTCTCCGCACGGGACGGCGGCTCTCCGCGGAGGCTTATTCGACGAGGGCAGCTTGACTCTCGCAAGCTTATATCGTGGGAACACTTGTTGGTCTTTAAGGTGCTACTGGAGCCGAATCGTGCTCTTCCCATGCGTAGTAGTTACAAAGAGCAGAACAATTAAACAAACAACCCCCCACACACACACACAAAATACCCCTTGCCATTATAGAAACAAAAAGAAGGCTTGAAATTTGGGGGGTTTCCAATCTCCAGGTGGTGGCTGGAGATCTCCCGGAATTACAACTGATCTCCAGCTGAGAGAGATCAGTTCTCCCGGAGAAAAAGGGCAGCATGGGAGGGTGGAGTGTATGGCATTATATACCCTCCTGAGGCCCCTCACCGACCCCAGGCTACACCTTCCTAAATCTCCAGGAATTTCCCAATCCCGAGTTGGCAACCTTACTTGTGGAACTTAAAAAGATTTTTTTTCCGGCATAAGCTCTCCCGAGTCAGAGCGCAGTTCATTAGGTGCATGAAGGGTTAGCCCAGGAGGCAGAAGTATTTATACCAAAAATGTAACAGAAGGGGACGGGAAGTGGGTTGCTGTTTTTATTTTGCTTTTGTACAGTAAGGTGGCATCTATCTGGAATTATTGCAAAGCAAGCATGTGTCCATTTATTGTTATTTATTTTTATTATTGTATTTATTATTTTACTTACTTTTGTTGACAATTTTACTTATTTATTACCCTTCCACCAAGGATCTCTAGGCTGAGTACTTGGTTCTCTGTCCCTCCAATTTTATTCTCACAACGTCCCTGTGAGGTAGAAGAGTAAGTAGCCAACTGTCACCCAGTGAGCTTGCTGGCTGAATGGAGGCTTGAACACAGGTCCTAGTCCAACCCCGCCACACTGGCTGTATTGAAATGTACTGTGCAATCCTAAGGACACTTTCCTAGGAGTAAGTCCCATTGAATAGGCCTGGGCTGCCAGGTCTCAGCTGGGGTTGGACAGGTCCTGGGGAAAGGAGAGATCTCTGTAGGATATAATGCCATGGAGCATATCCTTCAAAGTAGCCATTTTCTCCTGGAGGTTGGCAAAATGAGTAGATCTGAGTAGAATTCTTTGTAGACCTTCTTAGGATTGCTAACTAGTTGAATCAAATGGGCTTAGACTGGAGTAACTGCATATGATTGCACTGTTAACTGATGTACTGTTGCATTAAAATTGTGTGTCTTCGAGCCCTTAAGATACAATTTAGGAATGCTTGCTCTCCCAGCAGTCCATCCCCCTTTTATTTGTTATCATTCTGCAAGCAACATAAAAAAAAACAACTATGGCCCAAGGCAATAGATCAATACACAATATAAAAGGTTAGCCAACACACTAAAACAATAATTTTAAAAAGGAAGAGGATTAATAGTTAACAGATGCATTATTTAGCGAAGAGATGGATCCTTCAAGAAATAATCATAAACCTTGCACATACCTTTACAGGAGGGAAATTGAAAGAGATGAAATCAGTGTAACCACTACAAAAAATCTTATAAAACTGTTTGTGATCAATAAACACCAAGTAAACATTATTTGGATGGTTCCGTAATGTGTGGATCTGGGTTATTTATATAAACTACAAATCTGAACAAAACGCTGATCAATGTGCCTGGTTTACATTCACCAACAACCACAAATCTTGATAGCTCAGTTTCTCCATTTTGTGTCTCAAACATTGTCAACCATCAGCCAACAGATGGGAACTTTTCAAAAGTTCTTAAAAAGTTGCCTGTGTACCAAGGAGTAAGACGTGCTGGATTCAACACAACCTACTCCCAAGTAAAGGTGCAAAGGGTTACAACCTTGGTGCTGGAAAACCTAAGCCTATTTTTTAAAATATAAGCACAGAATAACCAGTATAAACCTCTGACCTG
This sequence comes from Eublepharis macularius, assembly GCF_028583425.1. Taxonomy (NCBI): domain Eukaryota; kingdom Metazoa; phylum Chordata; class Lepidosauria; order Squamata; family Eublepharidae; genus Eublepharis; species Eublepharis macularius. The sequence continues at coordinate 25,032,373 of NC_072795.1, read as the reverse complement.
AATAGTCTAAAAGAGCCTGCTCTTGTCAAATCTCAAAAGCTAAGCAGAGTCAGCCTTGCTTAGTAATTGGATGGGAGACCTCCAATGAAGATCAGCGTTAGAGAGGCGGACAATGGAAAACTACCTCTCTAACAGTGAAATCCTAAACAGAGTTACTCCAGTCTAAGCCCATTGAGTCTTTTGCCACGAAAACCCCACCAAGGGTCACCATAATTCAACTAAGGTTTGAGGGCAGGATTTTATTTTTCAACAAATACAAAACCAGAACAAGAAGTACTCGTGTGTTCAGAATGCATTTTCCCCACCAGGGTTGTCAGCTTCAGGTTGGGAAAGTCTTGGAGAATTAGGGGGTCAACCCTGGAGAGGACAAGGTTTGGAGAGGGGAGGGATCTCCACGGGGTGTAATGCTATAGAGTCCACCTTCTGTGGCCTGGAGATCAATTGTAATTCCAGAAGATGTCCAGCCACCACCTGGATGTTGAGAGCCAGTTTGGTGTGGTGGTTAAGAGCGTGGGACTCTAATCTGGAGAGCTGGGTTTGATTCCCCACTCCTCCACTTGAAGCCAGCTGGGTGACCTTGGGTCAGTCACAGCTCTCTCAGGTCCACCCACCTCACAGGGTGATTGTTGTTGTGGGGATAATAATTACTTTGTAAACTGTTCTGAGTGGGCATTAAGTTATCCTGAAGGACAGTATATAAATAGAATGTTACTATTATTATTATCCTATTCCCCACTACTATGGAAAAGGACAGAAGTAACCAGCACTTCTCAGGCAAGTTTTAGCCCAAGGCTTCAACTGTAACACCTCTTACTGTATAAATTAACTTATGCATGTTTTTCTTTATTTAGAATATTTCTGTGCCACCTCAGTTCTGTTCGACACAACTTACAGTTAAAAAACAGACTATAAAAAATGAAGCCATTAAAGAGTGTGTGTGTGAGAGAGTGAGAGCACATTTATACTGATTCGATTGGTTAATCCATTAATGATCATACAGTTACTCTGATATTTTTTAAATTGAATGACAACCTACGTAGTTCTTGATGTTCTCCTCATAAGTCAACTAAACTATAGCACATTAAGTACAACTCTCTATATGTACTACTTGGAGTTCAAGCCAACTCTGCTCCAATCAATGGCAATTTTTTGTCCTCGCTGATATCTGTGGGAAGTCCCCGTGATTTACGCAACTGTACTTCACTGTACGTTTTTCTCCACTGTCTGTCATGAAGGAAAGAGACCAGACTCTTTTGCTTTTATGGACAGATACTGATCTGATCAATACATGAGAGATCAGCTATATATCTTTCCAGGGCTTTTTTTCAGGGGGAACGCGGGGGGACGGAGTTCCGGAACCTCTTGAAAATGGTCACATGGCTGGTGGCCCCACCCGCTGATCTCCAGACAGAGAGGAGTTTAGATGGCCCACCAAGGTCACCCAGCTGGCTTCAAAGATTGTTTCACGTACGTAGCCGTGTTGATCTGAAGTAGAAGAGCAAGATTTGTGTCCAGTAGCACCTTAGAGACCAACTAGATTTCCAGGGTATGAGCTTGCAAGAGTTAAACCACTCCATGTATCTGATGAAGACAGCATACCTTGGAAATCTAGTTGGTCTCTAAGGAGCTACTGGACACAAATCTTGCTCTAGCACGAGGATCGCATTCTTATAGAATCACAGAATTGGAAGGGGTCTTACAGACCGACCAACCCTCTGCCAATGCAGGAACAGCCTCACCCATCCCCAACAAGTATTCGTCTAGCTGTTCCTTGAAGACTGCCAGTTAAAGGGAACCCCCCACATCCCTAGGCAGCCGATTTCACTGCTGGATTACTCTTTAATGTGAAGTTTTTCCTAGTGTCCAGACAGTACCTTCCCTCTTGTAGTTTAAACCCATTGTTTCAAGTCCTGCCCTCTGCTGCCAACAGGAACAGCTCCCCTCCCCTAAGCGACGGCCTTTTAAATACTTAAAGAGGGCAATCATGTCTCCCCTCAGCCTCCTCTTCTCCAAACTGAACATTCCCAGGTCCCTCAGTCCCTCAGTCTTTCATCCTGATTGCTCTCCTCTGCACCCATTCCAATTTGTCCACATCCTTTTTGAAGTCAAGCCTCTACAACTGCACACAATATTCCAGGTGGGGCCTCACCAATGAGGCGATATTATGCCTTTATTGTTACACGTCATGATGTGTTCACCTTTTTTACTGCTGCATCACTGTTCATATTTAGCTTCCCATCCACCCGTATCCCAAGATCTTGTTCACATGCACTGCTACACAGAAGTGTATCCCTCATCCAGTATGCATGCTTTGCATTTTTGTTACCCAGGTGCAGAAACTAGCACTTATCCATGTTAAATCGTATCGTATTCAAAGCTGCCCACTTTCCCAGTGTGTCCAGATCTCATTGAATTCTATCCCTGTCTTCAAGGGTGTTTGCTACTCCTCCCAGTTTGGGGTCATCTGCAAAATGTATGAGTAATCCCTTCACACCCTCGTCCAGATCATTTATAAAAAGACTGAAAAGCACTGGGCCCAGAACCGAGCCCTGTGGCACTCCCCTGGGCACCTTCCTCCACTCAGATGTGATGCCATTGACAACTACTTTTTGGGTGCAGTTATCCAGCCAGTTCCCTATCCCATCTAACCCTTCTAGAGTTCAGTCCACAGTCCACCAGTTTACCCATCAGAACATCATGAGAAATCCTGCATAATCCCGAGTGAAAATGGTTTGGTAGAATACAAGGTTTTCCTTGTGGAGACAAGAAATGGAAGTAATAGTCGGGGTGGGGGACAGGCAGAGATGGGTTCCTCATGCCCCTTGTAGTTCTCCCCACCCCTTTTTTGCAATTTGACACATCAGCGCAGAAGTGCCAAAGCGACAATCACACACCCCTCGCCCCAAGAGGGGGTCCATCTTTCCCCTTTCACAGCTGAGCTGTAGTTAAAGGGGCATTGTGGCTCAGCTGTGACTTTAAAAAAAAGAATCCAAAAAGTCTGTTAATTATTATTTTTTAAATTTAAATTGTTCCCTCATGAAAGGCTGAGTAGCTTGCCTAAGGCCACCTAGTGGCAGAAACTGGGTTTGAATGAGAGACCTCCCAAACTACAGTCTGAGCCATTATGCATACTAGATCTCTTAATTAAATGAGTGATGAAAAATTCTCTCACCACTTATCTCAAAATCAAAAATAATTTTGCCGCTCTGTTTCTGCTATCAAGTGTTATTATGTACAGAAGCGAGACCAGCAGTGGTGGGGGTAGGGGAGATGACAGTCCCATTCATAACCACTGCAGCTATTTTTCTATGATCCGGATTGCAGTCAAAGCGAAGCAAATTCCCAGACTTAGCCCTCCCAATAACTGACAGCCTTGAGCTATTTAATAAAGTGACAGCTAAAGTGTATGGTAAAGACATTCATTTTTAAACTAGACTACTTCAAAATGATATTTGCTTCCAGCCTAGCCCTGCCAATTTTGCAAAGCAGACTTTATTATTTATAATTGCAGTAGCTTTGGGGGAAAGGGAGACTTTATAAAGAAGGTGCCATTTTAGGATGCAAGACGTAGTTTGGGGTTTGTTCAAAAGCTGTGATTCTGCTTCCAGTTGAAGTTAATTGCAAAATTCCCACACAGGCTGCATTCTGATGAAGGGCTAGATCAGGAGTCCACAGCATGGTGCCCGTGGGCACAACTGCCAGTTTGGTGTAGTGGTTAAGAGCGTGGGACTCTAATCTGAAGAACCAAGTTTGATTCCCCACTCCTCCTCTTGAAGCCAGCTGGGTGACCTTGGGTCAGTCACAGCTTCTAGGAGCTCTCTCAGCCCCTCCCACCTCACAGGGTGTTTTGTTGCGGGGATAATAATAACATACTTTGTAAACCACTCTGTGGGCCAAGCTACACATGACGAATGACACTTGAACAGCAAGTGTATTTCTCCCTGTTCACTTGCCCTCCACTCAATCCACTTGCCGGTCAAGTGTCATTCGTCATGTGTAGCTTGGCCCTGAGTGGGTGTTAAGTTGTCCTGAAGGGTGGTATATAAATCAAATGTTATTATTATTATAATTGTGCCCACGAGCACCTTTCCTTGTGCCCACCAAATGTTTTTAGAAAGTGAATGGGGCCAGGATGGGCTTTTACCCATCAAGCCTTCTGATTGGCCACTGGAGATTTATTTGGATGTGCAGTTTTTAAAAACATTTCTTTGGCAGAAGCTGCTTCCACAGCACAAGATGCTTCACTGGAGGTAAGCTGTAGCAGCCATTTTGTGGCTGGCTTCATCTCCTGCAGCAGCCATTTTGTGGCTACCATTTTGTTGCTGTGCCTACTACACTGTATCAGAATTCCAAATATGCCTGCAGGCTCAAAAAGGTTGGAGACCCCTGGACTAGACTATTCCACTAACACACTTAAACATAGAAACTAGGGTGAAAATAAACCAGGATAAGCTAATAATGAGTACTGGTACAAAGGTCAACCAATTGTAGGGTTATCAGGTGCCTGCTGGAGGCGAGCAAACTTCCGGGGATTTGCCCCCTGATCCGCCAATCACTGAGCGATCGATGGGAGGGCGCAAACTCCCAGAGTATGCCCGCCACTGGCATGCACCTCAGGAGTAGAGATGGGCATGAACAGAAAAAAAACGAACATGATGTTCGTTGTTCATTGCTGTCCACGAACAGTGACTCACGAACAACTACAAACATGGCTCTGTTCACGAACATGTTCATGGTTGGCTGTTCGTAGGGACCAGGCGGCTCTACTCCAGCCATCATCCAAGTCAGTATCCCTACTGCACCACTCCCAGAAACTTGACCTGAGCAGGCACCAGGAAAGGTACCAATAAAAAATAATTGCTTGGCCCAGAGCCTGGCAGCGGCCCTGCAACTTGAAGGGGGAGATCCCTATCCCACCACACACAAAGAAAATTCAAGCTCCAATGCACTCTCTCTATCAAAATGCCAACAACAGCTGTCTCTCCCTCTCCAAAACCAGAGCTGGGAGCCCCCCTCCCCCCTGGTCTTTGTTCCCTTGTAACAAATTTGGAGCTCTCCACTTGGAAGGAAGCCCTGCCTATCAAGCTAAATTGGTCTTAGATTGGGGTTTCCAGGACAACAGCAGGAGTTCAGACAATCCCTGCCTAAGTTGCCCAGGGAATTGATTGCAGGTGCCAGACTGTCTGGCTTGACGAATAGCAACGAACTAGGCTTGCAATGACCACCTGTTCATTTAGAATGGGGCCTTACGAACAGCTTGTTCGTGAACAGCAGATTGGGCTGTTCATGGCTTTTTTTGGTTCGTATTGCTGTTAGTGCCCATTTCTACTCAGGAGTGCATGCTGTGCACGCACTCCCACCCCTCTTGCTGGCTGCAGAAGCATCCCTGTGTTCCAATTTGGCCACAAACCGGCCAAATCAGTACGTGAGATCGCTCCCACAGCCAGCACGATGACGTCACTAACAGAAGTGAGGTCACCATGCACTTGGCATGGTGACTTCGCTTTCGGAAGTGATGTCATTATGCCGCCGCTGGAGTGCGTGCGCGCTAATACACACGAAAGGGTAAGTTCCAGGCTCCTATCCTCCCACTGAGAGGATAGAGGGCCCTGGCAACCCTAACCAAGTGATATCTCCCATCTTCTGCTTCAAGGCCCTCAAGAGAGACAATACCAGTAAGAAATATGTGTCAGTTTTGCCCCTGACAGCAGTGAGATATTCTCATGCACTGTCACAGTGACAGCCGATGTGTCGTAGTCATTAGAGTGACAGACTAGGATCTGAGAGATACTGCTTCAAATCTCCATTCTGCTCTGGAAGTTTGCTGCATGAGCTTAGGCCATTCACACCCTCTCAGCCTAACTTACCTTACAGGGCCGATGTGTGGATAAAATAATGTGAGGGAAATGATGTGAGCTGCTTTGGATGCCCATTGGAGAGAAACGCAAGGTATAATTAAAATAAATAAGTGTAACTGTAGCTTGCTATGATTTCTGAATGTATTCTGTGTAGGACTGCAGCCCTTGGGTTGGATCCTCAGTATCTGTTCTGCAAACATTAGATCCTTCCTCCAGCAGAAGAGACATGTTTCCTCACAGGAAGTTGCCTTGTCCCAGAGGAAAGCTGTACCTTTATCAAAACAGGATCAGAATTTCCAATCCTTAGTCTTCAGTACGGATGTTTATCCCTCACTAATCACATGGGAAGGCATAAGATAAGCGACATGTTTCCATTTCGACTTGAGGCACAAATTGTTTACACTATAGGCAGTAAGTTCAGGCAGGATATTGATGAGAACATGAGAAGAGCCCGGTGGGATCAGACGAGTGGTTCATCTGTTCCAACAACCTGTTTCACACTGTGGCCAACCAGTTACCCTGGAGGGCCAACAAACAGGGCATAGAAGCCAAGCCCTTCTCCTGATGCTACCTTCTAGCACTGGCATTCGGAGGTTCACTGCCTCTAAAATCAGAGGTTCCCATTAGTAACCAAGGCTAAGATCTCTCCTCCATCAATTTGCCTAAAGGTAAAGGTAGTCCCCCTGTGCAAGCACCAAGACATTACTGACCCATGGGGGGATGGCGCATCACAATGACGTTTTCTTGGCAAACGTTTTGTTACGGGGTGGTTTGCCATTGCCTTCTCCAGTCATCTACACTTTACCCTCAGGAAACTGGGTACTCATTCTACCGACCTCGGAAGGATGGAGGGCTGAGTCATCCTCAAGCCGGCTACCTGAACCCGGCTTCTGCCAGGAACGAACTCAGGTTGTGAGCAGAGCTTGGGCTTCAGTACTGCAGCTTGCCACTCTGCGCCACAGGGCTCTTACCAATTTGCCTAACCCCCTTTTAAAGCCAACTGCGCTAATGACCCTCACTACATCCAATTTTAAAAATGGATTACAGATTGACTAAAGAAGTGTTTCCTTTTGTCTGTGCAGACCGCCCTTAAGTCATAGTTGACTTATGGCAACCCCCCAGTGGGGTTTTTAAGGCAAGAGACTAAAAGAAGTGGTTTGCTATTGTCTGCCTCTGCAATCCCAGTCTTCCTTGGAGGTCTCCCATCCAATTACTAATCAAGGCCAACCCCACTTAGCTTCTGATATCTGACAAGATTGGGCTTGCTCGGGCTACTCAGGTCAGGATGAGCTGAATTTACAGCCCATCAAGTTCATTGTGTGCCCCTGAATACTAGTATTGAGGGAGCTATCCCCTTTCTCCCCCTACCCCAGCCTACATCAACACATGATGCTGCATTATACCAAGTCAGATCATGGGTCCATCAATGTCCATATTGTCTACTCAGACTGGCAATATACTAAAGAGTCCAGTAGCACCTTTAAGACTAACCAATTTTATTGTAGCATAAGCTTTCGAGAATCACAGTTCTCTTTGTCAGATGCATGCAGGTGCTACTGGACTCTTTACTATTTTGCTACTACAGACTAACACGACTAACTCCTCTGGATCGGAAAGTGGCAATGGGTCTCCAAGGCCTCAGAGATCTTTCATATCACCAGCAGCTACCTAGTCCCTTTAAGTGGAGATGTCGGGGGAGGGGGGGTGAATCTAGGACCTTCTGAATGCAAGGCAGGTACTCTTCCTCTGAGGCACAGCCCCTCCTCGGTGAACGTGCATGAATATGTGCACAAATAGCACAATGAGACCTTATGCATACTTCCATACCCCGCCTTGCCATCCCTTTCCATGCCTTTAAGGCTGTCATGTTTTGATGAATATAAATGCCGTTTTTGTCCCTGTTTGAACTACTGGTGTCTAATTATGCTCTTTTCTCCCACTTTACTTGTTTTTGCATTTGAAGATCCACTCTCAGCAAAATACCTGAAATTCAGCAAAAATCCATTTGGTGGAGTTGTGCTATAAGTTATAAGGATTCCACTTTTCACATGACGCACAAGTGCCTCTGTTGCCTACTTTCGCTTTTCATATGCTTATAAGAACAGGGAACTCTGTTCTTTGTCAAAACATTGTTTCATGTTAAAGCAGTTTTTAAAACTCCTTTTAAGGGTGTCAATACAGGGGCCAGAAACAACCCCCATCTCCTCTGTTATCAGTGCCCTGAATATTTTTTTTAAAAGTAAAGGGTTTGCAAGAATCTGTGCTTGGCGTACCAATGGAAACCCCTCAAGGTTCTGCTTCTAGTTCTTCTAATGATGCAAAATTAGCTCTAATTTAGAGCCAATAGGGGAACCAGGTGATTCCAAACATAAATTTGATTTTGGAAACTAAATCCATGTGCGGCTACTGACAAATAATTTAAGGCTTGATTGCCTAAGTTGAGATATCATACAACAAGCCTGTAAATTTGTATCGAGATTAGAGATGGGCACGAATTGAATTACGACCCAAAAAACACACACAAACCAGGCCGGTTTGTGGTACACGAACCAGTGGTTTGTGGAAGCTCATTTCCACGAACTTCCACAAAATGGTCTACTGATTTGTTTGGGTTGTAAAGGGGCAGTTTAAACGGCCATTTCCCCAGGGAAATGGCCATATAAACTTTTCCTGTGGATTGCAAGTGGCAGGTCCCTTTAAACTATCAGCTGGCCACCTGTCAGCTGATAGTTTAAAGGGACCTGCCGCTTGCAAGCTGCAGGGCCCTTTAAACTGCCCAAATCCCAGCCCCCGCCCCCCCCCCCAGCCTCAGCCCCAGCCCCACACTTACCTTGCCCTGCGGACCTGCGGCATTCTCCCCCTCCTCCTGCGAGGGGTGGGAAGGCCATTTTTGGCCTCTTCCACTGCTACGTGGGCCCGCAGAGCAGCAGAGGAGGCCAAAAACAGCCTTACTGCCCCTCACGGGAGGAGGGGGAGGATGCAGCAGGCCCCCAGGGCAAGGTAAGTGTGGGGCTGGGGCTGGGATTTGAGCAGTTTAAAGGGACCTGCCGCTTGCAAGGCAGGAAAGGGCCCTTTAAACTGTCAAATGCCCCTTTCCCTGCCACTGCTAAGCAGCCGGAAAGGGGCATTTAAACCCCACGAACCACAAACTGGTTCATAAACTGGCCCCAGTTCGTGGTTCCTGGTGCGTGAAAACCCATGAGCCACGAACCTCATGGTTCAGTTTTTTAGTGGTTCGTGCCCATCTCTAATTGAGACTAACTAGGGTTGCCAGTCCAAGGGCTGGGGAGGGAAGGAGTCCACCCTCCAAAGTAGCCATTTTCTCCAGGTGAACTGATATCTGTAATCTGGAGATCTGCGGCAATTCTGGGAGATCTCCAGGCCCCACCTGGAGGTGGCAGCCGTAAGAGTAACATTTCCACAAGTATAATGGCTTCCACCCAAGGATCATAATTCCCCCCTCCCTCTCCCATGGCATCCCTAAGTGCTCCCCAGTTGCATTTTAGGCTGCCAAAGGAGGGGAAGTGGGGGAAACTGCACTTCAAATTTGGAAACCATGACACATCAGTCTGGGTCCAAGCCCCTGAGCTGTGTGCTGCAGGCCAAATCAGATGCGAACATAGAAAGTTTATCAGACTCCAATATCCGGGATGTAGGAATATCCCCTATGTTTCCATATGTATTACATTGTTGTTCCTGATAAGTGTCTCATATTTGAGAACATTATCATTGTGTGCACACAAGTACATAAAAGCAATGACTGGTTGCAAAGTTTAAGGCATCTGTGTGTAGTAATCCACATAAAATGTGCGGCAGTGATTCCGATCTGCATTAAATTGCTTAGAGAGGTGGCTGTGCTATTCAGCGGGAAATATGATGAGCAGCTAAGTCAATTGCAGATAATGGAATGCAAGAGATGTGAAACAATCTTTCGTATCTGCATTGTGAAAAAAACCTATATAACTGCTTTTGCAGATGTGTGCCAAACATCTGATACTCATGCCAAAAGAGAGATCTTTGGGGAAATAATGCAACAGATTTCACACAAGCCTTCACAAACCACAATTGGTTGTACATGGCCAGAGGACATTTCAGGGTATACAAATCTGTTATATTGAATTTTATGATTTTTCCACCTTTTTGACTAAAAGAAGGAGAAAGATGAAATAGAGAGAGGAAGCTTAACTCTTCCTTCTGGTTCTTTTCCAGCTGAAAGTCACCCTCCCCAAATTGCCTTTTCACTCATAGAGGAAAATGTATGCAGATCATAGAACTTCACAGGTATCTTGAACCCTAGAGATTTCCAAAAACTTGTTTGTTAGTCTGGCGGCCACAGTTTGTTCTATAATGAAGCACCAGCACCAGAAGACATCTTAAAATCAGAATCATTTGTTTCTGCTTCTGAAACTCAGGAGCAAAAATAAATTTAGGCTATTTCTTCGGCACATCTAGATCCTTTCAAAAAGCAAAGCAATCTATCATGGAAGGTCAGTGTTTAAACTATTCATCATTCTTTACAGTATAGATGTGATAAGAGGTCCTGTACTCACAGTCTGGTGCTTGAGTGCAAAAGTAGAAACACAAGAGACAGCAGGGACAATCCGGAGCAGAGGACAGCGTGTCTGGGGTGGTACAGTCTTCTGGACTCGTAATGGTCCTCCAGTCATCAATAATTGTACAGTCCGGCTGGAGTTCAGACAGCAACTACATGGGATTTGCAAGAATTGCTGTATTTTAAAAAGTACACCTAAATTTTACACTTTTCTCTTTAAACATACAAAATAATCATCCGAAGGCCCAAATAAATGAGATGCAGAGAGATCTGTGAATGGATTTTCATAAGTCTGGTTAATCGGAAAACAGGAGGGAGTGATTTCTAGTAAGCATAGCATGGTGTCAGAAGATGATGGCATCAACTCGTCTGGTGAATTCTCGGTGGAGGTGGGGAGACAGATTGCTCAAAGGGGTACCTTACATGCTGGGCAGGCCCTTTAAGGTCTAGCCCAAGGTTGATGCCCAACTGGTCAGGGAGGGGGGCTGGTGGTCTGCAGCTGGGCACCAGTGCTGTCCACGAGCCTTTGCCAGTCCAGCTGATTGCCGGGGCAAGCAAGCCATCTTGGCTTGGCCTTTTAAACCCCCAGCTGATAGCTGAGCAGCACTGAGGAGAAAGGGGGGAGGATAGACCTGTAGCCAGATGAGTGTAGCTGGGGAAGGCAGTTGCCTGTTAGCAGCCCAGGAAGGGGAAAGCCCTGGGGTAGGGCTTCGGTGGGGGGTGGGAGACAGGTTTTGACCTATGGAAGTCCAGCCCCAAGGTGCTGCTAGGATTGCCTGGTGGGGCAGAGGGACCTGCCACTTACCTCATGATTCCTAGAGTCTTCTTTTCATGCTTGCTCAATGCGCGCATGCACTCCCGGTGCTTGCATGAAGGCATCGCTTCCAAAGTTGGTCCCAGTGAAGCAGGGAGCATGACCGAGGCTGGCATGATAATGTCACTTCAGGAAGTGACATCATCTTGCCCCACCAGGACTACGCCCAATGTGGGCTTTCACAGGTTGCCTGCCAGTGGCGGGCGATTGCTGGGGGGGTTGCCACCTCCAACGATCACCAGTGATCAGTGGGCAGTGGGGCAAACCCCTGGGAGACTGCCCACCACTAGCAGGCAACTAGGAAGCCTCGATGCTGCCGGCAGCCTGGTGGAAGGGTTTGGTCCTGTGCACAGGGCCGGGTAGGGTTTAGAAGGCTCCAAGAGGAGGCCAGTGAAGTAGTTTCTGCCCTTGACTCCTGGGCGGAAGGAACAAGTCTGGGAAGGAGAGAGAAGTATTTGGGTGGGGCCTAAGCTGTTTTCTCCCCATTCTGAGGTCAACAGAATATGAACAAAGAATGCCAGTCATATAGGAGGGGTTGCTTCCATGTGTGAGAGGGGGGTTGCTCCCACCCTCTCACACATGGGGAAGGAGGAAAGTTACTCCTTTCCTCCAAGCCACTTACCTGGCTTCAAATAACCCCAAAGGTGTTATTTGCCCCACTAGGGAAACATATGTGGTCCCTGTGTTTTCTTCATGGGGCAAATAATAGCTTTGGAAGCTCATTTGTGGTCAGGAGAATAACAGTAAAAGCCCAGTCCTAACTGAACAATCCATTCATGGATCCTCCAGAGTCTTATCTAGTGTTTTTCATTTTCCTGTCTAATTGGTAATATTTCTTTTTTCCAACAATGGAACATATCAAGTGTTTTTTGGGAGAGGGGAGACTTTCAAATAGGACTCAGCTCTTCGCCGCAATTCTTTTTCAGGAGCTGGCTCAGATAATAGAATTGTCCTGACATGGATGTTGGCAGACAGCCATCTAGAAAATTGTATGTTCAAGCCCTGGTGGGCATAAAACATTGAAAGCTGCTCTGAAAACTCCTATATAAGCCACCGAGTCTGCAAACAGAAATGGTACTTCTGACAGACACCTAGTTCACACAAGCATTGCAGTGGAGGAAGTCCAGTGTTCTTTGAAAGCACGGAGGAGGAGAGAGGAACAGGAAAATAAGGGCTTTCCTTGTTTCACTGGAAGTCTGAGAAAGGAAAGCCCCTGTTCCAGCCTTCCCATGGGAAAGTGGAGATCAGAGCAGGGACTAGTCCCAGAGTATGGCTAGAAGCTGCGTGATGCATCACCCTTGCTGAACTGAGCAAGGATGGCTGGTCAGTGTTTGCCTGAGAGGTCTCCTGTGAATGTGCGCATGCACACACACAGACACTCCACCTTGGGTTCCATGATGGAGGAAAGGTAATATAAAGCTGATATAAATGGACTATGAAGAGCCCTGTGGCGCAGAGTGGTAAGCTGCAGTACAGCAGCCCAAGCTCTGCTCACGACCTGAGTTCGATCCTGGCTGAAGCTGGGTTCAGGTAGCCGGCTCAAGGTTGACTCAGCCTTCCATCCTTCTGAGGTTGGTAAAATGAGTACCCAGTTTCCTGGGGGTAAAGTGTAGATGACTGGGGAAGGCAATGGCAAACCACCCCGTAACAAAAAGTCTGCCGAGAAAACGTCGTGATGCGCCATCCCCCATGGGTCAGTAATGACTCGGTGCTTGCACCTTTAACGTTTTTTTATAAATGGAATAATAAACAGGAGGAGAGACAATTTGCCACTCCTCCCACCTGTTAAAAGAATGTCTGCAAAGGGCTGATATCTGCAGGAGATGGAGAAGAGGGAATTTATGGAGGGGGGTATGGCACCCTAAATGTGATGACATGCCAAGGGTGATGCTCTAGACTGTAACACAACACATTGACATCACTTCTGGGTCAAACTGGAAGTGACATCATTAAATTATGAATGCAGATCTTTAGCCTAGTATTTTGCCTGCCATTTTCCTCCCATTGCCCAGCTGAATGGCACTGGGCAAAGGCAGTGGGCAAGGGGGTAGGAGGTCTGCTGCCATCAGCAAGCTATTGGGAATTCTATATCTGTCAGTTAAGTTTGTGATCTACCACAAAATTTTCTGCTGTGTGGTGTGTTGAAACAAAACAAAAAGGAATGCAGTTTTGCTATCAAGCCTCCATATTTTTTAGGACATGGCGCCAGCATCATCACCTACTGACATATCACTCCACCAGAGATGGCTTTGAGATTCAGGGCAGGGTGTGAGTGCAGAATGTGGGAATGGATACAGAAATAGAAGTAGAAGACTAATGCACCCTCTGGTTTCTAGTTTAACTTAGGAAATCCATCCGTCTGGGACTGGGACTGCTCCCAAAAGCACATATCTCTCTACATAGGAAGACAAGCACGATACGGCAAGAGGGGCCATCCATGACTGGTGGGGCATGTTTTAAACGTGCTAGTGCATGTGTACTGCCATGCACTAACAATGCTATGCTTATGCTGACATCTGTATACAAAAAAATGTCTATATTGTGCTTTTGATTGTTCAAGATTGTTCACATGTATTGCACCATTGCAATTCTTACAACAACCCTGAGGTCAGGCCAGTATTATTAGCTCTGATTGCAGATGGCGGACTGAGGCCAAATGGCTTGCCTCAGGCCATCCAGGGAATTTCTGGGAGATGCATGAGTCAGACCAGGGACTTCCTCATGTCTCAGTCAACCTTTTAACTACTCTCCTAAACCAGCTCTGGGTGGGTGAATAATGTGAGTAGACTTTCTAATGCAGCTTAAGCCAAAGTGACAAATAGCTGCTGTTTTCTTTTGACAAGCAAATTAAATATTGAGGCCCTGTTCACGTTATAATGAATACATGTACCTCTTGCACGTATGTGCAGGTATCTGTTCGTAAAAAAGAACCAATGTATGTTCACTCTGCAAATGAAACGGGGGGGCAGTACCAGGATAAATGTGAGATTTCAATCCTATGTTCGGAAGTACATGCATTAAATGTAGCATGAGAATTATTCAATGTGTGTATAAAGAAAAGTGTGCCTTGTACACATCTTATAGCTGCATTCACTGTAGTGTGTAAACAAGGCTACTGCAAGGTTCTGTAAATTGGGGGGGGGCACCTTATTTAACTAAATTGTCCTTGAACCTCCATGCATGACACTTGTCATCATAGCTGATGGTATGAAATTCTGATATTCAATACTCCCCCCCCCCCACACACACACATAGCTTGTATTTTAGGAGGCTCCCACGGGGAATTTTTGGTCAATGTAATGGCAGAACTCTGCTCGGCTATGTAAATGTGTGAATGTTCCCTGGTACAGAATCCAGAGACTTGGTTCCATAGGCCAGTTTTCTCAAAAATTATAGAAGGCTGTTTAAAGAGGCTTTATTTCGATACGAAGATATGCATTACCAAGAACAATCCAACGGGGGCATTTTCCTGAGCCATTGAAGCAGCCAGAAGCCGCACCACAGCATGGCGCTCGGGTACATCTCCTGTTCATTTTGATGCACGTTGTGCGGAATTTACCACCACTTTGTGCCCCATTGCAGTCAACCAGTTTACAAGAAGATGGGAAAAGAGAGTAAAGGCAAAAGACAATTTAGCCATATGAAGCACATACTCATAGAGCAACTATTAGAATTGGAGAATTAAAAAAACACATGCAGAGTGTGTTCTTATACAGTCCCTGTGTTCTGGCATCAATATGCAGAGGGGCTGCAGCAACACTAACTCCTGCTTATATTAGTCTATGTTCTTCAGTGGAATACTTTAAATTAGAGGGGGTACATTCCAACCAAAGTTAGTCCTATGGATCTAAACAGGAGAGATGCGTATGTGCTTCAGCATTGGTGTATGTGTGCCATCAAATCACAGCCAGCTTAAGGCAACTCTATAGAGTTTTCAAGGCAAGAGATGTTCAGAGGTAGTTTGCCCTTGCCTGCCCTTGCATAGCAACCCTGGTCTTCCTTGATCTTCTATCCAAGTACTAATCAGGGCTGACCATGCTTAGTTTCCGAGATCTGATGAGAACGAGCTCCCTGGATCATGCAGGTGTCTTTCAGTAAATATTGCTATCATTCAGAGCTGATATAGTCACCGGCTGGCTTGTGCCTTTAATATCTGTGTTAGCATAATTTTTTCCTGAGGTACACACAAATATAAATTAGATTTCAAACCAACTTGAATGACTTTAAGTTGGATCCAACCTGTTTTCTGCTGGTGAAAAATCCGAGAGGGGTTCGTTCCATTTGGCCACCTCAAAAGCCCTGTTTGGATCCCATCCACCATCAGCAAAATCCATCCTTTCTCATACCCTTGGAACGGATCACAGGCAAAATTGTTGGGATCACCTCTTTCTTCCCCCTCCCCTGGCCCTTAGTTGGGCGTTGTGAATCAGTGCCTGCTGTGGTACAATATTCCCAGTTGTTATTATGGGGCATCTCACATGGCAAGCAAGAGAAGGCCCTTGAATAATTCAAAACTTTAAAAAAACCCATTTGATTGACTTGTGCACAGTAGGAGTTTAACATACAGATCCCCCACCCCCCATAGCCTGCTGTGACCTTCAAAAAGTTGTTCCTAAGGGTTGGGAGACTCAAAGACAGAGTTGGCTGCAGCAAAAAGGGGGAATCAGCAGGAAAGACCCCCCCTCCCCTACACACACACACACACACACTTGCATAAGCTTTTGTTCCATTAGGTGAAGTGCTTGCAAGGATTTCTGCCAATTTCCCTCAAGCCACACTCTCTGCACTGTAGCCTGCTCTCCAATGGTCCCCTGAGCAGGTTTGTTGAAGGGAAAGAGGACGAGATCTGTTCTGTGAACACTTTCCATTCAGAATTCATCAGACCCAACCTATTGTTGAACGTCAGCTGTGGGTGTGCACTTGGGATCAGGCAATATCATTTTAAAAGGGGGGAAAAAACCCACAGTTATTCCGCTGCCCTTCCAGTCTTCTTCCCACCCCAAATGTTTCCTATTTCAGAATCCAGTTTTTAAAGGACTGCTTTTCTTTCATGTGAAACTGATGTAAGGAAGGAAAGGAGAAGTTTGGGAAAGAAGAGCTTTGTAGCTTCTTCTTTTACAGGCTTCCTGTTTACAGAAACGGGTCCTATCGCCTCCTGCTGTGTCTCCCCTTCCCTCTACCAAGACTATCCTATGCCCAAACGCAGAGAAGCACCCACATCTGTGTTCTATTATGTGGGGGTGTTTGTGGTATTAGAGTTTATTTGGGATGTGCTGCCTTAGCTAGGCATGCTTCAAACATAGTACAATAAGCACCCTTCTGGATCAGTCCAATGGTCCAACTACTCCAGCATCCTGCTTCATACAGTTGCACAACTAACTGAGCTGGAGAGAGAACAAACGGGGCATAGAAGCCAAGAACTTTCTCTGCTGTTGCCACCTAACACTAAAAATTCAGTTGTTGCCTATTATTCTGTGTGGCCTCTTACAAAAATCTGTATTATGTATTACGATGGCTTATCTTCTGGAAAGGAACATAAGATCACTTATAGTGCCTTACAGAATGATTGGTCCAGTCCGCATACAAAGCATTGGACTTTTCAAAAGAAAAAAAATGCCCAGGATTATCTGTAAGGCTTCCCGTGGATTTGCTTGCTGGGGCAGTTTCGTTTCTTCTCTCAGCAGGGATTGTAAAAAATTAGAAATATAAAGACAGGTCCTCTTAAGGCGTTCATGTTGGAAATGTGTTTTATGTCTCTTGCTGAGCAGCAAAGACTTTAAAAAAAACCCTTCTTAATACTAATCATCATCTTATCCATTAATTATGAATAAGTCTTCAAATTGACTGGAGTCTTTTAATGACACGCAATGAAAAGATTTGCGGCAACGGAAGGCATTAAGGGAGTGGGAAGGGCATAGAAGAAGGAGGAATTATTGACAAACATGATGTTCCAAACGGGAAGGGATCGCAAGAGAGCCATGCAACCCTGCTGAATTCTTAGAGGGTGAGGAGGAGGGTGATTGAAGTATATCACGGGTGGGTGCGAGGCAGGATGCTGAACCCCTTTCATCTGTCCACTGGCCTCTCCAAACTGACTTTATTTATCTAAAATATTGTTTCACCCCACCATGGCCATTTCCACACGGCTTACCTTATTCTGCCAAATAGCGAAATCTCGCACGAAATCTCGCGAGAAGACGCTGTTATCGCGCGAGAAGACGCTGTTATCACGCGAGAAGACGCTGTTATCGCGCGAGAAGACACGATAACAGTGTCTTCTCGTGAGATTTCGAGCGAGATTTCGCTATTTTGCAGAATAAGGTAAGCCGTGTGGAAACGGCCCATATCTCTGCAAATTTAAGGCAACTAGCGAAGGAGCAAAAGTTGCCAAGACACAAACATCATAAGTTACAAATTAAAACCAGTAATACCCACTATTTAAAAACCACATGGACAGTTAAAATCATAGCCTGAAACAGTTTACCGTCCACCAAATGCTTTCTGGAATAAAACCGACTTACCTACCTCTAGAGATGTCAGCCTTTAGCTGACAACTGATCAAACAAAGATCATGATCCCTGTCTGAATAGAATGCACCTGATTTAGCTGACAGGAGAGGCGGGGTGAGGGGGGTGCAGGGATGGGGGGGTGTCAAAACATAGAGTTTGGGGCAAATCCTAGAGTGTTCCACTGGTGAGGTGACATCACTTGTATTTGCCAGAAGTGATGTCGCACCAGTGGGGCGATGGCAGTTTTCTCGGAGCATTTCCCCCCTGCTGCCCAGCCGAGCGGCAGTAGAAAGAAGAGGTGGAGGCTGAGCAAAAGACTTGATCTCCCTTGCTGAATGCAGCAAGGGAACATTCTTGCCACACCCACTCTGGAAGGCCATTCCAGAAGAAAGGACCTTGCACAGACATGACCTAACTTTGCCAAAGGATACTCCTAGATGAGGGTACCACGAGGAGAAGACTGTCTGTGGAGTGTAACAGACATGTGAGTATCCCAAATGGGCTTGCCAGTTTCCAAGGATGGGAAATTCCTGGACATTTGGGGGCAGTGCCAGGGGAGGGTGGAATCTGGGTAGGGTGCAGTGCCTGGGGAGGGCATACCATAGTATTTTCCCTCTGAAGCTGCCATTTTCTCCAGGGGAACTGATCTCTGTAAACTGGAGCTCAGTTGTAATTCCAGAAGAACTCCAGTCCCCACTTGGGGACTAAGGTTGGCAATCCTAGTACCAGGAGACACAGATTGAGAAGTGTGAGGGCCCCAGGCTGTGAAAGGCTGTAAAGGTGATAACCAGCACTTTGAATTGGGCCTCGAAACAAATAGGCCACCAATGCCATTGCTGTAGCCCTAGCAACTGGGTTGGACCCAGATGAAGTCTCTGTTTCCACAAGGCACTTCTGAACAGAGTGCACCTGCCTCCCCCTCCCACTGCAACCCACTGATCTCCCTGAACTGCTGCTCCTGGGGGACAAGGTGATGTACTAGGGGACTCAACATGCCTTGGACATTAAAGGGCACTGCATGTCTCTCTGTGTGCATATGCAACTCTCTTGATAGTAAGTTGCTTTTCTTTGTCTAAGGTAGAAACACCTCCTGACTCCTCCTCTCTCTGTTTCCTTTGGGAGAGTCTCTTCTCCTTGCCTCATGGCCTTCCAAAGGGAAGGATGTTTTCTTCAGAGCTCCTCTCATGAAGGCCTCATCTACACACCCACACTCAGACTCGATGCCGCATGAGGAAGCCATCAGGAAACAGGGGAAATGACCCTTTAGACTAGGGACACTTCCACACGTCCCAGCATAGCGCTAAACTCACAGAACGATAGCGTCTTCTTGACGTGATTTCTGACATCATCGCGCCATGAGAGCAGAATCGTAGTGCAATGATGTCAGAAATCACGCTAGGAAGACGTTATCATTTCGTGAGTTTAGCGCTATGACGAGACATTTTGAAATGGCCTAGAACTCTTTCTTTCTCCTCCAAGATGCTTCCATGAATGGAATCTACCTCAATAAAGTGTAAGTTCTGTCTTTTCTATAACGCAGTTGCCTGAGGATTAATTTCTGCACACTGGGGGAAATGCTCTCCTACCAAACTCAATATAACTATTTCAAATACAAGGGAACTTCAGGAACGGCATGAGAACCAAATTAGGGGTCTGCAGCAAGGAGGAATTAGTGAAAATTACCCAACCCTTCCATCAGCAGAAAATGTAGGATTCTAATTTGGAGAACTGAGTTTGATTCTACACTCTTCTGCTTGAAGCCAGCTGGGTGACCTTGGGTCAGTCACAGCTCTCTCAGAGCTCTCTCAGCCCCACCCACCTCACAGGGTGATTGTTGTGAGGATTATAATAACATACTTTGTAAACTGCTCTGAGTGGGCATTAAGTTGTCCTAAATGGCAGTATATGAATCAAATGTTATTATGTTGTTATTATTATCCTGAACTTATAACTGATATCCAGACTACAGAGATCAATTCTCCTGGAGAAAATGGCTGTTTTACCAACCCGGAGTTGACAACCCTAACTGAATGGGAGACTTTTTTTAAAAAAGTTTTTATTTCAACCTGAGCTGAACCAGTGTTTAAGTACAAATCCCTATTCCATATTATTCAAAACACATCGAATTTACAAAATAGGTATTTTTCTCATCACCTTTAGACTTCTTTGCCCAGTAGCTCAAGGCTCATTGGCTCTCAGGGCACAATTCCTTACATCTCACTCTTTGAATTATCCGTTCCTTTCTAATCAACTACGCACTTCAAATCAGTAGCCTCCAATTACATAAAATCCCAAGTAGCAATTATATATCCCCTTCCTCTTTGGGGCACAAAAGAAACAGACGTTGACATTTTGTGGAGATGGAAAAAGAAGAATGAGAGATGTGTTTTGATGAAAACCCACAAGAATATGTGGCTCTCTTCATTTCTTGCTGGAGGGAGTTCCATAGCCTAAGGGATGTCTCCTTGGAAGAGCTCTCTGGTCTTGAGTTCAAAAGCTCTCACATACACAAAGGTTGAAAGGTTCATAATTATACTGTTATGAAGTTGGAGCTAAGTGGGAGGGGGGTGTCTCCATATCCACTTGGTGCTGGATTTTCAGCCTTATGAAAGACAGCTTGCATCGGTTTACATGCAAGGAGCGGAAGAGCAAGATAATGTCCTCATGTGGCCTTCTGTTGCTAGGCTGATGAGTTACTGCTTGCCTTAATATGTCAGCTAGAGAATTTTCAGGGCACGCGTGGCTTTGACTTTCAGTACGTTTTAGCATGTCAAATTATGGAACAGTGACAAAGAGGGACAAGGTTATGAATATAATTCTGACAGGAGTCTATTAGGGACGCATGGTGCTCCAGAAAATGGAAGCTCAGTAAGGCAGCCACGTCATAATGCAACATACCTGACTATCCCCAGATTTAGTGGGACTGTGTTATTCCTAATGAATACAATGTATTAATCCTAAAATTGTTATATGCATATTATTCAGTATCAGAAAAGCAAGAATTTGTGAATGTTTCCTCTGAGGAGGAGGAATTGTGGGAAGATGGCTGCCAGTTTGTAAGGTCTAGGGTAAGCATTTCTTCCTTTTCTGTTGCAGGAACTAAAGGTACTTAAATCCTGGGCACTCCTGAGGGCATGAGCCCTTGGGCATGAACTGGAGGGCAAAAGGCTATCAGCTCTTAGGGTATGATGCACAGGGGCTAATCCGTTGAATGCTAGCCCAGCATAGCCCATGATATATTGTGTACTTTTCAGGTTTATTCTTCATACTTTGTTTTCTTTGTTTAAATTCCTTTAAATTGTATTAGCATTTTTGTAAGCCACTTTGGATCCCCATTGGAGAGAAAAGCAGGAAAAAAATGTGTGAAATAAATAACCAAATACATTGTTATGATCCGGGCACTTGATATGGTACAGTGTACATTTTCAAATAAGACAAATATCTCAGAATTTGTATAAGAACAACAACAACAACATTCAATTTATATATTGCCCTTAACAACTTAACACCCACTCAGAGTGGTTTACAAAGTATGTTATTTTTATCCTCACTACAATCACCCTGTGAGGTGGGTGGGGCTGAGAATGCTCTGAGAGAGCTGTGACTAACCCAAGGTCACCCAGCTGGCTTCAAGCAGAGGAGTGGAGGATAAAACCTGGCTCTCCAGATTACAGTCCTGCTGCTCTTAACCACTACACCAAACTGACTCTCTGATCTAAAGGGCACTAACCCAGGAAGTACTGCTCCTGGAACAGGACTGAAAACATAATTTATGAGCCCAGTGTGAACTGTCAGTGCAGGTAACATTCACCCAGTCCTTCAGGTGCATAAAATGTCATAATTTTCAAGAAGACATATTTCTGAAATAACATGGCAACGGACCTGAATCCCCAGTCCACACTCTATCTATCCTTCTCCCCCTGGGTTGGGCCTTCCTGAATCCTCAGTTTGGGGAAGCTGGAAGAACGCAACAATACGCTGAAATTCTATGTAGACAATTAGTCATAAATAAATATACAAAGAAGACAAGTTAACAAAAAATGGGTTAGAAATAATTCCGACAGCTTCTGACACAGAGCTGATTGCTCATTACGCTTGTCAGATTTAACTCCAGCAGCGTCCCTGAAGAGGCTTTTGCCATTTGAATCAGGGTTGGGGGGGAGCGGGGGGGGACTCTGTGGAAATGTAACGCCCGATAAATCCGAGAGGGTGAGTGGGCTGGAATCCAAATAACAATGGCTTGGCTCCCGTGACCGCTGTGTTCTGCAGGCTCCTCCCTCTAGCCGTGGTGCAGCTTGCTGCTTCCGCTTCCGCTTGTGCGAGGTCAACGGTTTCCAGTGTGCACATGGAAGTCTTAGCAGCAGCAGAAGTGAGCAGCACTGCGACTAGCTGGAAGTACGTGCAGAACTCGGTCATAGGATGCAAGCCAAACAATTTCGTGGCACTTTAAAGGTCAACCAATTCATTGATGGCAAGAGTTTTTGTGAAAAGAGCCCACTGAAACCGATCCATGAAATGTCACTCGTGCACATTAGAAACTTCTTGTGTCATCCCCCCATGTTTGGTCCACAGTCATAGACTGGGAGTTCTGTGCTTAGAATTTGATTCCCATGCAGGCCCTGTTTATTTATTTCCTTACTCACTGGTGCCTTACTTTATATATACCCCACCTTTCTCCCCAGTGGGAAATGAAAGCAGCTTACATCATTTTCCTCTTTTTATCCTCACAACAACCCCGTGAGGTAGGTTAGGCTGAAAATATGACTGGCCCAAGGTCAGCCAGCCAGCTTCCATGGTAGAGTTGGCATTTGAACCTAGATCCTAGTCCAAAGCTCTAACTACTGCATCATGCTAGCTTTCTAGATTGCAACTACATCAGCAAGGAGATGATGCTTAAGATTTACCCCCCCATGCCATTTTCCAACCTGAAATGACCCCTTGGAGTAGCTGTTTGCCCCACTGCAGTAACTGGCATACTATCAGTACATGCATTTTCTCCAGAGGGCCAGTTACAACAACAGTGCTTATATGCTGCTCTTCTAGACAGATTAGTGCCCCATTCCCAGGGCCATTGTCATGGGCTGGGCTAGCCCAAGCAGGCTTGTTCAAGTCCAAACCTTAAGGCCAAAGTCAAAGGGGAGTTCCAAGAGCAAAAGCCAAGTCAAACCGGTGGTCAGAGCACAAGATAAAGCCAGGAGTGAGTCCAGAGTCCAAGAGTGAGGTCAGGCACAGTCCAAGGTCAGTCACTGATAGCATCAGATCCAAAAGCAGGCACAGGCAAGGTTCACAGAGCAGTTGCAGGCAAAAGACACATTGCTTCCCCACCCGGCAGTTCCTCCAGACTGGCTCTTATAGCCAGGCGTGGTTTTCAGCCAGCTGCTGGGGCTCCATCCTGACGCTACTCATCATCACTCTCCAGCAGCTGGCATTGGCTCAAGAGGCGAGCACTGCGCCATCTCTCCTGCAGTTCCAGTCTCTGGTGCTGCCTGCGGCGTTCCTTGGGTGTGGGAGAACCTGGGGGGTGGAGGCTCTTGGCTGCGCTGCACCTGTAGAAGTCCCTGGCTGAGCTTCCCCTGTGGTATTGGAGCTAGAGGGTGCTGGTGCCTCAGCTGCTGGCTGCAAGCTCTGATCAGCCAGCAGCTGTTGCTCCGATTGCTGGCTTCTACTGAATCAGGGCTAGGGCTGGCTACACAGGGCTCCTCTTCTCCTGAGGAGTCCTGGCTGGCTACACGAGGCTCCTCTCCTCCAGAGGAGACCTCACTCTCAGACTGGGCCATGACAGCCATTTCAGGTTGAGAAAATGGTATGGGGGAGGCTTAATTCCCCTCTCCCTGCATACCAAGACCCTTATCAGAATCAAGCTTGCATATATGTGGGAATTAAGTTCTGTGTGTGAGATTTCCATACGTATCTGACCAACAGGACCCACGACAGCCATTCTGTAATGTGTAAACTGACCCTTAGTTGGCAGGCATATCTTATACATAAAAGCTGAGCTGTTTTGGCAACGACTCACTTTTTATCCTGACGCAGGCACACTGTGGGCCCTGCAGTGCACCTGTGACAGTATAAAAGGAAAGTTGTCGGCAGCTGGCCGCTGAGGGGCTGCAGAGCCAGTGGGGATGTGCTGTGTTCCCCACAGTCTTTCCACCACCTTCTTGGTGGCTGTGGGGCCTTGGAAGGACTGCACCAGCTCAGCCCACCCAAGGCCCCACTGCTAGAGCTCATTGTATTTATTTTTACAATGGTCTCTGTTGTTAGTGTAAATATAAATATAGAAGAGGGAGGAGAATTATTATGAAGTGAGGCCAGAAGGTTCAGCAGGCACTTTCCTTTGCCTAGTACCTATGAAAACAAGAACCACTGAGAAGAGTAAGTAATCCAATCCAAGTGAGTGTGATCCACTCCCAAATGGTGATGACCTTGCTGCGTAAGGTGAATAATATGCATAAATACCTAAAGAGGGACAATTGCTTTTCACAGTGAGCTATCCTCTTCCAGTTCCTTTTCAACCTAAATTCAACCAAGTTAAATCTGCATATCAATTCCAATTCACTGTGGAGGCCGTTTTTATCTCCCACCCTTCAATTTCTCAAGAATGGGAGATCAGGGCTAAGGACAGGGAAATCTCCGCCAGACCCTGATCATTGAGAATCCTAGAGCCAAGAGCAAGTAGCTCTTTCAACATGGCAGAATCCATTTAGCTTGGATCCCTGCAGTGTCAATAATGATCTATGTCAGCTCATCAGTTGCCTCCTCCTACACTTCCACCAGTTGGCAACAGTGCAAGACAAGGCAATGGGTGAGCCACCATCTCCATCAGTGTTGCCAGCTGGGTCTGAGCCAAGTAGGCTTTACAGTGTTGACTCACAGTGTCATGGGGCTGCTCCGTGTTGTACCCTGAAGGCCAACCAAGAAAATCAGGAGTCAGCGCAGTTTTAAACAGAAGCAGAATTCAATAAAAAGTTTACTTCCCTGCATAGAGTTACAGAAACAACTAACTTAACTAGCTTCCAGAGCTTCCTTTTTCATGTTTTGAGTCCATTGTGATTATGGAGTGAATGAATGGGTGATCAGTGGACCGAAAGCAAAGAATGGAGTATTTACAAACATCACCCGAACTTGCTCCTATGCGATTTAAAACATGGTGAATGTAAGAGCCAAACTACACGAGACATCCAACACAGGAAGAACACATGTCGGGTCCCACAAGTTTCCCTGGGAGGAATAGTCTTACAAAGAACAGCTGGGACTCTCTCTCTTTCAAAAAGCCACACAGCTCAGGTTGTCCTCTAAGAGCGGGGTGGGTGGGTGGGGGAGAGTCCCAAAGGGGGTGGAACATAACAGAAAGCAAGAAAAAAAGCTGAGGCTTTTTGCAAGAGAGAGAGAGAAAATCCCTTCCGCTGCGATTTTCAATCCATTGTGATTGTCCAGCCACTCCTTCTCTCCTCCTTTCCATCTGCCCGCCCGTCCACCCTTTCCTCTTTTTTTAAATGTTAAGTTCATCTCAGGTTTGATGAATTGGCTGGTTTGAAAGCACCAAGGGGAATTTTTTATGCTTTTTGCTGAGAGCCTTTGCAACTGAAATTGACCAACCTTCATCAATTTCACCTCCTTGCTAAGTAGAGGAGGCCGGTCAATTTCACCCCTAGCTAGGAGGTGAAATTATGGAAGGTTGGTCAATTTCACTTGTACAAGGGTCTCTGCAAAAAGAATAAAAAGGGAATTTCCCCTTGGTGCTTTCAAACCAGCAATTCATGCAGAAGTTATTCTTTGTAATACTGTACAGAAGCAATAGTCATCAAGGAATGGACCCAAAACGAGCCAAGAAGAAGTTGTAATAAAAAAGATCCAAGATCAAGGACTGGTGGATGGAGATTCTAACATTTCGATAAGCCTCTTAGCAGCAGAGTACTGGCTTTGGATATAAAAGTCCTTAGCTTCTCTTTTTAAAAGATCTCAGATAACAAGACATAGCTAAAGACCTTTCTCTGCCTGAGACCCTGGAGTGCAATTACCAATCACAGTGGACAATACTGAGCTGCATAAGCCAAACTTTTGGCTTCTTATAAGGTGCCTTCAATGTTTATTCCTAATTCTAATAGTTCCCGTATGGCTCCGAAATGACTGATGCCAGCCGTGATTTACTACTGTTCTTTGTACGATGTAAGATGGTGCTTGTAATCAAGCTTTATGCCGCCTCACTGCACTCAGAAAAGATCAGGCTCCAACCAAATAAGCAGCAGACAAGAACCTCTCAAGGCACAGTGACGGTACTTCCTTTGCGATCAAATATTCCAAATGTCATGACACAAGATCCTATTTATGCAAACCCATCAGAACTGAGGAATAAGAGCAGATTTCACATGACGCATCCTAACTGAACTTCCCGAGGCTTGCCTGAACGCTAGACCTTTACAAATCCAGCTGCCATGATTAATGAGTGTGAGAAACTACATTCCAATTTGGGAGGCTTAAAATAGAGTGTCTCTCGAAAAAACTGTGTCAGCAAAATTTTCTACCTCCATACCAACTCATCTGTTAAGTAGTGGGCAGACTGAGATGAATTTCTCTCTGCCAGTATAGAAATTTTGGCTTATCTACTGAAGTGTGAGCAAAAGTCCAAATATTTCTAGCTTTTGGATTTGGATATCCCTAAGGCATTCAACCCTCATGTCTGTCCCAAGCACTATTCCATCCTGATGCTTCCAACTTTCCCACCATTTAGTCTCAAGGAGAACTGTGTCATTGAGGGCTAAGGAATCAGTGAATTTTATTTACGGTTTTGTAATGAGAATTTTGACATGTTTAACTTTTCCTTGCCCTGCATCCCAAATGCTGCAGGAAAAGGTTGTTAACTGGTCAATTTTCCAAGGCATGGCCAGATTTCCCCTGTTCTAATTGATTGCCAAATTAGGGTCTTTTCCTTATATTCAGGGCTTTTTTTCTGGGAAAAGAAGTGGTGGAACTCAATGGGTTGCCCTCGGAGAAAATGGTCACATGGCCGGTGGCCCCGCCCCCTGATCTCCAGACAGAGGGGAGTTGAGATTGCCCTCCACGTTGCCGAGCGGCGCGGAGGGCCATCTCAACTCCCCTCTGTCTGGAGATCAGAGGGCGGGGCCACCGGCCATGTGACCATTTTCACAAGGTGCCGGAACTCCGTTCCACTGCGTTCCAGCTGGAAAAAAAGCTCTGCTTATATTTATTTTATTTATTTTATTTATTTATATTCTGCCTTTCTCACTGAGACTCAAGAAGGATTAGATCATGATCTAGAGAAGAAGTGAAAGGCTTTTAAAATTATTATTTCGGTCATGATCAGAAAGACTGGGACTCAAGAATCCCTTTTCAATCTCACTCCAAATGAGCCATGTCATTCTATTATGAAGGAAAGGATCAGGCACTGGAGAGGAACATGAGTGGGGTTTTGAAAAGTTTTTGTCCTCCCTCTGAATTTGTTGTTCCTTTGTCCTTCCTTAGCTTTTTGGCAAGTACAGGGACAGTGGGCTCCATTTTTGGATGGGAGTTCTCACCTAGAGACCCATCCATCTGCAGATTTGTACCTTTCCTGATTTGGCAACCCGATTCCAGAGGGAAGAAAGCGACACCCAATGCATACCTGAATCTTCCATCTGCACAACAGTTAAAGGCAGAGGGAACTTTCCTGAACCAATGCTGTCAATCATAGTCCCACTTCAGGTTGCTGAAACCTTTTGTCTTCGCAAAATACCCTGTGCCTTTAACAGCAAAACTGGGCTAAGAGCATGAAGAGAGAGATGGTGGTTGGAGTGGTGTAGTGGTTAGATTGTCAAACTAGCGTCAGGGAGAGACTAGGTTCAAATTCCCATCCTGCCAAGGAAGCTTGCTGGGTGACCTTTGGCCTTACTCATTCTATTATAGGGATCACATTCCCCCAGTGTGGGCAGAGGATCCCCTACTTTCACCCTCTGCCACTCACCACCACTCACCTGGCCAGTGAGGGGGAAAGGCATGGGAATGGGTTTCCTGGGCATGCTCCAGGGCAGCGTTACTATGTCACTCCCAGTAGTAATGTCATCACGCTGCCTCAAGAGTACTCTCATGCTTCACCACGGGCCAACTTTGGCCCCAGTTAGGCCTGTGTTGGCCCGTTCAAGGCCAAAATCAGCCTGCAGGGAAGCGTGTGCATGCCCCTGCGCCTGCCTGATGATGTCACTTCCCAGAAGTGATGTCATTGTGTGGTCATGGGGGTGTGCATGTGCAATGCGTGCATGCAAGAACCATCATGGGAAGGCCAGAAAGTTAAGCATCAGGTCTTCCTCCCCTCCTCTGTGAGCTAAGAGGACCTGGTAACCCTACACTCTTACCCTAACCTACCTCTAACAGCCCTAACTTTTCATTGGACCCCTATTTTCCCACTTATGACTACACCTCCCAAATATGGTTGCCAGGTCCCTCGTGCTCCCCAGTGGGGGACTGGGATCCTGGCACCCACCCTACTTTGTTTTCTTTTTTCAATTTCTTTCGTGCACGCAAAGTGCTCGTTCACCTCGGCGTGCATGAAGACGTCACTCACGGAAGTGACGTCATCACACAGGTGTGTGATGATGGCACTTCTGGGACTGGCATTGCCACGTGTGCAGGAGAAAGGGTGCTTGTGTCCCCTTTCTCCTGGCCACCACCGCTGCAGCTTGCTTGCAGCAGTGGCAGCAGCAGCAGCAGCGAGAGTGACTCACTGTCACCAGCACTACCCTCTGCCACTGCTGCCATGCTGGCAAAAGCGGCATGCAGCGTCAAGAGCAAGCAGCGGTGGCAGTGGGAGGCACTGGTGCTGGCGACAGCAAGCTGCTCTTGCTGCCACTGCTGCTGCTGCTGCCACCACTGCCACTTGCTCTCGCCATGGCAAGCCAGTCTCATCAGTGCTGCAGCTTCCACACCGCAAGAACAAGCGGCGGCGGCGTAAGCAGGCGACGCTGGCAACATCGGTGGCAGTGGCCTGCTTTCACCGCCACCATCACCTGCTCTCGTGGTGTGGGAGCGCGCCCCTCACTCAGGTGTGCACTGCGCCCCCCAGGGAGGGGGTGCCCCAGGGAGCACGCCTTCCCGCCAGGTGGGTAAGTGGGAGTGGGGTGGGACGGGTGGGATTGGGGGATCTGCCACCCCGGGCGGGGGGATGGCAACCCTACTCCCAAATAACTTCCCCATCATCACTGCTCTTCCAAGTCCCTTCCTTCCTTGAAACCATGCATACCCATCAGGGCTTATCTCACACAGTATTTATTTATTTTGCTTATTGATTTCTAATGCTAATATCCTGTTTGTATTCCATTCTGTTTGCTGCTTAGTTCAGAAGTGTTGGTGTTTATTATAAGGGACATGACATGTCCCACATTTTGAAGGAGACTGGTAAAAATGTCCTTGTTTCAGCATTTTCCCATCATTAGGTGGCTATTCTATTTCTTTAAAATATTTATACCCCTGCTTCAGACTCAGAGCAGCTAACAAAGCAGCAAAAAGGGAGGCGAAAACATCTTAAGTGTCCGGCAAAAAGTTAAAAACAATCCACAGCTGTATGCACTCCACAATTAAAAACAATACACGCCGTTAAAAATGCAACTGTATATGCTAAAACAGTTTACCCTCCCCCCCAAATGCCCTCTGGAATAAAACAATACAGGGGTCCAGTAGCATCGTGCAGTTTAAAAACATTTATTCCAGCATGAGCTTTCAAGAGTCGGAGTTCAGTTCTTTGGATACGATGGAAAGAAAGAAAATCATTTCCCTCATATTTATCCTGGATATTGGAAGACTTGTTAGTCTTTAAGGCATCACAAATGGGCAGCCAGTACAGATCTTTCAGTGCTCAGGTGATATGATCCCTCTAGTTTGGTGTAGTGGTTAAGAGCACGGGACTCTAATCTGCAGCAGTCCCTTCTGGAATCGGCCAAAACATGCAGAAACGTACCGGCTGGATATTAGGAAAAAAATTTTCACAGTCAGAGTAGTTCACAGGTGGAATCAGCTGTCTAGGGAGGTGGTGAGCTCCCCTTCACTGGCAGTTTTCAAGAAGAGGCTGGATGAATATTGGTCAGGGATGCTTTAGGTGTTAGAAATAACAATGTCTGGTGTACTGCAGCAGCAAGAAGTAAGAAGAGCCTACCATGCAGGGGGCAGCAAGGATCACTTAGTTAGGACAGTGAGAGTAGCACCTCTCTTGTTTCCTGGGGGTCATTTCCTTGTCTTGTCTCCTATTGGGCTAAACAGGGCAATATCCTGCTTCTTCTCTCTCTCTGCAAGATGTAGTCAGATAGCTAGGGTCTCTCTCTCTTCCTCTTTCCCTCAAGTATGTAACTTCCTCAAATAAAGCTTTTGCCTCTCTAACCAGCTCGGCGTTTAATTCCGCAGCATCGTTTTACACTCACTCTAACATTAGGCTCATCCGGCATTGGGCAGGGGGGTTGGACTAGAAGGTCTGTATGGCCTTTTCCAACTCTGTGATTCTGTGAAAAGCAAAACCACTGCAGTGGTGCCGCCCCCCCGCCCCCATTCTCAGCTCAGCAGCTGTTCCAAAAGGAGACCATGGTAGATGGTATCGAATACCACACAATGGTCCAAGATCAACAGAGATGCACTCCCCCATCATTCTTTCCATTAAGATCATCAGTCAGGTTGACCAAAGCCTGAACTCAGACTGAAATGAGTCTTGATAATCCTACCACAGAGAATGGGCCTATCAACGAGAAAGCCATGACCTAACTGTTGCCAAACAGACAATCCTAGGCAACAGCACTGCCAGGAGAACTGTGTGCAATTCTGTGCAGTGTTATTTCAGTCAGAGACAATTAGTGGATTTAGACTGGAGTAAATCCGCATGGAGAGAGCGTGGAATGACATGGTATAGCCTGATCTCAGAAGCTAAGCGAGGTCAGTACTTAGACAGGGGACCTCCAAGGAAGACTCTGCAGAGGAAGGCAATGGCAAACTACCTCTACTTCTTACTTGCCTTGAAAGCCCTGTGCTGTGGTCACAGCCCATGCATATACAAATACATGCATTTGCATAAGACTGCTATGCTAGCATATGTGTCTGCAAAATTTCAAGCTTCTATCTATTCTATAAGAATCCTCAACACTTTAGAAGACATTTCAGTGAAATCATGGTGTTGTAATGGTGAAATGTCAGAGTAGGATCTGGGATACCAGGGTTCATTTCCCTACTGTGTTGAGAAACTTGCTGAGTGACTTTGTGCACTGTCTTAGAGCTAAGCTACAAGTGACTCCAGACTAGAGATGGGAAGGAACCGAAATATGAACAAAATTAAGCATGAACCAGGCCAGTTTGTGGTTCGCGAACTACGGTTCATCAGATCCCATTTCTGACGAACCACCACGAACTTTAGGCTGGTTCATTTGGTTCATTTTTTGGTTCATCACTGCAGACAGCCTGGTGCCAATCAATCAGTTTCCTAGGCAACAGGGGATGGACTTCCTGCAGACCTTCTGCTGACCCAGAAGTGAACTTCTGCTGGCCCAGAAGTGACCTTCTGCTGACTCGGAAGTGATGATTTTCTGACCTGGATGTGACATTTTCACAAACCAAACAAACTGGTTCATGAACCAGGGGCAGGTTCGTGAAAGTTCGTGGTTCGTGAAATTTGATGAACCATGAACCACATGGGTCGGTTTGCTTTCGGTTCGTGCCCATCTCTGCTCCAGACACGTGTTTTTTAATGTGTTGGGGATGCAATTTTACCTCAGAACTGTAGTTTTCAAAGAAAGAGCTGTACAGGATCGCTTGGGGAGAGGAACTTTGAAATTATTTTCTTGCAATTTCAATGAAGAGATGAACTACCAGCTCTTCCCCTCCCCTCCTCTGCAAAGTTCTCCCCCAGCAATCCCATGTGGCTCTGTCTTTGAAAACTATTGTTCCCAAGTAAAATTGTGTTACCGACACTTTAAAAAACATGTGTCTGGCACCACTTGTAGCTTAGGTCTTAGCATCATCAGCTTCACAGCCATGTTGTGAGGATACAACAAGAAAGGGACAGCCATGTACACCATCCTGCACTCCTTGGAGAAAAGGCAAGATAAAAATGTAATAGAAAGCTAGGATTGTGTCCCCACATTGGAGGCAAATATATCCAAACATCCCCCTTTCAAATCATTTACAAGAATTGGACAGCACACGTACCAAATTTCTGCTTTCTGTGTCTTGTGGAGGCATATTTACAATTTTAATAACCAGCGAGTAAGGCCCAAGTGCCTTCATAAAGAGAGATTATATTATAAATAAATATCCCTTATTAGCAGCCTCCATCGCACAAGAGGCATTCCACCACACAACGTTAATAAAAGGAAAAAATGGAAATTGCTTCCAGTTGTTGCTACTGATTCAGAAATGAGAAAAAGGAGATGAGAGAGAAACCTCTCCAAGAATTTGGATTTTTATGTGTGCATATAATCATTAGGGAAGTGCACAGAACTGCCGACAGCGCACTGTTGCTGGATCCAGTGTCCACTTACTGCTCTTGATGACTCTTTTGCAGATTATGTGCGGAAATTGCTGAGAAGTGCAACTCATTCAAAACCATCCCATTGTTTAGCAATGACCATGTCCTGCCAAAAGGCGAGAGGCTGCAGAATAGCATAACACAGCAATTTAAGAAGTCATACCCCCCTCCCCAATTTTTTTAAAAACAGCAAGCCATGTTTGTTTGAACTTGTGATGACCTGAGCTCTCTCTTGAGGGGTTTGTACACAGTTTGGGATCATACCTGTTTTTGTCTTGGCTGTGTTAACAAATTACCAGCTGCAAGGGGGAGGGATGGTTTTTAAAAATATATATATAGACAGCATGTAAACCCTCAGTTCAGGGGGAGAACTGCAAACGTCTTACAAGAATGAGAGCTAGTATTGTGTTCTGATTAGAGTGTTAGTCTAGAGCTCTCATTATATGAGATGTGAAATGAGGGACTGGCAGGGGTGCCCCCAAACTGACCTACATTTCACGTCTGACCCGGACTCACCTTTAAAATAGTTGGGGGTCCAGAATTGGCTGCAGAGCACAGCAGTGCAGCAGGATGGAGTTCAGCCTTCCCTCTCTTCCATGCCACATTCAATAGCAAAAAATGGTGGTGGGGGGGCTGTTTGTCCCATTATTGGTTCCAAGGGTCTGCCCATATATCTTGGGCAGAGCTGTGCAACTAGCAATGGGACAAACAGCCTTTCCACCTCCATGTTTTGCTGTTGAAAGTGGCTCAGGAGGGAAGGGAGGGAAGGCTGACGTCCATCCTACCGCTGCGCTGTGCTCCACAGCTGATTTTTGGCCCCCAACTATTTTGAAAGTGAGCCCTGGTCTAGGCTAGCACATGCACTCCTGCGCTCCCACATTGCACCAGAAAATGTCATTTTTGGGGGAGCTGCAGTCATGCCGACAGCAACCCTAATCAAGACTACTTAGAATCTTTCCTTCGTCTATATAATATACTATCATATATATGTGCAGCTGGAAATCAATTCATCAAGATTGCCCAGGCATGAAGTCTTAGCCATTCCTGCCTGGTAGCTCTTCCAAATGGGAGTGGCTGCCATGGTGAGAAAGGCTTTGAAAAGCTGTTCCTTTCCCAGGAGGTTGGTGGCTAGAGGGAAAGCCAGAGCAATGCTGAGATACCGAAAGGAGAAGAATCTTCTCTCTTGGAAGGAGAGAGGCTCTCATGAGAGACTGGTAGGCCCCATGGGACCTGCGCAATGTACTGTGCGCTCTTAAAAAGGGCTGAGATGATTTCTGGATCCTGGCTGTGCAGAATAAGGGAGGGTAGATGAAAGAGGGGCTGGATACTCTAAACCCCCTCCCTACTTGAGCCAAAGTCATGGGATGAAGCAGGGCAGTAAGGGAACCAAAAGGGATTGGGAACAAAGCAGCCTGCCTCCAACAAAGATCTGATCCAAATCCCTATTTGAAATCAGGTAAATTCTCTGAGTCCTAATATAATTCTTTCCACCATCTGAGAATGCTGATTCTGTGAACCTGGGCAGATCGTGAGGGGGAGGGCAGAATGGGTTACATCAGTGCTTAGTTCTCATGACCTTCTTACATGCCCAGGGTAATGCCAATCGCCACCTTAGGGTCAGGTAACATTTTCCACAGGCCAATTTAGCTAAGGATCCTGGAGGTGTTTTGCCATCTTCTGGGCATGGAGCTGGGGGGTCACTGGAGCAGTTTGGGGGGTAGTTGTGAATTTCCTGCATTGTGCAGGAGGTTGGACTAGATGACCCTAGAGGTCCCTTCCAAACCTATGATTCTATGATTCTTCTGATCTGATAGTTTTTATGGCATCTTGATAGCTGGTTTCATTTTCCCAGGCAATGAAACACAGGAGGGGCAGTGAAAAGAGTTACATCAGGTATGTGCCTGAAAGGGACAATTGTCCAATCATTCTACAAGGCAGGTGGGACTATGTTTTGATTCCCCAGGTATCTGAGTATTGCCTGCCAGCATCTGCAAGCAATTCTTTGACTCTTTCTCCTGCTTCAAGGAGGTTTGTTGTCATTGGGGTGGGTATCAAAATGTATCCAGAGGCCAAGCCTCTTCAGTTATCCCTCTGTTATCCCTCTCCCTTTGCCCTGACTTACACAGTTTGCAAGCAAAGCTTTGTTCCTTTTTTAAAAAATTGTGGGCACCACCCCAGTGAATCATACTGCTCACCAAAATGGGACTGTACCTTATGCAGAATCAGAAGTCCCTTCCAGAGACAGTGAGGCAGTGCAATGATTGGCCAAAAATAGAAACATGATGCACATAGGCATCAAATTAGGATGATCCTGTTGGGCAGAAAGATGAGCTAATTCTTCTGGTTGGATGACATCTCTATTAGGTACGAGTCTGCTGAGACAGTTTCTCCCCTCGTTATGCTTCCTGTCACCTGCTGTTCAAGTCAGTGAAACCTGTCCATGAGCCACTAGAAAGATTGGCATTTGTATTTACAAATATTGTTAAGATCAGATCCTGATTAGAAAATTTCTATCTGTACATCCCCAGGCAGCCACAGGATTTCTGTAGTCCAATCCTTGCAACTTTACAGCAATAGTGACTATAGTTAATGGCAAATGTACATCTCTGTGCCTCGCTCACACTCTCTCCCTCTCCTCGCTACCACCACTCCTCTTCCCTCTCCAAGCCTCCCTTTTGAAACTTCCACCTTTCCACCTGGACTAGGGTTGCCAGCCTCCAGGTAGTGCTGGAGATCCCCTGGAATTACAACTGGTCTCCAGGCCACAGAGATCAGTTCACCTGGAGAAAGTGGCTACTTTGGGGGGTGGACTCTATGGAATTATGCCATGCCAAGGTCCTTTCCCCCCCCAAACCCCTCTTTCTCCAGGTTTCACCCCCCAGATCTACAGGGATTTCCCAAATTGGAGCTGGCAACCCTAGCCTGGACCTGGCCCCCTCAACGGCATCCCAAGGCTTCTCTTCATCCATCACTGAGCCCTTCCGGCTTGGCCACAGAGTGTCTTCATGCTGTTTGGCCCACATGGTTTTTGCCTGAGCCTGAGCTCCCCTGCTGAGGTGAGCCACCACATGCAACCAAACATTTACACTGATTCTAATAAACTTCCCAGGAAGATAAGAGCAATTCTACTCCCCCATCCTCCTTCAGACACTTGTAAAGAAGCAACCTGTAATATGGCAAAAAATTCTGTAATAGCATGCACAATATGAAAACAGCTGGTCATGTCCTCAAATAACGAACATGTTTATTGTGAAATGCATGCTCAAACCTTGGAATGTTTGAATATAACAGCAGATGTAAGTCCATTTTACTGTATATGGCAGCGATGGCAAACCTATGGCACGTGTGCCACAGCCAGCATGCAGAGCTCTCTCTGTGGGCACACAAGCCAGGGCTCATTTGGAGGAGTGGGTTTTGGCCACGCCCACGCCCAAGCTGCTTGCATTCCTTCTTCTCTGCCCCTTTACTTTCATTTGTGACTGGGGGGGGAGAGAAAATGAGTGAATGAGTGCAAGCCGAGTGGTGCTGGGCTCCAAAGGAACGCAAGCTGCTTGCATTCATTCTGCTCTGCTTCTTTACTTTCATTTGTGACGGGGGGGGGAGAGAGAAAATGAGTGCAAGGCGAGTGGTGCTGAGCTCCAAAGGAACGCAAGCTGCTTGTATTCATTCTGCTCTGCCCCTTTACTTTCATTTGTGATGGGGGAGGGGGAGAGAGAGAAAATGAGTGAATGAGTGCAAGGCGAGTGGTGCTGAGCTCCAAAGGAATGCAAGCTGCTTGCATTCCTTCTTCTCTGCTCCTTTACTTTCATTTGTGATGGGGGGGAGCTCTTTTAGGACAAAATATGTTAATTAGTTTGGACAACTGTATGAGTTGTTGTTTCTAAACTAAAACCTCAGTATTCAGGTTTAATTGCAGTGTTGGCACTTTGAAACATATAAGTTGGTTTTGTGTTGCAGTTTGGGCACTCGGGCTCAAAAAGGTTCGCCATCACTGGTATACGGCAATCCTATTGTTTTTTTAATTGTTCTTTTTAAAGCTAATCTTGTATTGAAATAAATAAACTAATAGTTTCATTCCACTGGAAAACTTGCCAGGTTATTGTGTCAAAGTAGAGAACAGAGAGGTTCTCTAAAAAGTATTGAAAGCTTTTGCCTACTTATATTTTGGGTGAAGAAATGTGATATACAATTCTCCCTGAATCCTTCTTGTTTGTTTGTAGCACCAGTGGATTTTTTTCTTCATTTGTTAACAAAGCAGAGTAGGAGTAGGCTGAGGCTATAACTGTCGAAGGGTGATATAAACAGAAAGCTGTCTGAAAAATTTCATAAGGACTTTAGAAATGCATGCGAATTGTTTTCCCTTTGTACGTTAGACGGCAGAGGGAGTCTGCTGTGTTACTCTTTAGAGTGCATGTTTAGAGTGCAACCTCATATTTACTGGGACTTCAGGAGACCATGCAAAGAATCAGAGCTGCAGATAGGGATGCCAGGCCCCCTCAGCCTCCCAGCGGGGGGATAGGGGCCTGGCACTTACCTTGGGGGAGAGGGGGGTGCACCCCTACAAGCACAATGAGGTCATGTCGGGAGTGATGTCATCGCACAGCCCCTGGGAGCACGCCCACGCTCCGCAGGGGCTCAAAATGGGCCTGATCTGTGCTGAAACAGGCCTGTTATGAGGCACTGTGAAGTGCAGGAGTATTCCTGTGCTCCACAGTGCCAAAAAATGGGCCCATTTTGAGACGCTCCTGCACTCTGCAGCACCCAAAAACAGTCCCGATCTGTGGCAAAATGGGCCTGAAATGAGCCCGATTTTGGCTTAAACAGGTCCATTTTGAAGCCCTACGGAGTGCAGGAGCACTCCCGCGCTCTGCAGTGGCCCCAATCTGGGCCAAAACAGGCCTGATCCTGGTGGCTGCTGCACACGGGAGCGTGCAGCGCTGAGGGGAGTGCACACGGAAGGTGTACCCCCCCAGTAGGGCTGCCAGACCCCCAGTGGGGACGGGGGATCCTGGACATCCCAGAGTGATGTCATCACACTTGCAGGAGCACGCACGCACACACACGCTCCTCCAAGGTAAGAGCCAGGCCCCAGTCTCCCGCTGGGAGATCGAGGGGGCCTGGCAACCCTACCCCCCAGTGGTTAGGTAAGTGGGGGCGGGGTGTGGGGAGTGAGGATGGGGGATCCCCCGCCCCCACATGGGGTCTGGCATCCCTAGCTGCAGAAAGCTAACCCAGTTCCTGGAGCAAAATATAGTCATCAGTCCCTCCTGCAGTCCACTTCACTAAATTCCTTTAACATAATGGGGTGAATCCAATCAGCTTTTCTCCTGATAGAAATGCTCTGAGTCCAAAACATATACTTTGTCCACCTAAAATGCTTATGCTGAGTATCATGGAACTTGAATGGACAAAAGCCGTGTGAGACAGGAGCTATAGTTAGGAGGGGAATTAGGTGAGGTTGATTGGAAAAGGTGGTTCAATCCATCCCACTAAATACCAATTCTCTAGGTAGGAAAACCGACTTCCTAACTGACTCCGCAAGCTGCTATCCTGAAGGCCAAAGGGGAAAATTGAATTAGTACAACCTTTTTGTCCACTATCCTTAGGCAATATGAAACAATACTTTGGTGGCACTCAGCCTCATGGGGACTCAGGGCAGTTTGTCCCTTTTGTCCCTCCCTCCACACCCCTGTAAAACACAAACTAATATGTACTGCTCATTTCCCTGGGTGGTAAAAAGTTACAGAGATATAAGTTCCCATCTTTGGATGAGAGCACTCTGGAGCCTTACATTGTAATATTTACAGAACAAAAGTGGAAACAAGAGACCTATCAAGAAGTAGATCCACTGCTCAAAGAGACACCCTGCACCTTTCAACCATTTCATACCCCTCTCTACTGTTACTCAAATGGAGTACATGTGTAGGGTCTCCAATGCCTGGAGCATGTCAGGTCCAAATACATGCAATTTGGGACAAATTTTTATTAAGCGATCACTGTCTGGTGTATACTGGGGTCCAAGTCCTGACCTGGATAGCCCAGGTGAGCCTGATCTCATCAGGTATCAGAAACTAAACAGGGTCAGCTTTGGTTAGTCATTGGATGAGAGACCTCCAACAAAGACCAGGGTTGCAGAGGCAGGCAATGGCAAAGCACCTCTGTTAGTCTCTTGCCATGAAAACCCCTCTGGGGTTGCCATAAATCAATTGTGACTTGACGGCAGGATTTCATTTCCATTTTGGCCAGCCGTCTGCTATGGGGAATTAGGAACAGAAATATTCCCAAAAATAAACAGGCGGAAAACAGAACAATTCATATCTTTATTGTGAAAAATACAGCAAAAAGGTATAGAGAGAGGCCCAAGAAGAGACTCACACATGATGGCACGATCTAACCCCTAAGCTACAGCACCTGAATTCTAGATGGTACTAAACTAAAGGGGACAATAAAATGGGGTGAAGAAAACATATGAGCCTGATCCCAGAGTTAGGAGAAATCCCGGAGAGTCCGGGAGAAAAGAAGCAAATGACACACAGCTTTGTAGTGCATTAGGGAATCCCAGTCACCAATCAGGATGCAGAGTTAAAAAGAGAAAGTGATGCGGAGACTGAGGCCTGCTCAAAATCTCCAGGAAGGCTCCTGCGCAGAATCACAGGGGCATTAGGTGGGGAATCCATGCCATTTTTATGTGTAGATGAGCATTAGCTGTTAGGATGCTTTGGTCCTTGTAATCTGGGATTGGACGGCAGCCAGTTTGAATTTCATTGGTTGATTCAGATTTTAATTGTTAGGTAGGAAAGAGCCTCTGAATTGCACTTGCAGTGGTGGGAGACGAATAAGTGTTGGAGTGACAGTTCGTATAATGATCTTAGAAGACAGAAGATCAGGAGTGCCTGATGTTAGTGTCTGAGGTGGCTGGTGAGTTCAGGTTAATGGTGATTGCTGACGAATCCTTCCATGCATTAGAGTTACTATTAGGCCTAATCAACAAGACATTGTTGGAATCTTAAGAAAGCGGGGGGCTGATATGATTACCTCCAAGAAGACCTTTTCAGCATAATGGGCTGCTTCCCTGTTTATAAGCAGATGTGCCTCTGGCTGCTGGAATTTTTGGGGAACCCTGGCCTTAATTTGCTACACGTGCATACCAAACCTCAAGAGAGATCAAAGTTCAGAAATAAATATGTAACCTATCTTGGGGGGTTCACATGTCAGGGTCTGCCTGTAAGTAACACTATCTACCTCTGTGTTTCAACCCCAAATCACCTTCTTCACATACTCTTATACATATACCCCCGCTAGACTGGGCAGGTCTATAAGAAGACTTCCTACCCCTTTCTTCTGCTTGACGGTATGAACTGGATATGCTGCATCATGGTACCACTCAAGGATTCACCCAGAGCTCTATGGTTAAACCATAGATTTTTTAGTGAATCCTAGAGCATTGCAATTTTGACATGACTTCAATCAGGTATATATCCCCACCCTGCTCAGTCTCCCACCTGGTGCCAGCACTGGCCTGGCAACACTAGTCACCACTTCTCAGCTGGATGGATGATACTTTTTCATGTGCTGAAAGGCATTTCAATTCAAGAACTATCTGGAGATTATTTTCTAATAACTTGGTCCCACTGATAAAACATCCAGAGCCATTAAAGAATAGTCAGCTCGCAGGCATGTTAGGCCTAACCGTACTGAGACCCAATTCACAGTAATCAGACAGCAAACTCTCCATCATAATTTACAGAGGACAGAAGCATGCAGTATACAAAGATTTATTTGGAAATCCCCCAAATCTTTTATATACTGAGACAGAAAGAATGATCTGCAGACCAGAAGCTATATTAAGAGAGAGAAGGCTTCATACACACACAAAGAGAACACATTTGCTTTCAGTTTGATTCTTCTTCTTACAGTGAGTCAATATCTCTTCTTCTTATGGGCTGGATATCAGGACTGGCCAGCTTCCCCATAAATATAATGGACCCTAAACATAAGGAAGGGAAAAAGATGTTATTCGGATGTCAGTTTAATAACAGAAGGGGAGAGTTACAACTTCCAGTGAACGATTCAATTCAAGAAATCTTTACTGAAAGCATCCCCAACAAATGGCTGTCTAGACTTCCAGTAAGGGAGATTTCCCTCTGCTCTAAGTAATGGGTTCCATTGTAGAACTTCTTTTACCATTAAGAAGTTTCTTTTAATGTTCAGCAGTGATATACTGTCATGTTACGTAAATCCAGAACTAGTCTTACTTTCTGGAGCAGCAGGGAGAGTCTTCGCCCTCTTCTATGTGATGCTTCTGGTATTTGAAGAGTACAAGTATACCCCTCACCCCAGTTTTCTCCAAGATAAACAAACCATGTTCTGGCAAACTTTTTTTGAAAGACTTGTTTCTGACAATCTTCATTGCCCTTTATTACTCGGTTGTAATCCTTAAAACAGCCCTGCAGGGATGGGGTGACTAAGGCCGAGGGAGAGTAGTTTGCCAACATCCATCAAGTGAGAACAGCTCAAAAGCAAAAATTGGTTTGGCAAGATTGAAGCAGGGTAGGTAAGATTTTAGTCCCTAAAGACATGAATAAGACAAAGAACCTATTTTCGTTTTTAATTTCTCTGTAACCTTTCCTTGTCATATGCCTAATGATGCCAAAGAAATGTTTTGACATTGCTGACATTCAGGTGTCAAACGTTGTGATTATAATAAATCCTCTTCCATTCCAGAACAAAAAAACCCCATTAAAATACATTTATATCCAGGTCAATGGATGTGCTACAGTAAGTGTTTTATTGCTCAGAGTTGACATAGAGCCCCTGGCTAATTCCAAGGAGTCTAGGCCTTCCTAGACATCATCATCATTCCTTTTGAGGCTATAGTCATTTTAAAACAAATTATTTGTTTCTGACATTTGGATAATGAAAATAAATGGGAAAATCAACAAATTAAATTGTTCATTAATTTCCGTTAATTTAGCTGGAGTCTGGCAATCTGGTTTACAGAATTCAAGGATAGTCCATGTACTGATGGGCTACATTTGCCCAATGGGGAAAATAACAATTCTCCAAGGTCATTTCAAGTCAGGAAAACAGTGTGAAGAGAATGATTGCTTCCCCCTTCCTATATGATTCAGATGTGAACCAGAGCATACCACCACACATTTGGGAATTAAGTTCTGAGAGTGGAACTCCCAGAGCAAGTCTGATCAATGGTGTCTGGGGCAGACTGGGGACAGGCCCATTTAGGGTTGCCAGGTCTCCTTACCCTTCCAGCAGGAGAGAGGGAGACATGGTTCTTACCTCCTTTACCTCTTCATCTTCTACTCAGCGCTACAGATGGGCATGAACAGCAATACGAACTAAAAAATTCCATGAACAACCTAATCTGCTGTTCCAAACATGGCCCCATTCTAAACAAACAGGTGGTCATTGAAAGCCTCGTTCATTGCTGTTCATTGCTGTTTGTCAAGCCAGACAGTCTGGCACCTGCAATCAATTCCCTTGGCAACTTAGGCAGGGATTGTCTGAACTCTGTCTGAACTCCTGCTGTTGCCCTGGAAACCCCAATCTAACCCCAATTTAGCTTGAGAGGCAGGTTTTCCTTCCAAGTATGGACTGGAGCTCCAAATTTGTTACAAGAGGAAAAGACCAGGGGGGAGGGGGGCTCCCAGCTCTGGCTTCCAGGGAGAGAGAACTGCTGTTAGAGAGACAGGGTGAGTGCATTGGAGCTTGAATTTTCTTTGTGTGGTTTGGGGCCCAAATCGACCTGTAGCGAAGCAGGGGGGTACTCTCTGGGTGGCCAAGCTATTATTTATTATTGGTACCTTTCCTGCTGCCTGCTCAGGTAAGGTTTCTGGAGTGGTGCAGTAGGGATCTTGATAGCTGGAGGAGAGCCTGCTGGCTCCCACGAACATGTTCGTGACAGGATCATGTTCATCAGTGTTCATTGTTCGTTGTTCGTGGATGGCAACGAACAACGAACACCATGTTCATTTTTTTTTCTGTTCAGCGCACATGGTCCTGCAACTGTATGGTGACATCACTTCCAGTGATATCACTGTGTAGGTGCAGGGGAGTGCATGTGCTTCACGGCAGGCCAATTTGGGCCTCAGATGGGCCCAAGTCAGCTGGTTTGGGGCCCAAATCGACCTGTAGCGAAGCAGGGGGGTACTCTCTGGGTGGCATGATGATGTCAGTGATGTTGTCGTCACACCATTCTAGGAGCGTGCCCGGGAGGCCTGTTCCCGTGTCTTCCTCCCCTGCCAGCCAGGTAAGTGGAGGCAGAGGGTGAAAGCGGGGGATCCCCCACCTCCACTAGGGGAATGGGATCCCTAGACCTATAACCAATGTATTGTGTTAGTCTTGTAGTCTCTGAAAACTTTGTTTCCCATCTCACATTTTAAGCCATCCCACTCTTAGTTTAATAAATTGATCCTATAAGAAACCTATAATTTTTTTAAGGCTGTTAAGTGGAAGCCAGCAAGAGAAAAATAAACTTCCCTGTGGGGACAGAGGGGAAGGCCCTGGAGGGAAGGAAATGAAAAGGGACTAAAGAGATGTTTGGCCTCACCTTCTCTCCGTATCATGAGACAAGTTGCTGCCTGGCCTGTGACTCTATCACCAATGTCTGTTTAGTTATATGCTCCAAACTTAAATCTAGAAGTTTCCTTAGTAAAGTGAGTTTTGTTTGTCCTGGAGGAACAATTACAACATTATGGCTAGTTGTAACAGATTTCAATCAGTGCCTCTTAAGGTATAGCTGCCCACAGTCCATGGGTACTTTTCTTCCTCTCTCACAGGAATATTTA
Source organism: Eublepharis macularius (assembly GCF_028583425.1). Classification (NCBI taxonomy): domain Eukaryota; kingdom Metazoa; phylum Chordata; class Lepidosauria; order Squamata; family Eublepharidae; genus Eublepharis; species Eublepharis macularius. The sequence continues at coordinate 24,989,347 of NC_072795.1, read as the reverse complement.
CAGGTCTCTTCACTCTGAAATAAGATTATCCTCCCACAGGTTGATCTTAAGGTTGTGGGTTAGAATTTCAAAAAGAGAAGGCCATGTTCTCATTCTCTTTTAATATGGAGACTTATATTTCTGATTTTTCAGCTCTAAGGAGGACTCCGTTTGGCCAGTACAGCTGTGGCATTGTGAACTAAAGGGCAGTACTTCGGGATCTTTGAGGCTTGATAGCCTATTTGAGATTAGTGATCTGATGTATTATTTGGATTAATTTTATTTAGGTTGCCAGCCCAAGGCAGAAGACTTACTGCATGTTAGGGACCCGCAACATGGTCATGTCACTTCTGACATGACACATATGGGACATCATCACGTATAGGTGATGCACTAGCATGCACCCCAAACATTATGGTTCTATAGAATTTGAGGCAAATTCTAAAGCATCACTCAGTGTGATGAGATCTCTTCCAGTTCCGAAATCAATGGGCTTAGACTGGAGGAACTCTGCTTAGGGTTTCACTGTTACAGTATGTCAGGGGCTTGCAAAATGGTAACATCAATTCTAAAGCATCACCCAATTTGATGATGTCACATTTGGGTCATGCCAGTAGTCCCCTCCCCCTTTCCCAAGAGTTTTTCACTGATGCCAAACTAAGAGGCAGTAAGCAAAGCTGGCAAGAGGTTTGCTGAAATGGAGATTGGCCTAATTTTATTACAAGCATTCGGATGCATACTCTCTCAAATGTATTGACTTCGGCCAAGTAACATCAACTTTCCATATTTTGAGAAACTGAAGGCAGAATTGTGCCAGCATGCTAGTCGCTTCAAGTCTGTTATAGCAAAATTTTTATGCCAGCAGGCCAGTCTCTTATAGTCTGTTACAGCAAAATTACTAATGAGTCAAGTAGCACCTTAAAGACCAATGAAACTCATTTCAGCATGAGCTGTTTTGAGTCACAGAGCTCACTTCTTCAGATACACAGAACCGCATATCCATTAGGCTTAGTTAAAAAGCCAACAAATGGAAAAGGGGCTCCCCCCAAATAGAGCCCTATGGGCCGTGCCTTTCTGTGCTTTTTAGTTAAATAGCCTGCAGAAAGGGGAATGTCACACAGAGAGGCTGGTCAGTACGTGACGGCTTCAGCCACAGCAGTTTGAAAGCCTGAACATGGTGTCCTTGATGAGCTCCTCATATGTTCCCACAGCTTTGTGTAGGTTTAGATTTCAACTAGCAATGCTATAGTTCCCACAGATCACATGCTCAAAAGCTGAATGTACTCTTAGTGCTTGTTTTCTCGTGAATCAAGCACCCCATAGTCTTGTGAACTGCTGATGCATTCCCCTGCTGGTTAAATCACTGCTTTTCTCAAGTTGGTTTACCTTTGCTTTGTGAAAAGTGCTGTGCAGTATGCCAGAGACCAAACCTTGAATAATGTGCCCCTTTCCTCTCAATTCAGTAAGAGAAGTCTCTGAAGAAGTGAGCTGTGGCTCACAAAAGCTCATACCCTACTATTAATTTTGTTAGTCTTATTGGTGCTACTGGACTCAGGGCCGGCGCCAGAGTTTCTGGCGCCTGCTGCCACTCATGCACGTGCACGCAGAGTGTGTGCGCACGCCACGGACTGCGTGATGACATCATCATGCGATGACGTCATCATGCAGCGCAGGATGGCTGGGGCGGCGCGCGGAAGCTGCTCTGTGCTCTGCGCACTGCCCCAGCAGCAGCGCACACGGCGGCATGGGGCTGGCTGGCTGGAGCAGCAGCTGCATCCCAGTCACGCCAGCTCTGCTGCACGCGCCTCCACCCCCAACACCCCCTCCGGCGCCTCTCCAGTGCCCTCGCGCCCAAGGCCACCGCCTACCTGGCCTCAATGGGTGCACCGGGCCTGACTGGACTCTTGCTCTTTTCCATGAATTCAGTAATAAAGTCTAGCCAGTAAACTTCCAAGTATGTCAGCCTGCCACATTGCAAGTTGTTCAAAATATGCATAACAGATTGTTGTTTACTCAACTTTCACTCCCCCACACACTACTTTTTATTCATAGATTGCTAGGAGTCTGCATTATATACTCGGAGGTAGTTTTGCACGAGGCATGCTTGGGGGAATTTGTCTTTACCATGAGAGACTATTGACCTTGCTTCAGGCATAATTCCTTATTTTTTGTGTGTGACTGCCTGCAGTCACTGAGGAATATTGAATTTCTTCACTTCAATGTTCCAAGCACTGGGCAGAAATCACACTGGTATGGTACTATACAAGAAATTTGGGCATTAGATGAAGTAGACCTTTATGGCCATACAGACATAAATGGGCTAGCAAAGTCCTCCAAGTAAAGTCAAGGACAGTTTAACCACCTTGGTTTCTTCAGCTGTGTCTCCTTTACCATACTGTGATCCACTAACTATGGCAGTGCTGTTGCAATTTAAACACACAAAGTTGTTCATATATTTTATTCCTCCTGTTATCTCCAGCTCAGCTAGCCCAGGGGCATTTCAGATTGACCTTCCCATTAACTAGTCAGGCCTTTTTTTATCCTTGCAAGAAAGTACCTGTCTGTTTCTCAAGGCAGACCTTTGCATCAGTAACCTTTGCCAATAGATAATACTTGAACTTGGCTTAGTCAGTGGCTTGGATATATTTAAATACTGCTGGTCTGAGAGAGTTCCTGCAGTTGCTGTGGCATGCAACCATCCTCTTTCTGAGCAGAAAAAATAATTTAAAAACCATGAGCTAAAGGGCTCTGGTACTTACTAAATGTGGGCAACAGTGGGCAGTGCTTGGGAAGGGACAGTACCCCAGGGCTGCCAGCTCTAGAATCAGAAATTCCTAGTAGGGGTGTACACTAGAAAAAATATTGGTATTTTTTGAATTTAGGCATCAGAAATCTAATAAATATTGCTATTCCTGGGGGCTGGAGGGGTTATCTTTAAACCAAACTACACCAAAATTGCAGCATCGTGACTGCTTCCTGTCCCTTAAAGACCCCATAAGTTTCAAGTACATTGAACCAAGAAATTTGATTCTACAGACCCCTGAACAAGGTCCCTCCAGCAGTTCTCCCTTGTAGCCTATGGGGGGAGGCTTGCATGCTTTCCCCAGGATAAAGAAGGCTTACCCAAACACAGAAGAGCATACGCTGACCCAAAGCCTGCCCCAGAGAACTAACAAAGCACAACAGAACTGGAGAATCCTAGCAGGACACACCATGCAGAACTCCTCACTCGGAAAGCACGGCTTGCCTATCCCCCTCACCCCCGTTTTCCTTCCTTCCTTCCTTCCTTCCTTCCTTCCTTCCTTTTTCTTTTGTTTTCTTTCCTGGCCAAGGAGAGAAGAAGGAGGGAAGGGGATGGGAGGGATATTTAGAATTAACTGGGAAGCCCATGCCAGTGCATCCGAAAATCCTGAATTTGATTGGGATTCCTGAACATAGTCCCCAAAATACCAATAAAGTATTTTTTGGATATATATTCAAGCTGGCGATACCGAATCACACGCTCCTAATTCCAAGCGATCACCCATAAGGCAAATCCTGTTTTCACAAACTGACAGTCGTTAAGATAAACAATAGTTTTACATGTTGTCTGAACCAAGTCAAACACTTCTGCTTGAAAACTGTGGTGGTTGGGCTTAAAATAAATATCAGCTTCCTTTTCCACTGCCAAAATATACCACATAGCATGATTAGAATTAGGGTTGCCAACCTCTAGGTGGGGTCTCCCAGAGTTACAAATAATCTCCATACTACAAAGATTAATTCCTCTGGAGAAAATGGCTGCTTTGGAGGGGGAACGCTGTGGCATTACACCTTTCTGAGGGCCCTCCCCACCCCAAATCCCAACCTCCCCAGGCTTCACCCATCAAATCTCCAGGAATCTCTCAACTCAGAGATGGCAACCCTAATTAGAATGCAGACATAATGTTACTTCTTGAGGCTCCAATTTTATAACTTTCAGGTAACCTAGAGCTTTGCTAAGGGCTTGTCTACCATTATGACAAATTATCAGTAATTCAATGTGGAAGTTTCTGTAACAAAAATACTGATTGTGTAATTGCTAAAAATAACAGTAATTTCCTCCTCTTTATTGCAGCCACTATTATTTCTGAAAATGAGCTGTCACTCATCCTAATCCTCAATTTAAAGCAGCAGGTTAGTTTAGACAATTTGATTTTAGCAGAGATCATAAAACAGTAAAGCAGGTGTTTTTTTTTTGCCTGCACTAAGCACTGGTTGTTAAACGTTATACAACCAATACAAAAAAGGATTTTCTCCCCTGTTTTCTCCCAAGGATATTATGCCAATGGCAGCCATGTGGCTACAGTGTCTATTTAGAGTCCCACAGCTCCTCTTTCATATGATGTCCATCGAAGCCATGAGTCTTCCAAAAATGGCAGAGTTCAGCAGTCAACCAGAACCTTCCTGGGGTGTGTGCCTATGTCAAGGGTATTTTTAAGCACTACATGTTTAATGTGCGCACTAAAAAGAATCAGATAAATGGGATGTATGTAGATAGCTCTAGCATAGGTACCATAAGCAGGCAAAGTAGAGTTCAGCAGCCACTTTGTACTAACTGACCATTATGTTACAGTAGTATGTGAAACGAAAATCTCGAACCAGAAAAAAAACGGTTTCCGAACCTAACTTCCATCTTGCTAGAATGGAGATTCTGGTAGGGGCTACTTGGTAATCATGGAATCCCTTCCTCCAAACATTCTGTGATATTTTTCGATTTCGAGTACTTTCAACTGTGCCGCCTCATTGCAGCAGCACACAGCACACAAGCGATCCTCGGGTTTGGGGTGGTGGTGGATCTGAATCCCGCCCCCAAGCAATCAGCTAGATTTATTCCTTCCAATCTATGACTGAACACAGAGCTGTTCCCTCCCAGAAATACTTTTGCACCTTTATGCACAGAAAGGAAATAGGCACTGGAATCTGTGATCCATGAGGCCTCAACAGGGGGCTATGCAAATAAGGATAAACTTAACGGGACCTCAACAACCAAAAAAGGTAAAAAACAAAGCAGGATTTCTTTTCCAGATGTTGCTGGTTACTTGCACAAGCAGGTGCCATTGCCCTTTTGCTTAGACACCAGCCCGCCGCTAACAGTTTGCTTGCATTTTCCTGCCATAGAAGTCAGTGAAACGATGAGACTACACCAACTCACCTAATTCAGGTTCCATTACCACCAACCCCCTTTATTTGTGTGTGCTGAAAATGCTGCGAGTTGATGATTCAGAGGGAGGAATGTATTCTGTGCAATTTTTGTGCCATTGAGTACAAAAACAGCTGCCCTGAGCCTCCAACTGGTCCCCTCTCCCCTTCCCCATTGAAAAGAACAGCCACAAAAAACATGAGAATGAAAGAAAACTAACAAATGTTGAGTTCCATCTGGCAGCACCACACCAGAAAACTACCCAGTCACCATTAACATTTCATTCAACAGCCATGGATACAAAAATGGAATGGTAATTTCAAAATGCACACACTTATTGCATTATAGTATTAGTGGTAGTAGTTCTAGTACACGTAGTAAAAGGAAACTTAGTAATGGCAACCTTCCTCTTCTAGCTTGCTGGAGAATGATTTCCTGATTGAATAGTTATGCTCTTTGCCACTGTAGTCTGGGCTGTCACCGAAAGTCTATATTCACACATTACATTTCTACATATACAGGTGCCGCTCCCTATCAAGTGTATATTAGGGGACAAACTTTGCTCCAAGATCTCCAGGTGACAGAGATCAGTTCACCTGGTGAAAATGGCTGCTTTGGAGGGGTAGACTCTATGGTATTATACCATTCTGAGGCCCCTCCCCTCCCCAAACCCCACCCTCTCCAGGCTCCACCCCCAACATCTCCAGGAATTTCCCAGCCTGGACCTGGCAACCCTGTCCCTCCCTTAAATTATATATATTACTTCTCCATTGCCTAATCGCAGGAAACTGTGACTTATAGCAGCATACCTGTTGAGTTGTGCTTCAGGATAAACAGGAACGGTCGGTTAGCCACAAACTGATTCCGTGCCATGCTCATGATTGCTGCCACATGCATTCCTGCAATATACAGATTGTTTTTTTAAAAATTAAGTCATTGCAAACAACATCGCTATACTAGCTTAAAGGCAAAGTTCACCCTTTACCCCAAACTGCAACCACTCATGATTTCTTTTAAACCATTTATATTCTGCTTGTCTCCCACACAAGGAAGGTGGTGGGAAACGATGTCATTCTGGGCATATGTTGATTCTGGTAGCAGGGCCACACAGATTCATAGCTGCAAGCCACCGATTGAAAGCCAAAGGCCAACAGCTCTTTGGTTTTTGCCCTAGGTCTTGTCTACCACTGTCTTGCACCAAAGACCCATCAAGCCTGAAATTACATTCTAAACTGGCTCTAAACTGTTTCTCAGGCTCTTCATGCCTGTTGGGGAATCACATGATATGGCATGAAGCTGATTTATACTGAATCAGACTATCGGTCCATCACAGTCCCTATTGCCTACTCAGACTAGGAGTGGCTGTCCAAGTTCTCAGGTAAGAGGTTTTTCACTTACTCCTTTTTAATTGGAGATGAGGGGATTGAACCTCAGGTGTTCTGCATGCAAGAAAGATGCTGACCCACAGCCCCTCCCCCTTGAGAAGAGATCTTCACATGCTCTGATAAGTAATTTTTGCTTCAGGTATGACCTTACTGGGTAGGTCTATGTTGTCTAATAGTCCTAGAACTGCTGATGCTCTGTTTCATCATTTCATCAACTCTGTATTGGATTTTGGCTAATGTTATGCCTTTGTAAACTTGCATTTATTTACTTTATGGCATTGTTTATTGAAATGTCCTTGATAGTGACTGTACTAATCTCACACTATGCAGTATGACTTGAGACTCAGTGAGAAAGGTGGGCTATAAATGACAAATAAATAATAATAATACATCCCAAAAGCTGAAGGGAAATTCTCAGCGATCAGGACAGGGTCTTTTGTTATAGTCCCTTGATATCAGTTGGCCACTCATAGTGGTCAAGATGGTCAAATTTACAGAACTATTATATACTATTACTAGTATTATTTTCAGTGGCATCAGCAATGCCCATAGTACCTTCCAGTGTAATATAGAAGAAAAGACAGTGCTCTGCTCCAAGGAGCTTACAATCTAAATTCCATCCATGCTGGAGGCAACCAAGAGAAGTGACGGAATAAGAAGCGAGATAGAAAACAACAAACAGAGGAAGAATAGCAGAGGTAACAAAGGATGAATGTGAGGCATTACAGCTATGCTTAGTTTTCATTTTGGTAGGGAATGAAGACTAAGAGCGGAACTACAAGTGACAAAAGGCACAGATTGGACACTTGTCAGCTTCCCTCAAGTTTTGATGGGAAATGTAGGCATCCTAGTCTTGCAGCTTGGCTCTCTGACTGCTGTCCAATGGACTTTTCAACTGTCACTTGTTCAACATTCCACCAAGCTGCCTACATTTCCCATCAAAACTTGAGGGAAGCTGACAAGTGTCCAATCTGTGCCTTTTGTCACTTGTAGTTCTGCTCTTAGGGAACTAAATCCAAAGCTTCATAGAAAAGGAAGACAGGAGAGGTTTTAGAAATCACATTGGCATTCCAGGCAAGAAAGAACAGGCTGTGTTCTGCACAATGGAATTAGGGATAGTCCAGTTTCCTCAAGTGGTACCAGGTTGTTGGAACGGGGCAACAAAAGTAGTCTGGGAAGTAATTGGGTCCAGCTACGCCGCTGGCAGGTGCTGGAGTTTCTAAGGCTGTGTTGTGCGTTGGCTAGCATCTTGCGAGGACAGCCCACTCTCAGCACTGCGCTCTGGATCTACAGGGAGGTTGAGTGCAGCCAGTCTGGCCCTTCACCTCCTTTATGCCATCTCAGCCTGGGCCTTCTGCCACTCCTGCTCCTGCAGAGTGAGAGAGAATCCTAGGGGGCCAGGTTTGAGTCCTACTGGTAGAGATCTAGCAGCTAGTTCAGAGGCTGGTGGCATGTTTTTTTTTTTCTGGCAGCATGTCCTCTGCTAGTGGCAGTTCATCCTCATCTCTACAGTCCTGGGCCCTTTCTGGTCCCATTGGTCCTCCTCAGCCTCCAATCTGGGCTCCTCGAGCTCCTCCCCTGAGGACTCTGAGTCAGAGTCACTGAGATAGTCAGTGGGAGTCATGACTCATGACAGGTTGGCCAAGAACACTTTGGGTCTGGTGAATGTGATGGAATTGGAACAGAAAGTTCATGGGCCCAGATGCATTTGGACGGAACAAAAAAGTATGGTGGAGCAATTCCACAGACATGTTCAAAGTTAAGGCTAGCACAACGACGTCCAATATGGCTTCTGTCAATGGGCTTCATCGTGACCATTTGCTTCTTTGACAAAGGGTCTCTTTCCCAAAGCAAAGGGCCATTCTCACCTTTCCTACACTTCCAGTGCAATCCTAAGCAAAGTTACTCCAGTCTAAGCCAATTGATTTCAATAGACACAGACTGAAGTAACTCTGCTTAGGATCACACTGTTCATTGGTGCTTCAAAGGAGCCCAGACAGCACATCACTCTTGTGTCTGTAGGAAGCAGCCATTCAGAAACAGCTGCCTCTGGTCATAGGAAGATGGTTGGCTTACAATCTCTCAACAATTTGTAACTGGCCTTTGCATCCCATGGCAGCCATTTTGTGATTCCCCACCCCACAGCAGCCATTTTGTAATGGCACCTACTCCCCATTCTCAAAATTACAAAATAGTCCACAGCCTCAACAAGTTTGGGGATCCTTGATTTAAGGAGTTGTGGGTTCAGGGGTTGCAGAGTTATGTGAAGGGGAGTTGTATGATTTTGGTGAGTTATTTGAACAGCAGACTTCTAGACAGGTAAGAGAAATGCAGTCATAAGAGATGTTAAAGAAGAAGACTGCAGTAGTCAAGGTAGGAAGAGGTCTGGGGAATGAACAAGAGTTTTCACTGGAGTATCTGCGGATGGATTTTTACTATGCTGTGCAGAGAGAAGTAAGTCACAGTGTGGTTTGACAACAGATTGAACAGAGAGAGCAAGAAAAGACTAAGAAATCAAAGATAAAATCAAAGTTTCAAGAGGATGGATGATGATGTTCCCCATGAATATGGAAAGCAATAGAAGAGGGGAAGATTTGGGAGGGGAAACGTGCAGTGCAGTCTTGGTCTTATAAACTCAAGTGATGATTTATGGAGAGCTGTGAATTTTTTATGTATCCCATAGAATTTTACTGATGTAGGACTGTGTGTTTTATAGAGCAGAGTCGTTTTGAAATAAGCTACATTTTCTAAACTGTATGGTACCTAAAAAAGAGAGTTTGAGGTATTGGTTGAAAACATAATGTTTTTCAAGGATGACAACCCTGCCTGGCTGGGCGCAGTGCACAAAAGCACCTTTTTTATCCGTCAGCAACTTTGTTCCCTTCAGATAACTGGAGAAGGGTTGCCAGGCCCAGGTTGGGAAATTCCTATAGCTTTTGGGGGTGGAGCCTTGAGAGGGCAGGGTTTGGTGAGAAGAGGGGCCTCAGTGGGGTATAATTCCGTGCAGTTCACCTTTCAAAGCAGCCATTTTCTCCAGGGGAACTGCTCTCTGTTGCCTGGAGATCAGTTGTAATTGTGGGAGATCTCCAGATACTGGCTACCCTAAATTGGAGGCATCGGTCATTTGGTGGTGGTGGGGCGGGGGGGGGGGGAGGGAGAAATAAATACTGCACACTTTAGCCAATGAGAGAAGTTGAGAGGGGAAGGCCATTCAAAACCCTCGTTCTCTAGTTGGAATATTTTTGTTGCAGAATTTCCTGTCTGCCTTCCATTTGGCAACAATGTGGGATTAACTGGTAAGCAGGAATTTGGGGGGGCACTTGTCTTATTGGTCAAGATAATGAATCTTTGCTCTCTTGCTTCACATTTACTGTTCCAGTGTGGGTTCTATAAAGAGGCCTAATCCTGAAGGATCAATGAGGGTAGGGTTGCCAGGTCCCCTAAACCTCCCAGTGAAAGTTGGACCTGGCTCTTACCTTGTTGATTTTCTCGCTGCAGATGCGACGATGGAAGTGATATCATTGCGCCCAGTGGTGGGCATACTTCTGCCCTTTACAGGGGCCAATTGCAAGCATGGGGAGCACTCCTGCTGCACATTAGCCCAGAGGTTTCTTGCCTCCTTGCCCCATTCCCTAGGGCCTTTTATCCCTACCAGCCAGGTGATTAGCAGCAGGGGGCAGAGGCTGGGAGCGGGCTTTAAATGGGATAAGCTCAAGCCTAGCAACTGACAGGAATCTTCTTGGGGGTGGACAACCTCCATATCATGATGATGATGGTGGTGGTGATGATAACCACAAGAACGACAACAATAACAACATTCTATTTATATACCGCCCTTCAGGACAACTTAACGCTCACTCAGAGCAGTTTACAAAGTATGTCATTATCCCCACAATAATCACCCTGTGAGGCGGGTGGGGCTGAGAGAGCTTCTAGAAGGTGTGACTGACCCAAGGTCACCCAGCTGGCTACAAGCAGAGGAGTGGGGAATCAAACCTGTTCTCCAGATTAGAGTCCCGCTGCTCTTATCCACTACACCAAACTGGCTGAATGGCCCTAGGAGGTTGAGGGAAGGGGTTGGTGCTGTGCATCAGTATTTGAATTGACAGGGATAAGGTTTATGGGCCACATATATCTGCACAAATTTGGAGTGAGCAGGGAAACAGGATCAAGATATAGTTAATGAGGTGACAATTGTAGAAATCTTAAAGAAAAACACTTTATGGATGTTATTAGACACTAACGCTATACTTACTTGGGAGTAAGAAATACTTAAATAGGTAGGACTTACTTCAGAGTATACCCTTATTTTAAGATATATTTGCCATACCCTTCTTCCAAGAAGATAGGAATCCCCACCAAGACATGGTTCTCCCATTCTCCATTTTATCCTCACAGCAAGCAAGAAAAAAAAATAAAGCAGGCCAAATTGGGAGAGGCCCAAGGCCAGACAGTGAATTTTACATGGAGAGGAAGGATATGAAGTGGTGTCTCTCCATGCTCTCTCCAACACACTAACCATATGACCACTCTGTCTCACACCACATGGGCCCTTTGAACTATTTGCAAAGCTTTCTTCCATCCCATCTATGCTGGTGGGATATTCCAGTGGCAAAATTATTTCATAATCTAAACCAGGGGTCATTTTGTAGAAAAAGAGCTGGAGGAACTCATTGGCATAACTCATTAGCATATGCCACGCCCCTTGCCATCACCGGAAGTGTGCCATTAGCATAACTGATTTGCATGTGCCACACCCCCTGATATCTTCTATCCTGGCTGTTTTGGACCCAATCCCAGCCATTCAGGGCCGAAATTGGGCCCAAAATGGCAAAAAGGGGCTGAAAATGGCAGAAAACTGAAAATGGCAGAAAAGGGGCCCAAAATGGTCAGGATCAGGCCGCTGCTGAGTGGGAGAGTGATCCACCACCCAACAGAGGCCTGATCCGGGATGTTTCAGCCCCAATCCAGGCTGAAACGGGCCCTAAATGGCTGAGAGTCAGGTGGGCGAGGCCACCTGACATGTGACCTCTTTGGGGAAGTGCCAGAACTGCGTTCCTGCGCATTCCCCCTCAAAATGAGCCCTGATCTAAACGCACACTACATGTTTATGCATTGAATGGATTGTGATGGCTGTGTAATATGGTAACTGAATATTTCACAGATTAGTTTTGACTGTTGATACTTTTTATTAACCAAGAAGAGTTCCTGTAACAGATCAGATCACAGTGTGCCATCATCTCAGTATCCCAAATCTGACGCAGGAGAGAAACAGACATTAAATCCTGTTAAATGTCTTTCACTTTACAGATCACCTACTGTTCTTGACCAGCTCTTAGCAAGTGGAAAATGAATTACGGCAGTCCTTTTTTTTTCTTCTTCTTTAGTTACAAATCATCAAAAGGCAATTGAGCCATTACTAGAAAATTCTCATACACCGTGTCGTTGTTTTATAATATGGTATTTTCTTTAGGGATTTAGCAAAAGCTATCAAGGATAATAACCTGATAGAGATGCATTCAGCTGAACAAGTCGAAAACTCAAGATGTGGCTCTCCATTTTGAAACTCGTTTCAAGGGCATATTTGTGACTATATTTGCTGTTAACTATAGTTATTACCTTCCCCACAGGCATTTGTCAAGCAGAAAGTTGAAAATGGGCCACATCAATTCCAGAATGTGCTTGGGAAGAGTGGCTTAAATACATGGCCTTAAAGAGGAGAAAAATACGATGCCATCAGATTGTGCTATTAAAATAAAATCCACGTATTTCCAATTGTTTGTTAAGACCTTTGCTAAGTGTGGGAAATAATTTGTAATGGTTTTTTTTTTTGCAAATTGTACCATGCCTGTGCCACTTACGTACAAAAGACACAATATGAAATAGGCAGCGCAGCTGGCAATCATCACATTCAAGGCCTATTTAGCCCCTTGAGACAAATTGGGCCCTGAGAGGAGTCAGGTCTTAGAGACGTAGTTCTACCAATATTTTTGCAGCCTTGCCGCACTTGTTGTGTTGAATCGCCTGATAGCCATGGCAAAAAAAAACTTTCATGTCCCTCAATGGCAAGTCGGTATGCTTTAGGGGTTAGGGAGGACTGGGGACATAGCTTAACAATACCCTCACTCTAGGCTCACCATTTTCCTGCTGATGGCAGGGGATCTCCTGCTGCCACTCAGCTGCCTGGCAGAGGGGAACGGCGGGAAATGGGAGGATGATGGCAGCAGCCCAACACACTGGCATGCACCCAGAAGTGATGTCAGTGCGTCACTGGCAATGTAATGGCATCTCTGGGGATCCTCTGCAACCTGACAAGTCCTCTCATCCCCCCCACTCCCACTGGTTGCCAGCGGTGACCTGACAACCATACTCACTCAGAGCCAAGCTACAAGTGACACCTGACACAGGTTGGACACTTGTCAGCTTACCTCAAGTTTTGATGGGAAATGTAGGTGTCCTGGTTTTACAGTTTGGCTCTCCATTACAGCTGCAAGACCAGGATGCCTACATTTCCCGTCAAAACTTGAGGTAAGCTGACAAGTGTCCAACCTGTGTCAGGCGTCACTTGTAGCTTGGCTCTCAGTCATGAGTATCACTGAGTGCCCTTGGGCCAGTCAGCCTAACCTATCTCACAGAGCTGATGTGAGGAGAAAAGAATCATGTTCACTGCCCTGAGCTCCTTAGAAGGCAGAATAAAAAGGGGATATATGGATCCAAAGTGGCCTCAAAGACACATTTTCAGAGGAGTCAGTTCACACATTCAGCTGTCAATCATCGAAGGGTCAAGTAATGGATATGCATGAGGACATGGTTCAAACCCCTGCCTAACAGGGATATCCGAAGCAGAGTCACACTTTTCTAAGCACATTGACGGCAACAGGCTTCAGAAAGTGTAACTCTGATTAGGGTTGTACAGAAAATTTAGGATCCTCATTCTACCAGTCACCCACAGATCAACCCAACACAATCCAGATGACAATGTGTCATACGTAAAGAGCAGATGAACTGTATTAGGTGCTTAGGGAGTAATAGCTTAGACAACGTGTACACAAGCCATACTACATACTGCAGAGGGAATAAAAGACATCCAGCCCAGGGAGCCGAGCCAGCCTGGGGAAACTTCCTTCTTGACCCCACATATAACCGAACTCTGTGAATATCATAGAGTTACCAGCTGGCAGTTATTTGACAGCCTTTCAGTATCTCTCTAGTAACCAGGATCACTGAAAAATCCAGGAAAACACTAACATTGCTAAATCTATGAATCTCAGGAAAAGTCAAGAGGGAAATGGTCAACAGTTCTCTGGTTTATCAGTCACTTGGGAGGAGGTATGGATCAGGGTATTTTGTAGGGAGATGGTTCTAGCTTCAAACTCTGGCATCTCCAGTTAAAGGTGCAGGTGTTGGGAAAAACCTTTATCTGCAGAAGTCACTGGGGAGCTACTATCAGTCAGATTAGACAATACTAAGCTAGATAAATCCGTGGTCTACCTCAGTGAAAAGCACATTAGCATGCATAATTTCAACTCTTGTCTGTCCCCCAGCTTAAAGTTGCCTGCCTGGTATCTACTACAGCCTGCACTTATTCTATAGTAGCTACAACCCTATGGACCAGGCTCTCTGATAACATGAGGAGGACACCATATCTAGAGGTTTGTAGGAGGTGTTGTAAAGCCATTTTATTCACTAGGACCATTAATGGGGTGTAGTTTGCAGGCATTTAGGGGAGAGGTTACTTGAGTTTTACTGTTTGTATGTTTGTAAGTGTAAGCCATCTTGATTCACAAAGGAAAGGTGGGGTATATATATTTTAATAAACTAACAAGAGGATTTTCTGGCCTCCTTAGAAGGAGCACCAAGCATTCATCATCAAAATAACATTCGATTTATATACCGCCCTTTAGGACAACTTAATGCCCACTCAGAGCGGTTTACAAAGTATGTCATTATTATCCCCACAACAATCACCCTGTGAGATGGGTGAGGCTGAAAGAGCTCTAAGAGAGCTGTGACTTACTCAAGACCACCCAGCTGGCTTCAAGTGGAGGAATGAGGAATCACAGGGCTTTTTTTCTGGGAAAAGAGGTGGTGGAACTCAGTGGGTTGCCCTCTGAGAAAATGGTACATGGCTGGTGGCCCCGCCCCCTGATCTCCAGACAGAGTGGAGTTTAGATTGCTGGCATGGAGGTCAATCTAAACTCCCCCCTGTCTGGAGATCCGGGGCCGGGGCCACCAGCCATGTGACCATTTTCAAGAGGTTCTGGAACTCCGTTCCCCTGCGTTCCCCCTGAAAAAGAACCCTGGGGAATCATATCCAGTTCTCCAGATTAGAGTCCTGCCTCTCTTAACCATATTGTTTCTCGGTCACATAAACCCAAAAGCCGTAGTCCTGTTATGTCATTTCTTCACTGAATGAATGGCTTGTGGATTTTGCTGCTGTGGTATGTGTAGATGATCAGTTGCTGTTAGCTTTGAAAGTGGTCTAGATAATGTCATGGAGGGCAGCTCTTATATCAGTACAATTAACCTAGTTTTTTGCTGTTATCTATTCATTGGGCACAACATTGAATCCTGTACCTAGCCAATCAGTCTCATAAAAGCTATCTGTCTACTCTTATACTGTTCCCATTAATTTGAATTGGACTTGCACTCCCTGGTGGATTATGCTGCATTTGGGCAACTGCCATTCATTTCAATGAAGTTTCTGAAAAATAACTTGAGAAAATTATATTCCACTCCTACGTATGTACACACAGCGAGTGAATATTCTTTAATTTTCTTCTTTTTATAGTTGTTTGATTTTCACCCATCATTTCAGTTCTCTGGGGTGTTTTTTGCTGTTGGTTTTGTAGAATCATTTTGTATTCTGTACACATATTCTACAACTTTATCTGTAATTTAAACATTAGTATATACAGTATATATAGTATGTCATTTACACATATAATGTAAGTACAATGCTGATATTCCGATGCACAAATAGCACTGGAAAATGCATACATTTTACAGGGAAAATTCAATATGAGGAAGTGGTGTGGAAATAAAGAATTGTGCATTTGATTTGCATACAGGAGATGCAAATAGCCAAAATGTGGGTTTTCAGGTTAAAACAGCTGATTTCAAAAGTTCAGAATCAACCCTAATCAGAAGTCCCATGGCAGTCCCATGGCAGAATGGGAATTCAAACCCAAGTTTCCCTAGTCTGACACTCTAACTAGTATGCCACTCTGGCTCTTGCTGTATGCATACAATGGCAACCTTACAATCATCGATATTCAGACAACATATTTACATTGTCCCAGACAACTGAGAAACACTAAATGAATTGCAATGTGTCTGAATGGGTACAAAGCCATTAATTATCATAACCTTTTTGCAAAACAGGTCCTCTGGGTCTCTTGACCTTTACAACCTTTCACTTTGGGGCAAATGTGTTCTGCCTAAATTAAATGCTGACCAAAAGGAAACAGAAGGCTTAAGAAATAACATCATTGGTTGTCTCATCTTAAACAAGGGCCTATTTCTCATATTACTATCATCTTGAGGTGAATTTCTCCTCTCACGTCTTTTGGGACAAACCATCCTTTTAAAGTTCCTTTTAACAGACTTGATATCAGGGTTTTCCACTATTTATTTAACCAGTTAGCTATCCCATGCAGCTGCTTTTCTGCCTCTCGCTAAATTTAGATTAGAGAAATGGCATAGGATGAAAGGGCTTAAAATCCCACTTGCGTTGCCACTTCCCCCAGTCTTCAGCACAGTGACTATTTTTAAAATTCTTCCTCAACTCATTTAGGCCTGCTGAATATCCTTACTTAAGAGAAAGCTATACAGCGTGTCCACACCAACACTTCTATGTGATTTCAGTTTTGGTCTCGTCACCCCAGGATTGACTTTCATGAATTTCCCATACATAAACAGACCCTATTTTGCTCCCCAAACTCTCTCATAATAGAATAGGTCAAAATGATTGTGAATCCCTACCAGCTTCCAAAGCCTAAGAAAGAAACAGCTTAGATGAGAAGTGAGAGTCAGGAAGATTTCTACCCTCTAGAGAGAATTGTGGATGCTCATACAGCGACTGGTTTAGCTCATGCCATGTTTGCCAGTCAAGAACAGGAAACTGGTTTTCTGTCTGATAATTCATCTGTTCATGACCCATTCTTCACCATATTCCTTTATAACATTGCAGCACAGCACAATGGGCTCTTCACACATATACCTTCACATGCAGCCTGGTTGAATAGGCAATTGTTTGAATACCTGCCTCCCCCCTCTGCAACATGGGAGGGCTTTTTCAGGCTTTCCCCCCCAGTGGCACTAACATTTATTTGATCTATTGTTATGAACTACTGGCTTCTCTGAATTTCTAAGCTTTTACTTTTTAAAAAGTTCCAACCTTTTTTGTTGTGGAGATATAAGGGGAAAGATCTAGAGGAAGGTGAGAGGACTGGCTTCTAGGTGACCAATTTTTCCATCTTTCCTGGGATGTTCAGCCAGAAGCACTAGGTAAAGTGTTCTATTTTTTTTTAAGCCCGTAACAGAATAGCTATAAACTTTGGGCACACACACACACTCTCCCCAATAAATACCTTGCTTCACTCTGATATTCTCAACACTTTCTTACTAGCCTGGCTTCAACACCAAAAACTAGCCGTACTGGTGGGATGGGATGCCCAAAGCCCTAAAATTCAGTATAGGATGGTCAGTGTTTAGCTCCCAGAATCTGATTTTGCTTAAACACGTTTCCAACTTTAGGGCTTTGGAGGTCTAGTCTTCCACTGATCTGCCAGAACTGCACTGCAAAATCTGCTCTTGAAACCATCTATTGTTGCCGGTGCAACCCTTGACCTTCCTGTTTCCTCTTTACTGTGTGGACAGCTCCCCCCTGACAATTCAGCAGTTCCTTATGGGACCCTGCCTTAGCACCAGCTTCCTTTCAATGCTGGACAGCTCCCTACTTCTTTCTCCCTAGCCACAGGCTCCACAGTGGTGAGAATGACACATTGATTAGAATCAATCCTGGTAAGCTGAATAAGCGTTCTGTCATGTCCTTACCAGTCGATGCCGCTGCTTCACTCCCGTCTTCGTTCACCTCAATGCAGACTTTCTGAATAGCCTGAGAAATGTGTACGTCAGCAGAATCTGAGGGAAGAAATAAACAATGAAGAGTCTGTACATGGGGAAAATGCAAGGATCCATTTAATTCCTTTCAGTACAAACAACCTTAGAAAAACATGGATTGTTCCAACTAAGAATCTCCTCAGTTCTCCAGTTCGCCACAATGGTTGAGTTAAATTGACCAGAAGTAAGAAGTGATAGAATGCATTTCCATCACACCTGGGCATATAGAACAAACATCGCAGCTCCCCATATCCTAGTTCAATGCAGTTTTTGTCACTTTTCAGTACATGGAGTGTCAAAAGGCCTGCTGTCATAATCATTTATGCAGACAGCAGCCAAAATAAAAGCCTTCCCAGCACTGATTTTTTTTTTTTTACTATTCCAACCCAGGGAGGGGAAGGCAAACTAGTCAATATGGCATCCCAAGGGATGTCTCAGATACGCTGTTGCCATTTTACCACAGGAATTCACTCACTTTACAAATGCTATAGGGGCCTGGTTCTGCTTGGAGGGAGGGACTCCTATCTCACCTCCATGCCACTTTTAAGAGCCCAATGCAGGGCATTTAGGCTCTTGAAAACAGTGGGGGTGGAAATACAAGAGCTCCTTCTCCCATGCCATGGTCATCATGAACCTAAGTTCCTCTGTACAGCATTTGTAAAGTGAGGGAATTCCTGAGTAAAAATGGCAGTGGCATCCCTGGGGATAGTGTATCATCTAGTTTGCTTTTCACAGTTTTAGGCCCATAATCTGTGAATACTCCCTCAGAAATTCCATATCAAGTTTCTTCAGCTTCTTTCGAAATTCTTTAGAAGTTTTTCCTCAGGAGGAACCCCCAACTGGCTTTGAATGTTATCCAGTGACAGCCTCATGGTCTGAAAGATGTTCATGAGAAAATGAACTAAGATGGGAACAACCTCCCAACTTTGGTTTGAATTTCACTTCAGAGAAAAATTTCTGTGACTAGGGGCATAATCCTGTGAGGGTATTCGTTAGTATTAAAACTGTTTGGTTTCTTTCAAAATTCTGCGGGTTATGAGGAGTCCACAAATCTATTTTGAATTTTAGTTAAAACGTTATCTCAGCGGTTAGTGTGTTCTGTATTCAGTTTCTATTCATGCTTTAACTTGAACTCTAAAGTATTCTAATGCTAAATAAAAAGCAGCACCTCACACATACACAAACAAACATGAAAACATTGGGCATTACTATGTCCTTGAGCAAATGCTGAAACACACTTAGTTAAAAGTACATTATTACAGCAGACAATGAGGACTGAAAACAGAGATAAAACTTTCTCAACAGCAACATCAGCACAATGAATCAAAGCACCTGTTAATCCAGAAAGGTCACATCCATTATTAAATATCTCGATCACGTTGAGAGCCTGGAGAGTTTCTTTCAAATCCAGTTTTTGCTCTATTTTAAACCTACAGGGATTGAAAATATAGAAGGTGATTCCACAAGAAAGCCTGTCAATCTGCCATGCTATGGGCATGATCCAGCCAAAGCGAAGCACTCTACATTTGCTTACACTGGGAGGAAATCAAGCACAGGCTGTTCATAACTTGACCCAAGAGGCATAGTACTTCATGCAATCAGCCTTGACTTTACCCAAATATTCGTGTGTTCGGATAATATAGTGCATGGCTTTGATGTTCATGGATAACAACAACAACAGCAGCAGCAACAACAACAACAACTGCACTTATATACTGCTCTTCTATACAGATTAGTACTCCACCCAGAGTGATGAACAAGTTAGTGTTGTTACTATCCCCACAATACAGCTGGGGAGCTGGGGCTGAGAGGTTTGGCTTACCACTCTGAGGCCACCTACTGAGCTCATGGCAATAGCAGGATTCAAACCAGTACTAAGTTGCAGCCAAACCACTTAACCGCTGTGATAGAGCTGAGTGGCCAATCACAGCAATTGCCATGACCACAACAGCATCACAGTTATAGAATTTGTGTACCTATGTACATCTGTTTTGTACATATCCACACATGCCCAGGACTAAGGGAAGTCAAGAGTGTTCACATTTTTGATCCTGTAGGGAAGCAATCTCTGTTATGAACCAACAGTGGATTTTGTTTTTGCTTATAAGTTTCGATTAAATGAGCGATCTGATGAGCCCAGGGTCAAATCTGCATTCCCTGAGCATTCCCACCTGGCCCACAGCTCCCCTCACCCCAGATGCAAATGATGGGTGTACAGATGAGCAGCATCTATGGCAATGGGATTTGGCAGAAGACCATGTGGGTTTATGGAGCCCTTTCCAATCAAACTGCCACCTCCAAGGCCTCTGGCAATACTGTTAATCAGTGATCTACCAAGCATGTAATATTAATTGTTCAAGGCCAACTTTTTTTCCTGCTTATATTTTGGTTTGGACCTAGGGTGATTTCATTTGTGGGGGTTCCCCCCCCCTATTGCAGGCAATTAATGTTTCTCTTCTTACGTACTTCTCATTTGTCTGAGTGCTGAGAAGGGCCAAAGACCATTACTTGGATTGGTTCCCTTTGGAGGAGAGAATTGTGGAGACGTGTGGCATTTGGGAGCATTTTCTTTGCAAATATAAAATTAGAGCACAGGTGGATGGAAAGAGGTGTTCCTGCAGGTCAGCTACTCCACAATAGGTCCTGCAGAATACGATCATGAATCGCATCTCATTTTTTTCACTAATGGAAGGGATGGTGTAATTTCCACCAATTCCTGTGGCAGACCCCCCAATCTACCTGTTATGGTATTCCTGAGAGTCCTTTGTCATTCGGAAGTCGTATTTGAAGATCAGTGGACTGCACTGGGATGAAAGGAGGAAGGAATGTTTTGTTCCACTGACAAGAGTGCCTTGCATGAGTGGAAAATTTAGTCTAGATCCAACCTCCTGCTCTTCGTTGCAGCCAATTCACAGCAGTCTCTGCCAGAATCTAAGTTCCTCTTTCATCACACACAGACACATTACTTTCCTTCCGGTTATCTTTTTTATTTTATTTTTTTTTTAAAAAAAAAGCTCTGATGGGTACTTCCTAAGAACAAAGTATGAAGAACCATTACTATTCTTTTGTCAAATGCTCTCTACGCCCTCAACTTGCCACTGAGGTCCAAGCCTGAAGAACAGACTAGGGTTGTTAAGTGGAATTCTCTTAATTCCTCTTAATTTATTTATATACTACAAGCACAGTTG
This sequence comes from Eublepharis macularius, assembly GCF_028583425.1. NCBI lineage: Eukaryota > Metazoa > Chordata > Lepidosauria > Squamata > Eublepharidae > Eublepharis > Eublepharis macularius. Next base: position 24,968,510 of record NC_072795.1, on the reverse strand, counting down.
AAAAATTAAGAACAAGGTGAGCTTTTAAAAAGCAACAAACACAAGCCAGGACTTATCTGAACATATCCTTGCTACATCAGACTGCTTTGTGTCCTTAGTATCATAGTACAGGCAGAAATCTGCAGGTGAGGAAATCTGTACTATCACATGGTTTAAAAAAACCTCAGAGATAAAGATAATTCCTCTTTTGGAAGAAGAAAAGAGAATGAGAGAAACCAATTACCATACTTCAGAAAAAGAAATTCCACCCCCTGTAACAACCCTAGAACAGACCCACTCACAATAGCCAGACTCCAAACTCACAGCTTGGTTGTCCATACAAAGGGGCTCAGATAGCTAGAATCTGAGATGGGACATTCTTTTGTTTTTCTAAGAAACGAGAACTAGCATATTAGCATTCTTGAGGAAAGTATATATGTATGTCTATGAAGATTTTATGGTATTTTTAATGAAGTTCAGCTTTGGCAGCCATAATAAATTTAGCTGATTTACTATTATTGAACAAATTTGGATTTCTCCTTCCCTCCTTGAAATGTTGTATAACAGAAAGGACAGCCACGATTTGTCAATTTCATTAGGAGCACGGTATTGCGATAATTGCCTTGACTGTGTGTGCAGACAATATTAATCGCTGTAGATCAGCTTTGCTTCTCTGCTTATATTTTGTGTGCCGGGGGCAGGGGGGTAGCATTGTCAAGTTCAGGTTGGGAAATTCCTGGAGATCTGGGGGCCTGTCCTGAGGAAGAAAGGCAGCTCAGCAGGAATATGATGCCACACAGTCCACCTGTCAAAGCTGCCATTTTCACCAGGGAACTGATTTCCTGAATACTGTGTGAAACCAGTTATAATTCTGGGACAACTCCAGCCCTCAGCTGGAGGTTTGCAACCATAGGAAAGATTAGTGTGCCCCTGTCTATGAGGGCTGTTGGGACTAATCCTTATTAGCATCTCTCTGAATTCTGCTTCCCTCATCTTCAATCTGAATGAATCTTGCAATGCCTCTTGCCTCCCTTGTTTCCATACCCTCCAACAATTCACAGTTGAAAACAGGGATGTACTTCTATTATTGTGACATCCCTGTTTTAATAATAAGCCTGAGTGCCTCACCTTTTCTACAGACAGCTCGATTCTTAGAGGAACCTCTCTTATTCTTTGCTGGGAGGTAAGAACTAGAGTATTAATATCCTCCACCCACTACTTCTTTATTCTATGGTCAGGACCACTGAGAGCTAGACCCCCAGTCAAAGCTCCCACATCTGAGCCTCCCTCGTATTCATAGGAACACACACAATTCCCCCAGGCCCAGGATAAACTTGAAACACCGGTTCCCATTCCCAGCATATACACAGAGTATCTTTATACAAGACATCTTGCATGAGTAGGATCAAATGAAAGATCTTACACTTGTTCTCCCATAGTGGATATACATGCACTGCTAGGGAGACAGAGTACACTTGAATATAAGACCACACAGAAAGTCACTTGAATGTCCCCGCATAAGATGTTTTGTGTAGACAGACTCATAGTCTTATGAGTTGTAAAGAAAAAAAACCCATGTTATTCTGAACATGTCCCCAGACTGCAAATCAAAAATATCCATATAACAGGACGATGTACAAATAGGAGAGTGGTGTGCGTGCGTGTGCGTGTGCGTGTGCGTGTGCGTGTGCGTGTGCGTGTGCGTGTGCGTGTGCGTGTGCGTGTGCGTGCACGCACACACAAAAATATCTGAAAGCAAGGGAAATTTTTCTTTAAAAACCAAACTACCATCTTCTGAGTGGTCTAGCCCCAAAAATATATTACTAGATCTGCAGGGGAGAAGACACCAGCAGTGGCAGTTGCGGGGAGGGAAAGAAGAAGGTGATGGCAAGCCACCACCAGTGACAAGAGAAGGAAGGCAGATGGTAAAGAAGCTGTCTTCTGCCTTCAGCCTCCTTTCCTTTCCCTCTCAGGTAGACAAACAAGCTACAAATGGTAGTTTGGAATCCTAGTTTGGTACCAACCAACAAACCCCAGGCATCTCAACTAACCAGGGTTTGGTCAAATCACAGTTTATTGTCATGTCTGAATACAGCCAAAACAAGGCTCCAGAAAATAGGAACTTCATTGGTAAACACTGCTGGAATATATTTCTCATTTTCTGGAAACAATCTGGCTGTTCTAACACCCCAATCTGCAGCTTCACAGTGTCCCTCAGCATGGAAATTTGGTACCTGACAGCTCTAATATAGGCCTTCTCCTCACTGAAACTCACTGGAGAAATTACTAAGCATAAACTGCCATTAGTTTAAATAAGTGCAAAGCTCCAAGGTCAGTAAATCTATTTGCCCTTTTCAGTGTCTTAATTCTCCTGCTCTCCCACTAGTGGGATTTAAGTTCAAAAGGGATAATGAGAAAGCACAGAGCACCGATGAGTTCATTACACACCTAGGAAGGCTGATTTCGACTTCATCATCCTCTTCCATCTTGGCAAACCAGTCTTTTATCAGCTCAGCTGTAATGAGGTTTTCTACCTCTCCGATAGGCACATCTTCTGCAGGAAGGATTAGAACTAAACTGAATTCACTCCCTTTGTAGGGCAGCTCCAAAACCTGATAGTTCACCTTATGGTCAGAAAAATGGCCTGAAACAAAGGATAGAGTAGAAGAAGTCTCATCTAGCAAACTAGACTTTTATTTATTTATTTGCACAAGTACATAGAGCTTCATCTGTATGTTTGAAGCAGCTACACACATGATCACAAACATGCATTTACTTATATCATTTATAGTCTGCCTTTCTCACTGAGACTCAAGGCAGATTGCATAGTGTACAGTACAATACGGTCAGTATCAAGATTTCAATAACAATGCCATGGGGTAAATAAATGCAAGTTTACGAAGACATAGCGTTAGCAAAAATCCAATACAGAGTTGAAGAAAAGCTGAAACAGAGCATAAGCAATTCTAGGACTGATATTAGATACCATAGAACTACCCTGTAGGGTCATACTTAAAGCAACAGGTAGTATACAAGGCAACGTAGTGGTGAAGTATATCATCCCTAACTCCATCAGTACAAGAGCACTCCCCAATAAAATCCCAGCAACCAAATCAGATTGAATTTTTTTAAAAGCCCTTTGAAGTTAAACTGACTTACACAATTTGTGGAATCTAAACAGGAAAGAACATCTATGGACTTTTGGGGGCCAGCAGCCATTGCAAAGAACAGGTGCTACCTCAATGGAAGCTCACCATAGAGGCCCAGCTTGTCAGCTAGAACTGTTACTTTAGTAAACAGAAATCCACCAATGGCCTCCTGATTGAGATTTGTATTTAAAAGTTCATACTTAGTGCCTTGTCATTTCATGTGTCTGCTTAGATTTAGGGGGAAAGAGAGAGATGACAAATCTGGAGACCAGATCTGAGATGAGACAGGGAAATTACTTGACATGCATAGGAACAGACGATTTAATTGGGATGTCACCGGTATTACTTTACTATTTTGACAAAAACATCATTGATGTATTTTGTCATTTAGGTTTTAAAGCTATCTAAGTTTTTATGAAACGTTCCAAAATAAAGTACATTTTAAATGTATACTGTCGTACAAACGTTCTGATGATGGGGCTCATAATGGGAAGGGCTGGGCCGCTAATGGATTAAAATAAATGGAAAATAAAACTAAGAAAGGAAGTTATAAAATGATACTGGAAGAAATGGGTCACAGGAACTATCCATTAACAGGCTGTGACAATGTCAGCTCTGTCACATACACAGCCAAACACACAGGAAAAGTGAAGATTTAGTCCTAAGATGAATGAATCCTTGAGGTAAATCCGCCCAAGAGGCAATCTGAAGGCAATTTGGAGCTGGATTTAGACTCAAATTGAGCAGTTCATCCTGCTTTGAGCTAGTTTCATTTCTCCTGCCTAAATATCTGTCTTGCAAGGTATAGTAATAGGGGTAGTTTAGTTTAGTGGCTAGAGTGTTGCACTTTGACTGTAGATACTTGGTTTTAGATCCTTAGACTGTCAATTGGATATGGATATTAATGGCTTCACCCAGAGTCCTATGCATTCTTAATATTGAGTCAAGATTTGATGTTTTGTTCATGCAAACCATATGGACTTCCTCTGAACTGTAAGTCTATCTGTAAATTTTTAAGCAGCAATATTCTTCATGTACATTTTTGCCACTCTTGGTATGCTGTGAATTAACATATAAATTCTTATGAAAGGTCTCAGTGGTTCTTATATGGGTTTTTGGCAATAGGTCTTACAGCATTTACCTTAGTCACATGTGAATGCATACATAATCCTACTAATAGCAATGTTATATTCCTCCAGCATAAGGAACAGTCTGCAAATGTGAGAGACTTCTCCACTGATGGAAGAACAACACTCCGGCATCTGTTGAAGTTCCCTAGCATCAGAGGCACCAATGGAATGGACCAGAATTATCCAACCCTCAAGGAGAGAAATATATACAAGTTATCATTACCGAGCTTTGTTCTGAGTTGAAGATGCATCATTGGTACAGAGGTCACTGATCCATCACTCTTAGTAAAATCCATCAAACTGGTGCTCTCTGCTTTGAATACTTGTTCCCAGTTCCCCTTGAAGTAAATGGCATTCACCAGAAGAAGTCGAGTGAGGGGACCAAGGTCCTCACTTGAAACGAGATTCTTTATTTGACCTAAATGGGAAATGATCATCAGCATGTTCAGCCTACCTCCTTAATTGATCAAGGTACATTTGGTTAGAAGAGACGACCATAGCCATCAAAATAATCTGCATACTGGGTCCTAAGAAAAACCATCAAGTGATGTTTGAGGGCTAGACTTGGGGTTTGGACTTCAGAGAACAAAGCCAAATTCCCTCATTAAGCTACTTGTTATTGAACAAGGTGACCAGCCACCAGAAGCAGCAGCCCTAAGCCTTCACCCTGGCTCTTCCCCAAAATAACAACAACAATAATAACTGCACTTATATATATCACTCTTCTAGACAAATTAGTGCCCCAATCAGAGCGATGAACAAAGTCAATGTTTTATTATTGTTGTTGTTGTTGTTGTTTGTATTCCCAAAATCCAGCTGGGGAGCTGGGGCTGAGAGGAGTGACTTACCCAAGGCCACCTACTGAGCAGTAGTGGGATTCGAACCAACAGAGTGCTGATTGGCAGCCCAACCACTTAACCACTCTGCTACAGCAGTTCCTAATCACAAGTTAAAGGGAGGGACTGTGGCTTTGCTGGAGCAACTGCTCGGCATGCAGAAGGTCCCAGGTTCCATCCCCAGCATCTCCAGTTAAAAGGACCAGGCAGTAGGTGATGTGAAAGAATTCTGCCCGGGACCCAGAAGAGTAGCTGCCAGAGTAGACAACCCAGACCTTGATGGACCAATGGTCTGATTTACTATAAGGCAGCTTCATGTGTTCAAATACGTATGTTCAAGTTTCCTGTCTTCCACCTTATATGGCTGACAGCTGCTTGCGAGAGCGGGGAAACTCACAACTTGATGATGTCATGTCATGCATTTTTTATGCTAATGGCTGCTGGGGAGACAGAAATAGGATATGTTCCTTGGACTCATAAAGATGTCTCATACTATACCTTTGGTCTATCAAGGTCAGTATGATCTACAATATTCAGGCTGGCAACAGCTCTCCAGGGTCTCTGGTACAGGTCTTTCACATCAACTACTACCTGATCCTATTTACTGGAGATGGTGGGGTTGAACATCGGATTTCTGCATGCAAAGCAGATGTTCTGCCAGCAAGACACAGCCTTTCCTTTGTGTCTCTGAAGAAACATCACATGGGAAGATGATATTTCCAGCATTAATGGACATGCTGATATTGTTTATTGACAGATGTCGCCAAACAAAGATGAACTCGTTTTTATTAGAAAACACAATACATCACATTAGTAATGATTTCCTGTGAATACGAAAAATGCTGCAATTGTATTTGACAAGTTAAACGTTCAACGCTTTTCTTGTTTAAAAGAATAGATACGATACGTAACAATTATTTTCAGCTGCAAATCAGAACAGGATAGCCTGTAGTGGTTTAAAATTTTACAGACAGGGTTGAATATCAAGGAGAGCCATGATTTTGTATAGAGAGACTCTGCATCTTTAACAAGTTCAGGAGAGGCAGAAAATCAATGTGCAGATTTCTTCAGATACTTACAGATCACAACAACAAATAATCAACGGAGGGAAGGGAACGAATGTTATACTGGCCCTAGCCTTGTTCATTGGTGATTTTGCATCACTTAGAGCCAAACTGGATGCTACTTCTTTCACAAGTTTGCCACTGGGACGTGTAGCCACATTGCAGCTGCAAGTCACTGTGGCAACTCACGTGTAAAAAGCACAGATGGGTCTGATTCTGATTGGGACAGCAGCACACTTGAAGAGGTGCTTTGGTCTCCCCCAGGGCCACTTTGGGCTGGAGAATAACATCCACCAGATCATTTGGGCTGCTGAAAATGACACAGGAGAGGAGGCAAGAGCCCTTCATCCCACATGCTACTGCTCTTCCAATTAGAATTTGGCTCATCTGTGTCTGTTACATGCGACTTGCCACTGTGACTTGCAGCTGTAGTATGGCTGCAAGTCCCTGCGATGAAGTTGTGGGGAAAAAAGTAACATCTGGTTTGGGTCTTGGTCACACAGTTGCACAGGGAGAGGGACAACAAAGCCCCAGCTTTGCATGCAGAAGATCAAGGTTCTGTTCCTGGCATTCCAGTTAAAGGATCTTGGAGAGCAGCCAGTGAGAAAGATCTCTTGCTGCTTAAGATGCTGGAGAGCCTTTGGATGCCACAGTAAACAATATTGAGCTATACAATACAAGGCAGCTTCATATTATGTTCATATGCCCTTTATCTGTGCTCTGTGGAAAGGAGAAGGAAGCTCCCCAGAAGAGAAGGAGTCCATCGGGCCCAGTGGCAGCCACTCTTAGGAGAGTTCACTAAGGAAACTGACAAGGCTTGTCCAAAACATGTGAAGCTGACCAATGGGCTCCTCCAAATTCCTAGTGGAGGGGAAGTTTGACATTTTAAAAATGGCTACAGGGGATGGACAGAAGAAGAGTGTCTTACCTGACACCAGCAATGTCATAAACGACTCCTCCACTCCAGGTGAAACAATATCAATATAGCCAATTCATACAGGAACATGACTGCAGTTATGATGGACGATTTTTTAAAAAAAAATCAAAAGAACCAGGAGGACTTGGGAAGTAACACAGAGGGAACACACAGAAATACTGTTAGAAGAGGAGGCCCATTTCCTCATGTCTTAAAAATTGTGCTACACTCATGGAACACTGGTGGTGACTTCATGGTGCAGTTTCTGATGTCAGGCAGTGATAATATTGTTTTCATGGCACTATGAAATCAGAAATCTCGCCATGAAGCTGCCAGCGTTCCATGAGCGTCACACAATTTTTAAGGACTCGATGCTGTCCCTTTCCTCAATTTCAGAGGAGAATCAAAACAGAGAGTTAGAAAGATAGATCAAAGCATCAGTTTACTGTTTACTACTATACTGCCCTGCACTATCCTTTGATATGTAGATAGCTAATCTCAGAACTTCGTCCTCCTGACATCCTTTTCTTCCTCTCTTTGTCACATTTCTGCCTCTTCTCTCCATCTTCCACCATGGATGCAGGACTTGTCCTGCCATCCATTTCCATCCCTAGACTAAAGAGTAGATAGAAATCTATCTCCCCTCCTTTCCTATCAGAGTATGGAGTTCCTATAACAAAGAACTCTTGTTTCTTTTCAAAACAGTAAGTTTGTTATTTCCTCTCTTACACACCCACACCAGCCAGCAGCACACTCCAAACCACTCATCATGGAGAACTGTGATTCTCGAAAGCTTATGCTACAATAAAATTGGTTAGTCTTAAAGGTGCTACTGGACTCTTTTTGATTTTGCTACTACAGACTAACACGGCTAACTCCTCTGGATCTACAATTAATGTCACTCTGTTGAGGCCCAACTCTGGATTCCTTTAAATAGGTTTCCGGGCTCACTCTTGAATAAATACAAGAGTTTGGGACAAATGCTGTCTGGGTTCTCAGGAATCAACGATAGTGTCAATACTGGAGAAAAGGGCTAATAATCAACATCCAGAATCCCTGACTCCATCCTGGAAAAACTCTTCCTGGTGATTTTTCTGTCCTCCAGGCACAGGTTAAACATGTAGAGTCCATCTAAGAGCGGGACCACAAGTGACGCCTGACACATGTTGGACACTAATCAGCTTCCCTCAAGTTTTGATGGGAAATGTAGGCCTCCTGATCTCGCAGCTTGGCTCTCTGACTGCTGTCCAATGGACTTTTCAACTGTCACTTGTCCAAAATTCCGCCAAGCTGCCTACATTTCCCATCAAAACTTGAGGGAAGCTGGCAAGTGTCCAACTTGTGTCAGGCGTCACTTGTGGTCCCGCTCTAACAGGTGACAACCCATTTTGCCACTCAGTCTCACCCTACACAACATTCAAGGCAACGTAGGAAGCTCAAACCTTCCAGGAGGGTACCTAAGCCAGACAGAAAGCATGCAGGCTGCGATTAACGAACCTTCACAATGGCAGGGCCTCCCAAGGCACATCTACCCAACAATGCTTACCTCTAATGCCAGAACCCCCAAACTGAAATTAGACTGGATGAACACATATTTACCCAACATTTTTCATAAGAATACTCTCCTAGCTACCACCCCTGGGCTTTCAAGAAAGCCGCAAGACTTAACCAGCCAGTGCTGCAAAGGAAACAATGAGAGAAAGATGCAGAGTGAGTTTTTACCATCTGTTTTGTTTTCTACCCAAGTGCTTATGGCCTCTGCGGAAGCTTTAGTATCTTGGAAATTCACCAGCTTTACAGCCGTCTGAAAGAATTCCTTGTTGCTATGGAGATACTGTTCTTTCACCACGAATCCTTCTTGAAGGTAAAGGGCATTGGCAAGATTAAATGTAAATTCTTTTCTTTTTGAGGTGACAGAGAAAAGTGTCTGGAGTGGAGCGAAGGCTTCACCTGAAGAAAAGAAGTGTTAAGAGTGAATGTCTTTATTTGAAGAACACAAAGCAAGCGAGGTAACAGGTAGTTGTCCAATACAGACATGTTTTTCTAAGCCTCCCTGAAGTCTTAGGTACTCTCCACAGTCAGGCTGTTTTGCAGAGGAGAGCGAGTTGTTTCTGATGCATTTTGATAACAATGACCATGATGTTTGGAGAAAGCACAGAGAAACAATACAAATGACAGAATAACTTCTTTTCCTCTTTCACACACCCACACCAGCCAGCACGCTGATGTATTTAAGACAACATGTAAGATGAGTATACAGCCTTGAGGAAAATGGTCAAATCCCAAGTTTTAAGCTCTTTTCTAAGGTTCCAAGGGCCTACCTATTGGGATGCTTGGAGACCTAGGCTTGGATCCTGCCTATAGTTTTCAAAGGCTAATAGCGGCAATGCAGAGCTCTGGTTTGAAGGGGGGAAGTTACCAGCAGAAACGAACCTGAGGCCTGCCATTCCTCATCCTGTCTTTAGCTTTGGAAGGAAAAAAGGGTAGGCACCAATCCCCTCTGTGCAGAGAATAGCAGGCACCAATCCCCTCTGTGCCTCTTGAGGGAGCAGGCAGTCATACTAAGCTCCCAGGCAGGCAGACCCACAATCTCCAGGCCTCCTTCACTGCCTCCAGAAGAGCATCTGTGGCAGCAGCAGCAAACCTGTCTTCCTGATTTGCTGTGGCATGCAACCATCTTTCGTGCACAAAGGCTCCTGCTTCAAGAGACGAGTGCCATTGGAGCAATGCGCCCTTTTCACAGTGATGAGAACTGCATCACAAATGCACACAGTGTGGCATAAGCAATCTCTTCCCTGTTGCTGCCCCCAACTATTCCACACCTACACTGACCTGCACACTTCAGACACAATCCAGCAGGTACCTGAATCTCCTTGTGTTAGCAGTTGACCCTGACCCTCACACTAATAGGGACGCTTATGAATATAGCTATATAAGCCCCTCTCCTCATGTGTTTCAAACATAGAAGTGATGCCTGGCAAGACAGGAGATGGCTGCCAACCCCTGGCTGGGAGATGGAAAATTACTGGAATGTAAGTCATAGGTAAGACTGACTATCAGCCCCACACCCCAGAGATGTTCAAAGTTGTAAAGCAAAGGAGATCTTCCAGGAGTTCCTGAGCTTAATTTCTTTCACACCCTGCTGATCTTCCCTTATCTACTCACCCAGTTTGGGCTATTCAGGGACCTGATAAGGCCCACCTGTCTAGCCATTGCAAGTCATCGATTATGTTCCTCTCCTTTAGTTCCTCCTAGGAAGGCACCAGCCAGCCTTTCCCAATTTTATTGTTTCTCCTCCGGACCAAGCACTACGTTATTGTTTTGGGGCAGAGACACCCAGTCCTGCCTCAGGATATGTTACGCACTATAATTGGACTGCCCAGCCAGAAGCCCTAAGTGCATGTTCTTGGATCCTACACCCATCCTCAGACATGGATCTGAGTCCCTCTCTCTTCATGTTATGAAGTGCTGGTCACTCAAATCTGCTATTCTATGAACTTCCTCGATCTTCCAGGCTGGTAACGATCACCCGTTTCCCAAACTATTCCCCCTCTTCCTCTCTGTTTTCTAGTTAGTGCTGTGTATTTTATGCAAATGTCCTTTATTACTCTGTAAATAGAAACCCTTCCCGTTGAACACCCACCTGTTTGTTTAAGAGTTCTCTAGAGGAATGATCCTCATATACACTGGTGGAGAAATCTTACTCAGCCCCCCGCCCCCCCCGCTGCTGCTGCTTGTATGCTAATTCCTCCCAATCACAGAGGAGACTACCTATTTGGGTAACACTTGGTGCCGCACACAAGAAGCCCCCTCCCCCTGCAGCCATATATGCCTTCTGTGGTTAAGTTGAGGAGCTGTACTGAAATGCTTCTATGAACTACAAAGTGAAATACAGGATAAGAAAGGGAAGGCTGTCCCTGAATTACACGATAATGAATGGCTTCAAGATCTTGATTTTATGGTGAATATTACAGAACACCTGAATTGTCTCAACACAAAGATGCAAAGTTGAAACAAAGTTGTGACAGAGTTTTATGACAGCATCTATACCTTTGAAGAGAAGCTTCAGCTTTGGGGAAAGCAGCTTCAAGAACATAACTTGGCACACTTTCCCACCGTGAAATCTCTGACAAGTGATCATATTTCCACAGAAAAGTACAGGGGAAACATTTCTGAACTCAAAAATGAATTTCAAGAAAGATTTCCTGCTTTCAGAAACCTATGCAGAGGTTTTGGCATTTCCCATAATCTATATTTGATAGATATCCATAAGATTCCAGAGGAGCTACAGATGGAAATAATTGATCCGCAGTGTGATGGATAAGCTTTCTGAAGTTGGCATTAGCAATTTTTTCCAATTTTGAAATTACCCCAAACTTAATGCTTTGGATTCTAAAGTTCTTTCAATGTTTGGGACAACAAACGTCTGGGAACATTTCTTTTCTGTAATGATGTCAATAAATCAAAAGTATGTTCTCAGCTTACAGACACACACCTGAACAGCATACTCAAAATTGCTACAGCACAGATTTTAACTCCAGATTTTGATTCAATAGTTCAGAACAAAAGGTGTTAGTCATCAAAGGCTGTTAAAATAAAGGAAACGCTGTAAGGGTGTGAATGTTTGAAGCATGTTTATATTTTGAGTAAAAAAATAATATCATTAATTGGGTTTGCTTGTGCCCTTTATAAAGTTTATATCTCTGGTATCTGGCATTAAATTTTATGGTACACATGGCCTGGCATGACAAAGTGACATTTATATCAGATCCAACCCTCCTAACAAATGAGTTCAACACCCCTGCTCTAACGGAACGTACGAAAAAGGGTGGAGATGGGCATGCCATAGTATTGCATCAGCACTGAACTATTCCCTAACCGTACTGCTACCTTTAATGAATTACCTTTGAGTATTTGGGTGCTAAATCCTTTGGTTACTAAACTAATAAATAGGCCAGTCCTGTATTGCAGAATTTGAGGCAAGCAGCCTCGGTTAGATAATAGGCAATCCATTCCCAGCATGATCAACCATGATGCTTCTAATCCCACCCATCTAAGATGTAGTGTCAGAACTTGTGCAGTCATGGTAGCAGACTTGGTGCCAGACAGGAAACCCTGGCCTTCACACGGTGCTATGCAAGAGCTCATTAATACACATGAACACAGGACTGAACTCAGCCTTAGACTGAGTCAGAACTTGAACCAGGGTCTATCAAAGTCATTACTGTCTAGTCTGATGTTCAGCAACTAACTAGGGTCTCCAGGATTCCAAGATCTTTCACATCACCTTCCAACTGGAGATGTCGTGGTTTGAACTTGGGGCTTTCTGTATACAAAGCTGATGCTCCTCCCCTGATTCATGATCTATCCCCATCTAAGAACCTGTATTCCTTTCAGTGAATGCATGTGCAGCTTAACAGAGTTGACTAGACATCAATTCCATAAATTGCCTGATCTGTTAATCAAGAGAGAGATCCTCTCATCTCCACATACCTACTACTGGATACTACCCACTACCTTATCATCTCTGTCTCTTTTGCAGTCCAGATCTCTTGCTATAGCTTTCTGTTTTGTGCTCCTAGGCAGATGGGGATATTTGCAGCTGGTCTCGACTGCCAATTAACAAGCATTATTGACCAACCCATACCCAAGCCCAGATTTGCCAGACTTGGCAAATGCTCTAGAGGCATGATTCAACCTAACACATCTTCCATCTTTGCTCATGCTCTGCATGCAGCATGGTCAGAGCCCTGATTATATCAGAGCTACAGGGGGAACTTGGAATAGCAGGACAGCATAGACTTCAGCGATGCTAAATGTGCATGCACAGTTCCCCTTTTGTATTGAAAGATTTCATTACCAGTAGCATGTTGAAAGCCTAGCATGTGAGCCAACATTGTCATATTTATCCTTCCAATGCATAATGGAAAAGAGTCCAATTACCAATAACCATATTACTTTGCAGTCTTTTATGCGCTTTTAATAAAATGCCTCAGAATTGAGACATAAAAGCTATTGGCCATATCCTCTGGTACCATTTAATTATTGCAAGGGTATCAGCATCTTACTTTTATCTTCTTAATAATCTTGAAAGTTTCCTCCTTTTTTATGACAGGATAAAGTTCTTTCACACTTAGTAAAACCACCTTATAATTTTCCATGTTAAAATTTCTTCAGGTTATCCCACATAATGGTTCTTTTTCTTCTTTTTTTCCCGCCCTGCATGCCCAACAGTCCTTGAGGACCAAACTAGATGTGATGTTTGTCATGTGTTCTCCACAGGGAATGGCCTACAAGCAAGCTGCCAATCCTTGTGGAGAACTCCCTCAAATTGTGCTTTGGGTCCCAATTCTGGTAGGCACCATGGTGCAGGAGAGGAGGGCTGATGCCGACCCCCATTTTCCCAACTGGATATGATACTGGGGTGCATTATTTATCCCAACAGAGCTCCTGGGTCCATTCTCCATGCCTTCCCCCCACCAGCCAGGTAAGAGATAAGAGGGGTGGAGGCTGGGAGCAGAAGATCCTCCAATGGGGGACTGGTAACCAGGGCTGGCGCCAGGGTTTATGGAGTCTGAGGTGAGATACCTGCCTCATGTGCACGCATCCCCCTCACCTGAGCATCCCCCTCACCTGAGGCAGGCGCAGTGGCAAAAGGGTGGAGAGACGAGCGTGGACGTGGCCTGCTTCTCCACTCACCTCCCTGCTCACTGCCACTCCACCCGGGGGCCTGGTTCCAAGCTGAGGCAGGCACAACAGCGAAGGGTGGAGAGGCAAGTGGGGACATGGCCCACTTCTCCACTTGCCTCCCCACTCACTGCCGTGCTGCTGGGGCACCCGGCTCACCCAGGGCCAAGCCGAGGTGGGTGTAGGGGCAGAGAGGTGAGCAGGGACACGGCCTGCTCCCCCACTCACCTCCCCACTCGCTGCTGCACTGCCAGGGTGCCCGGCTCGCCCAGGGCCGAGCCGAGGCAAAGTGGGCGCAGTGGTGAAGGGGCAGAGAGGCAAACAGGGATGTGGCCCGCTTCCGGGTTGGGGGGTCATTGGGAGCCTGCTTGGCACCTCCTTTGGACTTCAGCGCTCGAGGCAGCTGCTGGCACGGCCTCCATGGATGCACCAGCCCTGCTGGTAACTCTACTCAGGAGGGCTCTGGTCACAGCTAACACACTTTGTAATTCCACCCATACAGAACTTAGGTGTTCTCTACTTTACCCAGGCTTATACCTCAAGAACAACTTCCTCTGTGTGTGTGTTACCAAAAGGTTTTTGTTGCCACCAAATGTTTTTGCCTTAAATCCCTTCTGCTTAACTAGTACTATAGGAAGGCTTTGTTACAAATGATACCTTGACAGAATGGTCATCATGTGAGGGTGGCTGTGAGGTAAAAACGTGATCTTTTTTTTCTTAAACAAAAGTAGAATTTATTTATAGGTATATAAGCTTATGATTGTTGCAGAGTTTTGGTGTCTTGGTTTCAGAGTAGTTCTTAAACTTGGTGGTTTCAAAATATAATTATATCTTTTTAAAGGAATTTTCACGAACTCAGTCACACAGGGTAATTTTCCACACAGGTATTCACTAACAGAATAAAATCTCTTCTCATCTGCGCAGACATAGATTCACTCGGGCTTTTCCATGTAGCTTGCCTGATCTAGATAGATCAATCTCTCACTCAGATATACACAGACTCTCTCTCAGACACATACACTAGTGGCCAAAATTGTGGAAACCTTTTGGGAAAAGTGTATTTTTGAGGTCTGATGGTTCATAACACCACTTTTTTTGGAGTAATATCATAAAATTATATATCAATGGAAAGATAATTTAATCAAGAATGTAATGCAATAACTTTTATGAAGGACATTTTTTTAGAACAGTAGTTATAAAGAAGAAAATTGAAACACACAGAAAAAATGAGTTATACAACAATTCTCACCATGTCAGTTAATACTTAGTTGGGTAACCTTTTGCTTTAATTACCGCCTTACAACGCCTTCCCATGGAGTGAACCAAGTTTTTTAGTTCTGCAGCTGTTATAATGTGAAACCACGATTGCGTTATTGCTTCTATTAATTGCGGTTTACTGCTGGGTTGCTTCTCACTAACCAGTTTCTTTAGTTGGCTCCATAGATTTTCGATGGGTTAGGGTTAGGGTTAGGGAATATGATTATCTTGAAACCACTTTTTGCACACAGCAGCAACATGACATGCAGCTGAATCTTGTTGAAATATAAATGCTTCATTATCTTGGAAAAGATCACACGTGGAAGGCTTCAGTTTGTGCTCAAGTATTTCATTTATGTATTTTTGGGCATTTATATTGCCATTTATCACGCAAATTCTGCCCACACCTTTTGATGTCATACAACCCCATATCATAACACTAACTGGGTGTTTCATGGTAGGTGTAATGCAATCAGGATGCAAATCTTCTCCGATTCTTCTTCTCACGTATTTTATGCCATCACTACCAAACAGGGAGATTTTGGTCTCATCACTCCAAATAACACTGTCCCATTGTTCCGCTGTCCAGTTAACATTGGTTTTAGCCTAGTTTAATCTTTTCAACCTTTGTTTGAGAGATAACAATGGTTTTTTTCATGGAATTCTAGCATTAAGACCAAATTCCTCCAGTCTGCACTGAACAGTCCTTGCACTCAACTTCACGTTGAATTGTGCCATTTTGTTCTGTATACACCCTGATGATTTTCTTCTGTCACCTAGGCTCAGTCTCTCAATTCTTCTATCATCCCTTGCTTGTGTGCACCTTTTCCTGCCCTCACCAGTCTGATTTTGTAATGACTGGGTTGCCTTATACCTCTTCAAAAATTTAGAAATGCCACCTTTGGTTAAGTTTCCACCAATTTTTCTTCTAATTTCTTCATAACTGAAGCCTTGTTCACTTAATAGTACTATTTTACATTGCTTTCTGGGTGACCAGTCAACTCTTTGTGCCATTTCTTTAATTTTATTACTTTTTATAAGCTCACTAAATGAAAGAACACAAAACAAAACAACCAACTTGATAGCAATCATATAACACACTGACAAATGACCTCCTCTCAGCTTCAATACATGACATTAATAGCTGAATCCTACTGTGACCTGATTGGCTCATTGCCAAAACAAGATGACACCTGATTGGCTCTCTAAAGACTCATGCTCATTGGCTACATTCAAATGAAGGAAAGCTACTTCATATCAACCTAAGCAAGTTGTGCTTCCTTTCCCTGGTTATTTGGCTATAACATTTAATAGAATACAGATAATTGAACAAACTTTGTTGCATTTCATTCTTGATTAAATTATCTTTCCATTGATATATAATTCAGGCTTCTGCACAGGTTCATTCTGCATAGGTTCTTTGCCCGGAATGAACCTCTCTCTAAGATACACAAAGGGTGACCAAAAAACTTTCCCTCAGCATTAACTAAAAACTGCATTTCACTCCTCCCCCATCCAATCAGATTGCACTCCATTCACCTACCCAGCCCCCTCCTTCTTTCCTCAGAGGTCTGAATTTAAACTCACAGCAACCATTTCAAAAACCCCACACTTGCAAGCACAAATAAAACACAAATTAAATACATCACATGCAATACGTTACAATGGCTAACTCAAATTCTGTACCTGCATGACAGTGACTTGGGCTACAGGGTCATGACTTGGTTGGACCTTGTTAAGTACATTTTTGTTTAATTACTGCCTTTACATCTATGCAGCCAAGAAACTCCATCTTCGCAATCACAGGAGAAGATGACTCATATCCTTTGAGATCAAGGTTGGGTCATTAAAGTGGCCTACTTTTCGAGCACTGGATCATTCTCACTGAGCCAAGACACAACATTAGGGCAAACCATGGGACTCATCACTTTTTGTTAATTAAAGTTTTAAAAACTAAGATTTTTTAAAATAGATACAGAGGGAGGGAAATAAGTTACAGGGTCACGGGAGAATGCAGACGCGTTAATTGATCTGGACAGCACAGCAGCAATTAACGGCCAGTGAGTTACATTGTCATAATAAAAGGCCCTTAGCCACCAGAGGAGGAGATCTCAATATAAAATGCAAAGTATTTTCCCTATCTTTAACAGTTTTAAATGGAAGTTGGGGGTGCCGCTATGAGGGGTGGCTGCACATAATTGGGCATTTGAGCTATCTTTTCTCTGCAACTGGACATGTTTGAGCTGTTTGGATGCAGATGAACACCCCGTTGAACATTTTGCCACCTGTGATCTCTGCACCTGAGGAAGATACAAGCTGAAAGAGCACGTCATGAGCCTTGCTGACAGAAATTAGGCCTGGAATCAGAAACAGGGCACAAAAAACCCATTCTCTTCCCTTCCCTTTTTTGTAGGTTCCAAATTGGAACTTTTCCTTTGAGAACCATCACAGTACAGGCCGCAAGTGGCTTCAACTCCATTTTGCAATATCCTTGTAGGATCAAGACTTAAATATGTGTGGTTTTGCAACCCCTGCCATTTAAATCACAGTCTGCTGCTATCTAAAGAGGAAAATATTGGATTTCTGCATTGATGGAAGGTCCTGGAAGTTCCAGCAGGGATTAAAATTGACTTGAATAAAGAGAAAGCAAAATCTGTTTGATGTAAAAAAAAATGGGGCTAAACTATCTGAGAATTGTGCTGATGACATGTTCAATGCATGTGTTACTCTGCATGTGTTTCAGAACTGGCAGAACAGAATATATGCAGCTGTTTACTTCAGTCCAGAATGTTTTGGCTTTCTTTATCTGTCTTGAAAGTATTCATTGTGGGGAGCATAACAAGGGCTCTCCTGTAAGGACAGAGACTTTTTAAAACTACAAGTCTATCACTTTCTTATTTGGGCTTTTCCCCCCTACCAGTGCCTAAATAATGTCTTGGAATAATCGTCACTATTGTTTCATCTGTGCCTGACCTCTTGGAGAAGGAACTTGCATGTTACCCTTAGCAAATGTGTCTTCCAGTATGAGACAGGGCAGTGGTAGGGAACTGTCTCGTCTTGAGAGCTGATTCTCCCACACCACTGTCTACCCCTCATGCTTCCCCCCACACAGCTGATCCTATTCACATGAGTTAGTGGACAGGAAAGGATTACTTGGGTAAAACTGATTGGTAATTGGAGGGTTTAACATCCTATTCCTATCCCACCCAGTAAGTGTCACAAATTTCCCCTAGTGTTATGGTTAGGAGGCCAATAAAAGGTTGGGAGTCTATTACCAGGAAAGGACAAAATTCTGGGGATCCATGGAGTGGGAAAGGCATGTGATTTGCTTTTTGCTGTTTTTATAGTATGTTTTCGTTGGATCTGGGCAGGGTAAAAGGGTTTACAGAGAATCTGGGTGGAGGGGGGATCAGGTGGGTAGTCATGTTGGTCTGTAGCAGAGGAGCAAGATTCGGGTCAAGTAGCACCTATAAGACCACTAGATTTCCAGGTATGAGTTTTGCCTATTACACACAGTTTCATCCGCAGAGAATAACTTTTGAATATAACATCTAAATATGTCTCCCTATCAGAATTTACTATGGGAAGCAACATCTAGTACCATTGATGTGCACCTGCTGTATCTTATCAAATCTTGGAATCCAAGCAGGGTTGGTACTTGAACAGGGACCACCAAGGAAGACTCTGCAGAGGAAGGCAATGGCAAACCATCTCTGCAACTTGATAGCACATAGATATATAAGACTTGTATGCAGTTCTGTTGTTTGGAGATCCTCCCTGTCAGTCATATATCTACTCAGTCACTCTTCCCTTTCCCTCTGGCTTTCTAAAACTTTTATCCAGAAAGACACCAGATGTGAACACTTCTGAACAGAGATGGGCACGATCAGCATTACGATAGAAAAATACCCACGATAATGGTGTTTGCACGATCGGGACCCAGCGGATTGGTGCCATCCACGGCGACCGATCCAGCGTCCGGGGGGGGGGGCTTGATCGGGGCCATCAGGATCTGATCGGGGATCCAGACAATCAGGTGCCAGTAATCTATTCCCGAGGCAACGGAGCCAGGGGAATGCCTGAGCTGTGTTTGCCCTCCTTCTGTCGCCCTGGAAACCTGAATGGAAGCCCAGCTTTCCTTGATTAGCAGGGCTTCCTTCCAACCATGGAGAAGCAACGCACTCACCAGTTGGTAGAAGACAGCCAGGGGAGGGAGGGGGAAGGGGGTGTTCTGTAGCCATGGGCACTCCAAACGTTTTTTGCTTTTTAAAAAAACGGGGCTTTGTAGGAGGAATGGCTGTTTTTCTGTCTGTCACTCTCTGTTTTTAACCTGTTTTTAAAACTCTGTATTTTGTGGGAAAACCTCATTCACGGCTCTGTGTGTGTGTTTAAAATATGCTTTTGGAAATCTGGCTGCTTGCTTTTAAAATCGGGTGGGGAGGAATGGAGGATTCTGTCCCTGCTTTTTTTAAAAAGCTGGCTGAACCATGTTGATGGGGTGTGTGTGTCTCTCTCTCTATTTGGAGAGGCAGGGATGGGTTAAAAACTCCCCCCCCCCTGCTCTAAGTGTGTGTGTGTGAACGTGGCTTGTCGCTGCCTCCCTGTGCCCACCGGGCCCGGCGGTCGCTGCCACCACCCACCTTCCCACATAACTTGGAACAGCGGGGCGCCCCTCCACTTTGGCCTCCCCAATCCCCGATCCACCGATTGGAAACGGGAGATGATCGGTGTGGATCGGTGATTTGGGGTCGTTGCCAGCACTGATCCCCGATCAGCTTGATGGGTAATTTTTTTTGGCTCGTGCCCACCTCTACTTCTGAATATTACCTATTGTTGTTAATGTTTAAATTTGGTTAGTGAAAATTATTAATGAAGGCATTTATGATTCAGAGGCATGCAGAAGTGGAGAATGAGGAGTGTTCTAGATTAAACTAGAAGCCTTTATCTGTGGACCCAGAAATATTCTATTGGCAGTTGCCTATTTCTTTGTATATGAATCAAGGCACAGGCAAAAAGGAGTCAACAGCTGAGATCTGTAACAAATCAAGGGCTCTGCTTAATAATTGACTGGTTCCACAGTGGGAAGAAGGGAGTCAAAGAGCCCTTTGGTTGTATCTGATTTGTGTAGGAAGCCGATCAAAAGGTGTAACGTTGTTGCTGGCCACTCGACCCCTGTGGCATTCAAAATATGATCCTATTAAAAATAGTTGCCTTCAGGGTAACAAACTGATTTCTTCTAGACTGACCTCTTTTTCTCATGTCCTAAGCTCGTCTTATTTTCTTCTTATATCATCGGGTGCTACATTTTAAGAGGACAGGGCTAGGGAATCAGTTAAGGAACAGAACTGTGAGCATCATCCGAGTGCTGAAAGTACACGTACCCAACAGATGTTCCAAAGAACTTTCATCTTACACGTGACTGACAGCAAGGCATTTGATGGAATTAGGAAAATACATTAGGAAAGAGAACTTCTTTCCTCTAAAGGGAAAATTGAACCATAATGGTAGGCAATCATCTGCTCGAATGGATGGATTTACATCATCTGTGAAAGGTCTAAAAATCATGCTGTGAAAAAACTCCCATCTTTCTCTCTCGTTTGAAGACAAGGGATTTACAAAAAGAACAAAATAGCTCTCTCTGTGTGTGTCTGTATATATGTGTGTATTATTTCAGGCACAAAAACACACGGCACTCTGTTAAGCATGTTCCTTGTACATTCAGCTTGAGCTGTAGATTGCATTTTCCCCAGATTGCATTTGAACGATACATAATTATATCAACTTGCTACATATCTTAGAACCTGCAATTGAAAAGCAGCCTTCAATTATCGTCTCTTTTAGCTGTGTAGAAGGCAGCTTTTATAAACACACACACACAATCATAAGATACAAAAAAAAAAAAGAATATCTTGTTGCCAACAGACGGGAGATAATAGCTTCATCTTCCTTGCCCTGCAAACCATTCCTAGTGAGAAAAATATCCAAAACAGCTTCCTCTACAAAACCTACATTCAATATTAACTGAGTGGACTCTCACAAAACTGGAACAGATAAACCCCAAAGTGTTCAGAAGGAAAAAGGGGGAACACGCACACACATTCTTCAAGATGAAATCTATGAGCTCAGAAATATAGCTTTTCGGAGAGATGGAAGCCATATCATAAAGCTATTGTTTCTCACAGTCTGTATTCTCTTTGTAATTGCCCAGCAAGATAACTGGCTAGATCAGGGATTCCCAACATGGTACCATCAGAGTCCACCAGTGTGTTTACTGGCACCCACTTGCTTTCCCACAAAGCAAAGAATCAATCCTGGCTCCCCCCACCACATAACTGGAGTAGGAGGAGCTTCAGAAGAGCCAGAGGGCATCACTTTTAACAACTGCATCATCCTGGGAATACACTTGGCTTGGAATCTTTCAACATTTTGTGATGCCTCCCAACATTTTGTGATTGGTCTCACCTGCTGTCCCATGACAATTTTTTGTGATGGCATCAACTTCCTGTTCTTAAAATTCCAAAAATGCCCACAAGTTCAACAGCGTTGTTATTACTAATTGTAGGCCGTAGATACTCACGGGCATCGCTTTGCAGGTTCAGAAGCTGGCTTATCTCGTTTCGAGCTTTCCCCTTCGTCCCCAGATGTACCATTCCCAGGGCCGACGCAGCCCCAAGCGGGGAATAGAGAATGTTCTCACTTTTCTGGGATAAATGAAGAACTCGGTAGAGATCCGCTGCAAACCGTGTAGTACCATCAGCTGTTGGGTTGGTGATGTGGCAGCTTATCAGGCAAATCCTGATGGTGGTCAGGAGAAGCTTCAGGAAAGACATTTTCCCCACTGTAGCAGTGCACTCAGTTGCTCTTTTTGCTGTTGAATGGTTGGAAATGAAATGGTCTAACACTAAATTTGCCAACTCCAGCATAGGAAATTCCTAGAGCGGTACCTATGAAGCAGGAAATTTGGGAAGGGATTTCACCTGGAATCTAGGGTATACTATAGGATTTGTCTTCTCAAATTGACCTTTTCCCCAGGGGAACTGATCTCTGTCATCTGGAAATCAGTTGTAATTCCAGGAGGAATCCAGGCATCACCTGAAAGTTGGTAACCCTATCTGACACTGAGATTTGGCGTTCTCTGCAGCACTTTTCCTTAATATGTCTCCAAAATAACTTTATAAAATATATTGTTGTTTTCATAGCACAGAAATGACTAGAGACATAAAGGCTCGGGGGGCAGGGGGGAATACTTTTAAATCACATAAATATGCCAAATAGTACGACTTTATATGTTGATTAAGTTACAGATGATGCCTTTTATGGTGTTAAAGTGGTAAACGTAGCTGAGATTTAATAGGAAAAGTATTGCATGTATTTCGACTCCCTCCCAAATTTCTGTGTAAAAAAGGCATGGGGGGGCTCCCCTCCCAACCCTGGGTGAAAATTTTACATCTCTAGATGTGATTTTAACAGTGCAATGCAAAGCATAGTTACACCATTCTAAGTCAATTGGCTTAGAAGGCTATAACTCTGCTCAGGATTGCACTGCTACACTTCTAGCTGTGTGCCTCAAATGGGAGACCCACTTGTTATCATTCTGGCTCCATGTCTCTAGATGTCATCACCACCCCACTGCTCTTCACATCACCTCCTTCATTTTCCCTTCCCCTTTCACAGTGACCCTCACAGGGCTTTTTTTCAGCTGGAACACGGGGGAACGGAGTTCTGGAACCTCTTGAAAATGGTCACATGGCTGGTGGCCCCGCCCCCTGATCTCCAGATAGAGGGGAGTTTAGATTGCCCTCCACGCCGCCGAGTGGCGCGGAGGGCAATCTCAACTCCCCTCTGTCTGGAGATCAGGGGGCGGGGCCACCAGCCATATGACCATTTTCTCTGAGGGCAACCCATGAGTTACACCACCTCTTTCCCCAGAAACAAAGCCCTGGACCCTCCTCTCCTGTTCTCTTCTTGGGTCAGGATATCCTTTCTAACACCCCATTTCATCCTGGGCCAGCCTTTTCACCAGCTATGACAGAAGAGGAAACGCACTGGGTTAAGGTATGTAAAGGCAATAATTTTAAGGTTTAACCCCAAACTCACACCTAGATCAGTAGCAAAATGGTGGTCTGAGGGTGAAACATGAGACAGGAAGCAGGGATGCTAGGTCCCTCCCTAAAGCAGGACTTCCTGGCTTTCTGCTCCTTTGCCTGTGTGGTAAGTTTGGCTCAGAGTGACTGGCCCAAGGCCACCCAGCAAACTGGGCATTTGAACCTGGGTCTTACAGATCCTGTTCCAACTGCTACACCACACTACCTCTGGTATTAAAACCCTGCAGGGGACAGGAGAAATAAACTCAAGGGGCAAGTATGGAGCATAAAATGAGGGCAGAGAATGTAAATCACAGAAGCATATGCCACCACTTGACTTTGTCTCCCCTCTCAAAGCTACATTTCAGAGGGTAAAAAGCCATCTGCGGTTACCCATATATTGCATATAATATCATTATCCATACATTATGCATAACGTTGAGTTAGGCTGTCAGAGTGCACCTTATCTTTAAGTATTGCCTCGAAGAAATAATATCATCTGTGGCTTTCCCCATCAAATGTCAAACTGGTGCTCATAACAACAGTCAATGACATTAGTTCAGCTCTACGTAGTTTGCAGGTCATCGGTTTTTGCAAAAGCAATTAGCTCTACTTTTTTTCCCTCTCCAGATGGTTAAGATTGCCAGAAGTACATTCTGTCAATTTCAAGACTTCTGATTTACTTAGAAGTAAAAAAAAATAATAATAGTTGACCTAATTATTTATTTGTATTTACTAAAGTATATGTCCCCTCTTCCTTCCAATAAGAATGCAAGGTCATTTACTTGGGAGTAAATCTCACTGAAATCTATGGGGCTTACGTCTGAGTAAACATGCGTAGGCAGAACTGCATAGAAGGGAGAATACCTGCAGGTGCACGAGAACATCTGGCCCTGCCTTTCATTAAGTGAGATCATTGCCCATCCAGCTTAGCATTTACTCTGACAGGCAGCGGATTCGGACATGGCTGAGTTTTGCAGTATCATAATCATTCACTTACTGCATTTTCATGTGTGGCCAAAATGAATCCGAGAGAGAGAGAAAATTACGACAATACAATATCCAATTATTTGTGGCTCCATTCTGGCATTAGCTCCCCAGGGTCTCAAGCTTAGAAAGGTCATCAGATGAGATTCATTTAAAAAATCCAAAGACCAGCTAGAGGCAGCTTTATAGTAAAACAATACATTAATATAATACAAACAACATATATATATGTTGTTTGTATTATTTTATTATATGTACTCTGTGTGTGTGTGTGTGTGTTTAAACTGTAAAGAGCCACAACTAACAGGATCAGAGACCTGGAGACCATCAACTAAGACACATTTCATCCATCCATCCATCCATCCATCCATCCATAACTCACTTTTCTCCCCCATTAGGGAACCAAAACAGCTTATACCATTCTCCTGTCCTCCATTTTATCCTCACAGCAACCACCCTGTGAGGTAGATTAGGCTGAGAATGTGTGATGGGTGGCCCAAGGTCACCCAACAAGCTTCCATGGCAGATTGGGGATTCGAACATGTGGTTCTCCCAGCTCCGAGTTCAACAATCTAACCACTATACCGCACTGGCTCTCAGAAAGGTTCTATTCCTGTTGAAATTGTGAGTTAACTATGTTTTCACAGTTGTGAACCCAAATTGAAAACTCCAAGTGATACATAATGTATCAAGTTTGATACATTACGTATCACATAATGTATCAAACTTCTATCAATTCCACTGATACATAATATAGTTCAAAGGTGGAATCAGCTGCCTAGGAAGGTGGTGAGCTCCCCTTGGCCATTTTCACATGTCTTACCCACTGCCGGAATATCGTGCAAAACACCTGGAATACAGCATCTTCTCGCGCGAAATTGTGCCAGGAAGATGCTGTCATCTGGGAGTTTTGCGCAAAATCGTGTCTTCCTGGCATGATTTCATGCAAGAAGACACTGTCTTCCGGGTGTTTTGTGCGGTGTTCCGGCGGCAGGTAAGACGTGTGAAAACAGCCCTTTGCTGGCAGTTTTCAAGAAAAGGCTAGATGAATATTGGTCAGAGATGCTTTAGGCTCATCCTGCATTGGGCAGGGGGTTGGACTAGAAGGTCTGTATGGCCCCTTCCAACTCTGTGATTCTGTATAATCTCTGAGATTCACTCTAATCATTATATCACATTGGGTCTTACACTGGTTCATCTCAAAAAGGCTACAGTCAGATGCTTGAAGCAGGATATCTGTGGCTCAGGCACCAGCTCCTTCCATCACCCAGGGCTGCTAAATGTACAGCTTTCTCCAGTGCTTTACTGCTTGGGATAGATCCCCTGGCTTCTATACAATCTGAAAGGCACAGAAGCTCTCTCAATATCTAAACCTCGCCAATCAATATGCAAAACACTATGTGTGGGTGGGTGGCGATATGATCATATACTAATACCACTTTATAAATGCTAATATTGATAAAGAGCTCTAGAGTATTCAAAGCATGTCCCACAACACAGAACTGTATACGTCCTGTTGTTCTCATTTTGCATTTCAGAAAGCTGAGGCATAGAGAGCCATTGAGTTCATGGGAAAGGGACTTAAAGATACAGCAGCACATAGCAGAGGGTGCTTGGAAACAGACAAAGTGTTGTTGGGCTCTTGATAGACACGAATGCATTGTAATTAAGTCTGGTTTTTAGTCATTATGCTATATAACAGGGGTAGCCAAACTGCGGCTCGGGAGCCACATGTGGCTCTTCTAGACATATTGTGTGGCTCTCAGAGGTCTCTGAGTATTGCCGTGGCCATACATTTTATTTTAGTTTATTTCCCTCTCTCCTGCCCTTTCCTCCTGCCCTTTCCTTCTTTCTTTCCATGTCTTTCACAGTTTCAATAAAAATGTTGGGGTTGCCAGGTCTGTCTCAAAAAATACCTGGGGACTTTGGGGATGAAGCCTAGCAAAGACGTGACATCACTTTTGTGATATCACTTCCAAGTCAAAGGTCAGGTGATGGCTCTTCCCAAGCTCCACCACTTCCGATGATGTCACTTCCAGCATACTGCACCAAAACCCTACCCCTTCCTGTGATGTCACTTTCAGGAAACTCCCCCCAAAGCCACCTCTTCATCTGAAGTCATTTCAATGCATCATGTCTTGCGGCTCTCAGACATCTGATGTTTATTCTATGTGGCTCTTACATTAAGCAAGTTTGGCCACCCCTGCTATATAAACTCTGTGGTGAACCAATAAAGTATTGTGGCTAGCATGTTAGATGGGAATTCTGAAGACCCAGGTTCAAATCCTCACTCTGCCATGATGCTTCCTGGGTCTCAGTAGGCCACAACCTCTGAAATTAATCTACCTCACGGAGTTGTTGTGGAACTTAAGCAAAGTGAAGTACTGTTGAAATTTGCCCCGAGCTCCTTGCAAAGGATGGTGGGATAAAAATTAAATAGCAAAATACAAGTAGCAATGAAAAAGAAAGAAAGGGTACATGCTAGCTTTCAACTCTTTGTCTTAGCCTGTGGAACTAAATTAGTTTCCCCTTCAGAAGAATTGCCTGCCTTCACTTCCTGGTATTTTTGTTTTTTGCACAAAGGAGGCTGTGATGCCTTGGGCAGAGCAAACAAATGTCTTACAATGCCGGCTAGAACATCTTCATCACTTATTTAGGATGGAGACTCACATGAATTCCTTAGGACTGAGATCGCTTTCTGTGGTAAATTTAGTGCAAAGAGCAGATTAGGAATGCAGAGGCTGAAAGGACAATGCAGAGGTAAAACATTCTTTTGAAAGTCAGCTTGTTTGCGCAAATAGCTGTCACGAATGCATTTGCTTCTCCCACATGCTTTTCAATGGTTTATTAATGCATATAAAAAGGACATACCTGGGAAAAACATCATTGTCATCGTTCGGAGCGAGCTTATACAGCTTAGGCAGTCCTGTAACTCTAAGGACGAGGAGAAGGCGAAGGGTGTTTATTCAGCAGCATTTATCAGGAAAAGCAGCTTGATTAATGGGACAGGCACATAACAGGTGGTCACCAAAATTGTGAGCAGCTGCTTTTTTTCTCACAGATGTGGCAGGATTATATATAAACCAAGCGGCCTTGACTTTTGAGAAGCGTTAATAGCATAACATTTAAGAGTTCTGAAAGGACCATGTACCTCAAATGAGAAACCAAACAATCCGTTCCAATTTGCTGTTGCTTAACTAGGGAGCCATTGACTGAATCAGTTATTTTTTTAATGAATTATTCCCAAAATGAATGCTGGGCAATAAATGGGCCATCTTTGCCACTTCGCAACTGCTGTAATCAGGTCTTGTTTTCTGGGAAAAGAGGTGGTGGAACTCAGTGGTGGAACTCAAGACCGCACAATGATGTCACTTTGGGTCAGCTGGAACAAGGGGGGGAGTTTTTTAAAGTTTAAATTGCCCTTGGCGAAAATGGTCACATGGCCGGTGGCCTTTGATCTCCAGACAGAGGGGAGTTTAGATTGCCCTCCATGCCGGAGTGGAGGGCAATCTAAACTCCCCTCTGTCTGGAAATCAGGGGGCGGGGCCACTGGCCATGTGACCATTTTTAAGAGGTGCCGGAACTCCGTTCCACCGCATTCCCGCTGAAAAAAAGCCCTGGCTGTAATGTTATAGGCTCACAGCCTTCAGTAGATAGCCACAACAGTGGATTGTATTTCCAGGGTACTGCCAGTTTGTGTGGGGCTTTGAGAATCCATCCCAGGTTACTTTTGTAACACCAAGGAGTCCCATGACAGAGTCTTAGGGGTTCCTTAATAGTCTGAGTTCCTTGAGTATAGGAAGTTTGAAAACCACAGGCCTATATAAAACCCAGAATGCTCTAGTCTAGACAAACTTTTGGAAGCTGTTGAGCCCCAATGAGTGATCATATGACTCAATTACACTCAGTTTCAATAATTAGACTGAATTATATGAAACTTTAATGTTCTCAGAACAGTTACGTGTTTTTATCATCAGAGGAACTACACAAATGTCTTTACTAAACAGATCAGGTAAGGAAGGTAACTTTAAAACTGGCTTCTGACTCCTGTGGCCCAAGTTTTCTCACAAGTCACAAATGCACAAGAGTTAGGATTTATGGGGCATTCAGCCCTCCAGTGTCAATGTTCTTAATACAGATCCTGTAGCAGGTCAAATATGTCCAGTTTATTGAACTTTTAACTGTATTAATAAAATAAAAAATTCTGCATTAAAAATATATATATCCAGTCAGAAACACACAGTAATTTGCATTAACAGCAACATCAAATGGAAGGAAAGAAATGAAACTGTGACTCTGATTGTAAGACACAAATCATTTTTCCCATTGTCCAGAGTTCAGGTTTATGGTTCTCATGGTCATCTGCTTGAATTCTTGTCGTCTAGGTTGCCCCATCAATTCAGAGCAAAATCGCTCTCTGAAAAAAAGGAAAAATAAAATATTGAATTCATTGGAATCCAAAGCTCTGGCCATATAGTAGTTTTACATTCTCATGAACAAGATTATTCACTGTTGCATTTATGAGACGGGTAGCCCGTTTGCTTGTTGCAACAACACCAGCAGCGTAATCCCAAACAGAGTTACATGTTTCCACATCCACTGGCTCCAGTGGCCCATTGCACCGTAAGAGACTTGGCATAGCATGAAAACGAAAGAATGGTAAGTACAACTCATAGTGGGACAGAGCCTTTCCATCACTGACTGTCTTCTGCAGTCCCCTGCACTGCCAAAACAGCTGATTCTGGAGGTCAAGGGGACACACAGGAACAATATGGACTGCAAGATGGAAGGCAACATCTTGAACATAGAATTCGGGACAATTGTAAATCTCTCTTCATGCAAGCAGAAGTGCCTTCTGTCCACAGAAAGGCAACTTCAGATATCCCCAACCCATAGAATGTGACCTGCTTAACTCCCAATGAAACCAATGAGAGCTGGGATTAATTTGTCCCATATATTCCAATAAGAATAAAGTTAGCTAGACTGTGGTTTACTGTAATCCTGCATGTGTTTTGGTTGCCTATGTAATTTATGCCAGCAGTGGCCAATTTGTGGAGAACTATAACCACTTTGAGCCTCCCTGTATGAAGGGAAATATTTTAATCATTTTCTTAATAAATAAAGCAAATAAAGTGGTGAAAGCATATCGCTTTCCAGCAAAAGACTCTAGATTCAACTGCTGTTTTTTTCTAGTTAAGACTCAATACCCAGAAGTTTTCTGTTTTCAGATTATTGCTGTGCCAAACTCTTCTCATAACTCTGTCTGGCTCAGTCTGTCCGCCTTTCTCACTGAGACTCAAGGAGGATTATACAGTGTGAGATTAGCACAGTCAGTTTCAAGGACATTTCCATAAACAAAGCCATAGGGTAAATAAACACAATTTACAAAGACATAGTGTTAGTAAGAATCCATAGAGAGTTGAAGAAATGTTGAAACAGAGCATAAGCAAGTCTAGGGCTGACTTTAGACCACATGAAGCACAAGCAGATCATAGGAGCACGTATTTAAGATACCGGGTAGTAGGTAAGGCAACATACTGGTGAAGTCTACAGTCCTTAACTCATTAGCAAAGCATCTGAGAGCCCCTCCCTACAATACAAAAGACTTTTTGAATAATTCAGTTTTGCATTGTTTGCAGAAAGCTAGAAGAGTGGGGGCTCTTCTGAGCTCTTCTGGCAGGCCATTCCACAGGATAGGGGCCACCACAGAGAAAGCCCATGTACAGGCTGCTGTTATTTTTTACCCTCTGAAGTAGCAAGTGTAGATGTTATTAACCTACCTGGACCCATGGTCTTCATCATTATAATAGCTTCGAGTCCAATCTAACATTCATAGCAAGAAGTACATATACTGAGCTAGGAACTTGCAGAAGTCAGGAACGGGAAAGGGAGGAGGCGTTCTTTATACTAAGGTAACAGTCAATCAGTTGCCATGTTTGGCAAAAGCCCCACTTGGCCAGACCCACTTTCTAAAAACACTTGGTGGGCACCAGGAAAGGTGTAGGTGACACAATGGCACCCATGGGCACCATATTGGGGACCCCTGGCAAAGATGAACAAATTGAAACTAAATTCTGAAAAGACAAAGGTAATGCTGATTGAGAGGAAAGAAATCTTGAAGGACTTTGCGGTTCCCACTTTTCATGCGGCTTGGCTGACCATCACTGATGCAGTCAAGAGCTTGGAAGTTATACTGCATCTAACATTACTGGGGCAGAAACAAGTTGATGCAGCTTCAAAAACACTTTCTTCCCACATGGTTTAGCCAGGAAGATGGCCCCCTACCGTGACATGGCCAATCTGGAAACCTGGATCCATGTCACAGTAACATCAAGACTAGACTACCATAGTGCATTCGACATGGGTCAACTTGGAGACTCCAGTTCCTGCAGAATGCTGTGCCTAACTTGTTATGGGGAGACAGGGGGTGCATGCACATTAATGCCATTCTGCTGTCACTCCACTGGCTGCCCATCAATTACTGGGTTCAATACAAGGTATTATGGCAATCACATACAAAGCCCTTCATGGCCTTGGACCTCCATTTCTGCAGGGCTGCCTCTCCTCCTATGCTCCTCCATGACGGTTTTGCTCATCTGAACAGAGACTTCTGCAGAAGCCACCCTACCACAAGATCAACAACTGCCCATATGCATGCATTCTCTATTGTGGCTCCCATGTTATGCAATGGCCTGCCTGATGAAGTCAGGAAGGCTCCCACTCTCTTGGTATTCCACAAGCAATGCAAAACTGAATTGTTCTGGAGGACATTTTTACAAAGGCAATAGGACTTAATTATAATGGAATGGTTCAGGAAGATGCTTTAATAAAGGGAAAGGGACTGTGGACTATACTACTGTGTATATTATCTACCATCTGTTGCAGTACGTATTAAACTTCTAGGCAATTTCAGCAGAAATACATTTTGTTCAAACTTTGTTTTCAGTTTTGTTCTAGATTTTTACTTGGTTTTAACTTCCTCAGTTCCAATCCTATGACATTGCTTATTGGATGTCCCATCCTATTGACTTACATTGTATAATCCACCTTGACGGTGCAATCCTATGAAGAGTTATCCAGTCTAAGCCCATTGCAATAAATCAGTCTAAGTTTAAATTGGAGTAACTCTGTTTAGGATTGCACTGTGAGTCTCAGTGAGAAAGGGAGACTATAAATAACATACATAAAGAAATGAGCACATGGTAGTGAACTCAGCAGGGGATGACCCTTAGATACTGAAATCAAGGTAATAGACGATTTCTAATTACTTGCCACTTCAAGAATTGCATTGCCTATATCTAATTAACATCTGCAGAAGGGGTATGTACAGAGTTAGGGTTACAGGATTACTATTGATTCTCATTTCTTTTTATCCTTGCCAAGTCTGCTGTGTTTACATATGCTGTGCGTGCTTTCTATTTTCTTATTAAATTTCAAATGTTCAATGTGTCTGATCTCTGTGACCCACGTTAAAGCCCCAGCTCAGTCCACAGATTTCAAGGACAGAAGGGGGAGGGAGCAGTACTCCCCTAAAGGACAAAACTATGTCCCTTCCATAGCAAGCATAAAGGGAGAAGAATTAAAAATGCAGAGGGGAGCCTTCAGTGGCAAAGCAGCAAAGGGGTGCCTGAGCTCAACCCCTCGGATGGAATGTACCCAAATCATTGGCTTAATGGTGGAGGCAATACTGAGAGAGAGAGAATTAGGAGTGGGGAAAATGAAGCCCTGCTGGGCAAGTGATTTGGGACTGCTACATAGCTTTCTCATTCCCACGCGGGCAGAAACAAGTGCCTACAAATCCTCCTCCTCCACAGCAAGCATTTTTATCCCCAGACTTCAATTGTGAGAGAAATGAGCCCAGGATTCTGTTTTCCACAGCAGGGATGAGTGCTGCAATATTGGAAGAAATGTACCTCTTCATATGTGCAGAAGGCATGCCCCTTACCACTGTACAAGTGCTGTTTCAAAGCTTCCCACAGACTTAGAATTCAGTAGCTAGTTGCCAAGCTTACAGCTCAATTTTAAGAAGAGATACTCCAGTCTAAGCCCATTGAAGTCAATGAGCTTAGACTGGAGTAACTCTGTATGGAATTGCTCCGATAGTTGAATTTTCATTGCAAGGACTGAGCCTAAAGCCTGCTGTTTCTAGCACACACAAAAAAAGGCCATTCCTGGCCTCCTCTCTTCCCATCCTTCCTCCTTCCAGCTGCCCATTCACAAGAAAAAATGAAGGTGCCCTTTTTAAAAATGTCAGTACAACGGAAGAAGACACCTCTTAATTTTTAATGTTTAAAATATGTTTGATTTTTCCCACGAAAAAGATAGTAAATTGTAAAGAAAAGGATGAATAACTAAATAGTAATAAATTATTAATACACAAATCAAGGAAGAAGAGAACATCAATTATAGACTATGCTGTACAACTACTTAAAGACAGGAGTCAAATTAAATATCAGACTAGATCTATAATGTGGAAATCTAATGTCAAAAGTCCTAGGGACTATGTTTCCTGGAGTTCCTAATCCTTCAGATGTCAAGACAACATTCAAGGGACTTGAGGAATGGTAAGAAAGGCAAGCAGATGTCAAGAAGGGCTTTTCCTTCTGGTATCCTGTCCCTTTCTTGGATGCGCATCTTAATGTGGTGAAGGGGGTTGATTATATCAGTGAAGCTGACAGCAATACCATCAGTAGTGCAGGCTTGGTCAAAGCTCCTGGAAGAGTCACTCATGGCAGAATAGTCAAAGTTGAGATACCAGTCTAGGATGCATCCACCTCCTTCAGGAATCAACGGTCACATCAGCAGCAGAGAACTGACTGTTTCAGTGGTGATGGAAGCAGAGGAATACTTGAAGGCCAGCGACTGGGCAGCAGCAGTAGTGGAAGGTGATACTGGTAGAGGATCTTTCACAGATAATGGCAGTTTCACTTCAGCTAACCCTGGTTAGTATTGCTCGGAAGAAGGCAATGGTAAACCATTTCTGCCAATCTAAATCCTATGATGGGACATTCCAAAATGAAAGAAGATATAGTGCTGGAAGACAAGACCTCCCAGGTTGGATGGCACTGGGAAAGAGCAGGGACAGGTATGAATAGCACTGTTTTTAATGCTGGGACCAGAATGAAGCTGGAAAGACGTCCAATTGTGGATGTGAATAGATGCAAAAGGAACATCCAAAAATGTGCAAATAACCAAAGCAAAGAAACAGAAGAGAACAATTTTTAGAAGATTTAGAGATCTGTTCAATGAGATCCGGGAAATCAAAGGGAAGTTCAAGCCTCCGTTTGGGATGCTGAAAGGTCAAAACAGAAATACAGTATCTGATCATGACCAAAAAAGGGAAACAATATGCTGAAGAACTATACAGAAGAGATGGAAGGATGACAGATGCCTCTGAAGAAGTAACTTTTGATGAAGAACCAGAAATCTTAGAAAATAAAGTAAAAGCTAACAGTTTGGTGTAGTGGTTAAGAGTGTGGGACTCTGGGTTTGATTCCCCACTCCTCCACTTGAAGCCAGTTGGGTGAACTTGGGTCAGTCATAGCTTCTAGGAGCTCTCTCAGCTTCACCCACTTCACAGGGCGTTTTGTTGTGGGGATAAAAATAACATACTTTGTAAACCACTCTAAGTGGGCATTAAGTTGTCCTGAAGGATGGTCTATAAATCTATCATCATCATCATCACCATCATTATTATTATTATTATAAGCAACTGAGAGAAACAAAGCACCTGATGTAGATGGGATACCAATAGAGCTATTTCAAACTGCAGAAACTGAGTTCAGCAAAATCTTAACAAGAATCTGTCAACAAATATGGAAAACAAAACAATGGCCCGAAGACTGGAAATGCTGAAGTCTACATTCCCAATTCCAAAAAAGGGGTATGCCAAAGAATGCAGCAAATATCGGACCATCGTATTAATTTCTCATGCAAGCAAAGTGATGTTACTGCAAAGACTCCTATCATATATGGAACAAGAAATGCTAGATGTTCAAGCTGGATTCAGAAAATGAAGAGGCATTAGAGATCACATTGCAAATTTATGATAGCTAATGGAACATACTAGGGAATTTCCAAAGAAAAGCAGCCTCCGTTTTACAGATTACAGGATAGCTTTTGACTATGGATCAAGAAAAGCTATGGATAGTGTTAAAAGAAATGGGGGTGCCACAACATCCACCCTGAGCCTGCTTGTGAGGGAAGGGCAGAATAAAAATCGAAAACAAACACACAAATAAATAAATAAATAAAAATAGCATCTGATTGTTTTGATGTGCAACCTGTACTCTGGATAAGAGGCTACTGTTAGGAGGATGGGCAAGAGAATGGTTTCCAACTTGCAAAGGTATCCAACAAGGATGCATTTTATCTCCCTACCTGTTCAACCCCTATGCAGAGCATATCATAAGGAAACTGGATTAGATTTAGAAGACAGTGGAGTGAAAATTGGTGGAAGGAACATTAAAAATTTGAGATATGCAGATGACACCACATTACTGGCAGAAAATAGTGAAAACAGGTTTAGAGCTGACAATGAGGAAATGGAAATTGTTCAAGGTTTTCTATTCTTTGGCTCCATCATCAACCAAAAGGGATACTGAAATCAAGAAATCAAAAGAAGATTGAGACTTGGAAGAGCAGCCATGAGGGAACTAGAAAAGATCCTTAAAGATAAGGGTGTCTCTCTAGGGACCAAGATCAAGATAATCCACACTATGGTATTCCCCATTACTAAATATAGACGTGAAAGTTGGACAGTGAAGAAAGATGATAGGAAGAAAATTGATTCATTTGAAATGTGGTGCTGGAGGAGAGTTTTGCAGATACCATGGATGGCCAAAAAGACAAATAAGTGGGTTCTAGATCATATCAAGCCTGAATTCTCCCTAGAAATTAAAATGACAAAACTAAGGCTATCATACTTTGGTCACATCATGAGAAGACAAGATTCACTGGAAAAGTCAATAATGCTAGGAAAAGTAGAAGGCAAATGGAAAAAGAGGAAGACCCCAAATGAGATGCATTGACTCAATAAAAGAAGCCACATCCTCCAGTTCGCAAGATCTAGGCAAGCCTGTTAATTGTAGGACATTTTTGAGATCTTTCATTCACTGGGTCACCATAGGTCAGAGGCAACTTGATGGCAAATAACACAACACACATCCTGCCTGTAGATGTTGCTGTATGTAGCGGCAGGAAGGAAAGAGAATTTTTCTCTGACTTTGATGTGAGTGGATAGAGTTTGTATTCCATCCCACAACAGGAACAGCAGCTATAGGGAGGTGGCTGGATGACTAGTCAATATTCAGAAACCTTAAACTTCACCATCTGCTCTCCATCTTTAAGCTCAGCAAACATGAGCTAAAAGCCATCAGATGTGGAGCTTCCATTCTCATTCTCTGTCCTTCACTTCCATCTTCCTCTCTTTCAGCAGGTTCTGTAGAAGCAGGAGTAACTACTACCCAATAGTAGATGAGCAAGGTTTGAGCCCATTAGCCCCTTAAAGACTGACAAAGAATTTCCAGGGTATAAGCTTTCAAGAGTCAAGCTTCCTTTGACTTGATTCTCAAGAGCTTATATCCTGAAAATTCTGTGGAAGGAGATCAGCACTTGCATTGAAAAATATGTTTGCCCATTTCTTTGATTTACCTTCAGTGCGAGCTTGTACAATGGTAAATGTCACCAGAGATAATAGGCGGGATCATCATAACAGCAAAGATATCGAGACTGAAGATGTTTATAGGTAACTTTGAAGGCAATACCTACCCTGGAGCTACATTCTTAGCCGAGAGACACATACAGAGTCAATAAAATAAAACTTGTGGTATTGAAATCCAGATTTTGGAGGAGAGGGCTCTGAAAATCAAAGCTGCCCCACTGGGACACTTGGAAATTAAAGCAATGGTTTTCATGCTGCCCAAAGGCACCAGGGAAGCAGCAGACACTGTTGAGTCTTATGGACTTTCCCTGAAAGATGGGTCTCTTTCGTTGCCTGAGTGGGAGAGCAGGGACGATTTCTCACTAAGGCTGTTTCGAGCTGAAAACTCCAGCTTTTATTTCACTTCTCTGTTGTGTAACCCAAATCCACCTTTCCTTATTTCTCCATCATTTCTGTTTTAACAAACTTTCTGAAACATAGATATAGATATATGAAATGTTTATATCTACCAACACAGTATGAAAATCAGTCTTATACATAATACAAGAAGGGGGGGGGGCTGAAAAGACTAGCAGGGATGGGGAAATCACACTGTCCCTACTATCTGCCCCACTTTCCCCCTTTGGCTTGGTTTCCCTCCCTCTCTCCCATTGGTTCCTTCTCCCTCCACCCTCCCTGATGCTAACTGGGCTCCCTGCTCCAACTCCTGCTGCTACTGGTGTTGGCTTGCTGTAGCAATGTCAGGCGCCATTTTAGGTTGTTATGACAACTCAATATGCTGCTCAGATCCCAGGGGTTTTGTTTTTTTTGATGTTTGTACATCACTCTGAAGTGTGTGTGTGTGTGTGTGTGTGAGTTTGAACCACAATTTTTTTTTAACAAAGCAGATTTTTTTCCTTGCAAATCTGAGGGATCACAAATATAAACTAATATAAAAATAGATATTCATGAATGATAGCTATTGTGCTAATAGCCACTGATCGACCTAAGCTCAACCTCTATATTCAAAGGAAGTCAACCTCTGAATACCGATTACCAGGACAACAACAGGAGTTGGTATTGGATTCTATGCCCCTGCAATGCACATTCTGGGGCATCGGACACTGCGTGAAACAAAGTGCTGAACTAGTGTGACCATTGGTTTGATCCAGTGCTAGTGTTCTAATTCTCTTTAAAATAAACAGGAAACATTTGCTCATTATCTGGGGAGAATAAAGCTTTTAATAACACCTCCCCACTCCCCCCCCACATTAGTATAATACCTTCCTGTATCTACATAAGCAGAGACTATAAACATCTGAGATCTCCTCTCCCTACCTTGTTTATACACTCTTAAATAAGTATTGATATTCCCACCTGCCAGGATTAACAACCTTGTACCAGCCCCTATGGCTATGCCTTTAACCACCCTTTGGTCTGTAGCAATTAGCAAGCGACCATGTTTATTTCCACCTGAAGATGCTGCTAATACTAAAGGAGGAGGTCAGGTTGTTATTGTTGTTTTCCAGTCAGCTGGCAACACTACCTCCAAAAGCCCGGAGTTTGTATGGAACTCCATCCTGGAATCAGAGTTGCTGGCCTGTCTTCCCAAACTTTTGAAATAAACACAAAATATATAATACAGCTCAGTCTAATGATGCAAGAGTGTATCATGGTCTCTACTTTAATACCCTACTTATCCAGCAATGCAAAAAGAAAAATGGGAGGTAAGTGACAGGTGAAAAAAATTAAAACTAGCTCTTTCACATTTGATTAGATCTAAATACACAGTGATTACTCGCACAAAGTGGCTCATGAGTCATGAAAAACTTGTAAAGAAACTCCGGTGCAAAATTAGTCTTTGTGTTGCTGTCAATTGGAAAACAGACCAAATTCCCTGGGTCTCATTAACAGTACATGAAGATTGCATTAGGGTTTTTATTCCCCCCTTGTAATGTATTCATTTGCTTTAAAGAAAACAATTACTTCCTTTCTTGGAGTAAATCAGCTACATGCAAGTTGGAAAGCGATTTCTTACACACCCCACCTTCGCTAATTTAAAATAAGGACAAATGAAGTATTAATTTGTATGACGTGCTAAGGAATTTGGAAGGGAGAGGCAGATTGAAAATGCAGTCTTTTAAACCCATAGGAGCATTATGAATCCCAGTTTACAAGTGAAGTGCGCACTCAGCAGGGAAGAGCAGCCAAATGTTGCAGTCTGTCTAGTGCATTTCTAAGAAACCCATTAGTCCTTTTCAGTCATTATAGTCACAAGTACTTGAAGCCCAGCAACCATACATAGCAGAAGCACTATGCGTAATCTTTCTGATATGTGAGAGCCATGTTGTCCAGAAGTATTTTCACCTTCCATGAATGCAAACCAAAGTCAGGGTTCTGCTACTCAGGTACTAGGGCTAACTTAGATAAAAGGGCTATTGTGCCCTATCAGAAGGATCATATACAGCAAGCTCTACTTGTATGCATGTCTGCCCACCCTCACCCCCTGCCATCTCTCACCTGGCCAGAGGGAGTGGGGCATAGGAATGTGATGCGGGGGGGAGCATGCTTCTGCGCCCTCTGTAGCACCCCTGTGTTGCTCCTGGAATGACATCATTCCCAGAGCAATGCAGAAGCAACAGATCATGATGGGGTCTGGCGGGGGTCCAATTTTAAAGAATTGACCCCCAATTTAGTATTTGGGGATCAATTTGACCCCTCATGCAACCCATCACTTCCCCATCTTTCTGGGAATGACATCATTCCTGGTGAGATGCAGGATGCTATGGAGGGTCCACACACCATGCGTGCACATAAGGCAAGTGGCCCTTCAGGCTACTCACCCCCCAAATTGCCCATCCTCTATTTTTACCCCCAGGGGACCTGGCAACCCTATAACAACTGAAAAAGGCTATTTTCAGAATCTTGTCACCACATTTATAGCTTATGTATTTAGGTGTACACCTGAAATATCTCAGCTCTACATGCCTGATAACTGCACAAAGCAGGTCCATATCTAATACCTTGTCCCCAAAGTATCTCGTACTGCAAGCCTTCCTAACTGGTGCCTATCCATCCCCCTTTTGTAGGAAATCAAGGAGGGACACTCCACAACTACCCTGGGAGGACTATTAATGTTTCTTCCACTGTTGAATCTCCTGGGTACTTTCACACTTGATTCTTGAAAGCCTGTAGTTCCTACATCTTTGAAATTTGCATTTCCAGGTATTGTATTTTAAAACCGATCTTGTGTTAACCATATTCATGTGTTCTGCATTTAGGTAGGAAAAATCAAAGGCATAATTATAGGATGGGAGAGACCTGTCTTGTGCAGCAGTATATGTGAAAAGGAGCTAGGAATCTTAGTAGATCATACATTGAACATGAGTCAGCAGTGATATGGTGACTCAGAAGGCAAATGTGACTTTAGGCTGTATCAACAGGAGAATAGTGTCCAGCTCACGCAGTGTAAAGGTATTGCTTCACTTGGGCACCAAAGCTGAAGAAGGACGTTGACAATTTGGAATGTGACCAAGAAAGGGTGGAGATCAAGTCTTATGAGGAAAAGGAACTGGGTATGTTTACCCTGGAGAGGAGATGACTGAGAGCTGATATGATAGCCCTCTTCAAGTATTTGAAGGGCTGTCCCATAGAGGATGGAGCAGAGTTGTTTACTGTTGCCCAGTGGGTCAAATCAGAAACAACAGGTTAAAATTAAAGCAAAAGAGTTTTTGGCTAAATATTAGGAAGAACTTCCTGACAGAGCGGCTCCTCAGTGGAACAGGCTTCCTCGGGAGGTAGTGGGTTCTTCTTCCTTGGAGGTATTTAAGAAAAAGCTAGATGGCCACCTGATAGTACTGATGATTCTATGACTCAATATGATGGGATGAGCCAGTGCTAGGCTCTCATGGCCCTTTCTTATATGCCAAGGATAATGCCGATTGCCATTTTTAGACATGGGCACGAACGGGGGGGGGGGAGGGAAATGAACAAGCGGTTGCTTGTTCATTGCCATCCATGAACAACGAACAATGAACAGTAACGAGCATGGCCCTGTTCACAAACATGTTCATTGTTCGTTGTTTGTGGCCCCGAAGGGTTAAAGCCAGAAGAAAAGCCAGAAGGAGTTCAGACAGAGTTCAGTTCCTGCCGTTGCCAGGGAAATTGATTGAAAGGCCCCAGACTGTCTGGCTTGACTAATGGCTGACGAAGGCAATGAATGAGGCTTGCAACGACCACTTGTTTGTTTAGAATGGAGCCTCACGAACGGCTTGTTCACGAACAGATGAATAGGCTGTTCATGTTTTTTTTCCATTCGTAATGCTGTTCGTGCCCATGTCTAGTCACTTTAGGGTCAGGAAAGAATTCTCCTCCTGGCCAGATAGGCCAGGGATCCTGGAGATTTTTTGCCTTTCTCTGGGCATAGAGCAATGGTCACTGGGAAAGGTGAGATAGCAGTGAATGTCCTGCATTGTGCTGGGGGTTGGACTAGATGACCCTTCCTTTCAGCTCTATATTTCTGTGTTTCTATGTGCATACAAAACAGCTCGAAAGAGGCACAGATGGTCTTATAGGAATTATAGATGAACAATAGGAACTTAACATTTAATCGAGTGGTTTCCAAATTATACTTCAGGACATCATGAGGTTCCTCAGGAGCTCATTAGAGGGTTTTTCTATGACAAAATCAATAACAACAGACATGTAATCCTGAGAGACACAGCTTACCCTTCACATCAATCTTCCACTGACTGAAAGACAAAGCCACAGGGAAATAGCAGGATTTTGAGTTCAGTGGCACCTTAGAGACCAACACGATTTTCAGAGTATAAGCTTTTGAGAGTCAAATCTCCCTTCTTCAGATACCCTGATAATCTGTTCTACTACACACCAACATGGCTCCATATCTGAAATTAGCCATAGGGACACATTAAGTTCACTTGGATGTTCTCTTTGGCAAGCTACACGGAAATGGAGAATTCACCCTTTTATCACTCCTTTTAGTCAAGGAGGAGCTGCGGTTTAGTGGTAGAGCATTTTCTTGGCATGCAGAAGGCCCCAATTTCAACCCTCAACATCTCCAGTTCAAAAAACATCCGGTCGTACATGATCTGAAAGACTTTTGCCTGAGAACCTGGAGAGCTGTTGCC
Organism: Eublepharis macularius; assembly: GCF_028583425.1. NCBI lineage: Eukaryota > Metazoa > Chordata > Lepidosauria > Squamata > Eublepharidae > Eublepharis > Eublepharis macularius. Next base: position 24,927,630 of record NC_072795.1, on the reverse strand, counting down.
AATCTGAGTAGATAATACCAGGGCTTTTTTTCAGCAAGAACGCAGTGGAACGGAGTTCTGGAACCTCTTGAAAATGGTCACATGGCTGGTGGCCCCGCCCCCTGATCTCCAGACAGAGGGGAGTTGAGATTGACCTCTGCGCCGCTCGGCGGCACGGAGGGCAATCTAAACTCCCCTCTGTCTGGAGATCAGGGGGCGGGGCCACCAGCCATGTGACCATTTTCTCCGCTGGCAACCCACTGAGTTCCACCACCTCTTTTCCCAGAAAAAAAGCCCTGGATAATACTATTTTGATGGGCAAATGGCCTCATTCAGTATATGGCAGTTTCATGTATGTGTGTTTCAGGTGGGTAATAGAAGGGGAAGATTCAGTAGTACCTTAAAGACCAACTCAATTTCCAGGGTACGAGCTTTCAAGAGTCAGAGCTCTCTCTGTCAGATACAAGGGCCATTTCCACACATCTTACCTGCCTGTGGAACATCGCGCAAAAGACCCGGAAGACAGCGTCTTCTCGTGCGAAATCATACCGGGAAGACACTATTATCCAGGAGTTTTGAGCAAAATCGCGCAAACAGATAACAGTGTCTTCATGGTGAGATTTTGCACAAGAAGACGCTGTCTTCCGGGTCTTCACGCGATTTTCCACAGGCAGGTAAGACGTGTGGAAATGGCCAAAGAATGGGAAAAGGAAGGAGACTTTATAATCCAAGCAGAAGGTGGAAAGGGTATTGTAAATTACAGTGTCAGGAAGCTAGGTATATAATACACGTTGTTATTTGCTTGACAGAGCATAGGTGCAAAGTACAGAAAATTAACACTTATAATGCAAGAAAAATTCTGCATCCCAGGGCGCATGTGTGTGTGTGTTTACACGATCCCTGAATTCTTTCCACGCCCTCTGATCATTTCTGCATAAATGTGGGTTAAAGTTAGCCTTGCATAGCCCAGCAGAATTCTTGCCACATACCTTATTTTTGCAGTGGCAGCAGCAGAGTCAGATTATTTTCCTTTCCGCTTCCCAGGCTTCCTACCATTTTTTATCCTGCCTTCATTGCTCATATCTTCCCACAGCTGCCTTGATTTTTTTTCATGGTCCAGGATTTCTTTTGGGAATAAGTTCTTTTCATTGAATGGTGCTTTCAGGGCTACAAAACAAGAAGCAAAAAACCTTATAAAAACTGGGTATATTTGTTTTTCCCCAAAGCAACCAGCTAATCCCATCAACTGCCTTTCTGAAGAGCCGTGGTCCTATTACAAAAGCCTGAAAACAGGGGTAGCACCAGGTTTAAAATCTTTCATCTACGCTTCTCATTGCTTGGCCTGGAGCCACCCCTTTTCGTTTACCGCTTTGTGCTCCATTTCCTAGCACAGCAGGGGCAAAAATGTTCCCTGTGGCATTCTAGGGCAGTGGCCAGGCTTCCTGATAGGTCGTATTTTTACAGTGTTTCTATTAATCATTGCTGGCTAGGGAAAGCTGTCTTGATTTTACATAAATAACATTCACACACATGCCTACAAACAGCCCACATCTCATAGCTGCCTCTAGTTGTTTTCTTTATAATAATTTTCAAGTTCTTGTAATTTGTATGATTGACTGGTGTGTGTGTGTGCATATGCACATGCACACGTGGGTGGTTGAGAGAATTTTGCCCAAATGAGCTAATCTATAAGATTTTCCCCTATACATTAAGGGTTAGTTCTAATGTAAATCTGTCTGTCAATCCCTTTTACTGTGATTATCTGCAATGCACAAAAGTACTAATTTCTTATGTACTACTCACAGAGGGTATATGCACAATCAAAGTAATTTCTACCAAGCAGTATTATTACAGTACTGCTTTTCCATGATGGACACGAAGCCTCCAATCTTAAAAACAGTTTTCTGCAGGCAAGCCTCACTGAACAAAATGAGACTTCTACATAGACTTGTTTAGGATTATTGCTTTCATATTGTTTTAACAATGCAGCACTCTGTGCTGGATCCACCACAATTGCTCTCTTTCTTAAGGTGCCAAACTCTGCCTACTTTCTAGATTGCCCAGAGGGCAATTTGCCTACTGGCTAACTCTGCGTCTTTTTCTTGGGATGCCAAATGTCTGGCTTTGGTAGGGTTGCCAACCTCCAGTTGAGGCCTGGTGTTCACAGTTCCCCTAGAAAAAAATAGCAACTTTGGAGGGCAGACTGTATGTTATCACATCTCCACTGAGCAACCTCCCTTCCCCAAACACTTCTCTCCCTGGGCATCTTCAGGGTTGCAAGGCCTGGCCACACAACCAGTGAGAGACTGGGGATGTGGACATGGAAGCGGGGGGAGCTGTCAGTGATGATGTAATGCTATTTCCAGGGGGCGGGACTCATTTCCGCAGAAGTGATAGGAGTCCTCTCTAGGACCATAGACTTTCAGGTGATTTCTACTGAGGCATGACATCACTTCCTTTTTTCCTGAAAGTGTCATCACGCCATTGGCACAATGGCTGCCAGGGAAGGACTAGCAACTCTAGTTGCAAACCTCCAGGTAAGATCCGGAGTTCTCCTGGAATTACAACTGATCTTCAGAGTACATTTCCACTGGAGAAAAGGGCAGGTTCAGAGGAGGACTCTATATTGTACCATATATTCTAGGGAAAACCCCTCCCCAAATTCCCCCCTCCACAGGCACTGCCTCCAAACCTCCAGGAATTTCCCAAGCTGAAGTACAGGTGTAATGTTTTTTCCATTGAAACAAAACAAAAATGAATAGAATGTTTAATGAACCGAATGCTGCCCACAAGAGCAAAACCTGCCCAGTATCTGACATGAGATAGCCTGGCCCTCTAGGACTGCATCCTCCTCCCAGAGCAGCTGCAACATGTCATATACAGGGTTCTTGGAGATTTACTACACTCCCCAAGGACCCTTATAACATATAAGTATTCTTGCCAGGCATTTTTCCTATTAGGTATGTTACTAGTTCTTCACAGAAATGAATGTACATTATTTTGAACTAGCAAAATGTTTGTCATTATTCTTCACTTTTCAACCCATCTTCCTATTAAATTAGCAAACCCATTTGAGTATGAGAGCCTTATATACACTCTATATATCCCATATGATGAAACAGGAAGACCAGGGTTCAAATTCCTGCTCATCCACAAAACTTACAGGATAACGTTTGCTGCAGGAAAGGCCACCCATATGAAGTATGATGTATTCATACTCCCTCTCCAAGAACCAGTGTGGTATAATTGTTATAGTGTCAGACTAGAATTGGAGAGAAAACAGTACTCCTGGTGCGTGCGCAGCACACTTATCTGGGTGCCGCCATTTGCCCTCCTGCACAGAGGGAGAGACGGCTTTCCCGGGCATCTGGGACTTCGTGGTGGGCGTGGCTTGGACTATTTTATCCAGCCCCGCCTTCCCCCTCACAGCAGTCTCCATTGCAAGCTTGACCCTCCCTCCTCGCCCTTTTGGATTTGCAGTACAGGAATAGCCGGTCGCTGTTTTCACGGGGCCAGGTAGGAATTTTTTAACCCCTTGCCTGATTGGCCTATTAGCATGGGATGTTTTTTCACCTACCTTATACTGCTATTTAGGGAGCTGGACAGTTAAGTTCACTCAGTTGTTGGTTTTCTGGCAGGTTAGTTTGGGTAGGCAGAGCAGGCTGGTGAGCACCCGGTGGCACCTCCCCATTGGTGGAGAATGGGGGGGGTCTGTTTTGGATCAGCTGGCAGACTGTATGGCTGCCAGCTGAGAGGACAGACTGCCCATGGGACCCGCTGGATAAGGCCTTCCCTCGGGCTTCATGGCTGGGGTGTATGGTGCTTTAAGGGGGGAACCACTCACCTGGCCGGCTGGGTTACAGCCATGCAATTGGATGGCTCCTGCCTGGGGCAGGGGGTGATCGCCCATGCAGGTTGGGGAGGAGGTCCAGTGGGACCCCTTGGCTCGACCTGTACCACTAGTTTTACCCATTGCCGTTATTAAGTTCTTAAGTTATTGTCGGTCAATAAATGGCCTTGTTTTCACCCAAGCCTTTATGTCTGTCTCTTCATTCTGAATAGGGGGGCTAATGGGTTCATCTCCAACTTGACCACAAAGTGTAGCAGATGATAAGCAGTCTTAGCCTCACAGTTCGTTAGGAAAATAAAATGGAGGAAGGATGTACCATATGACTACTCTGAGAACAAAATGGAGGAAGGATGGACCACATGACTACCTTGAGCTCCCTGTTCATTTTATTTATGGCTATTATGTTTTAAGGTGATCTGATATATAAAAGTGATATTAAAGAAGTAATGTTTTATAATGGTTATACTGTCAGACTAAAACGGGGATGATCTGGGTTCAAATCCTCACTTTATCATAAAGCTCATTGGATAACTAGTCACTTGCAGCCTCTTGAGATGTTTGGGGGGGAAAGGACGGGGGGGGGATGTGACCATCCTGAGCTCTTTGAAGGAAAGATGGGATAGAAATGAAATAGACAGACCTTCTCCAGAGGAAATTGAAGATTTTATTTATGGTTGTTACATTTTAAGACTATTTTAGATACGGGAATGATCACCAATGCATGGTAAGAAGCTCTTTAGCCAGCACCACAAGTCTAAATATTAAGAATGCACAAATTTGCAAAACTGCAAAAGGGGAGAGAGAAAAACTTCTGCAGGTTCACAGAGTGTGCAAAGAGCACTTTCCTCTCTATACATAGCTGTGGAGAAACCAACAGACACAAAGACCTCAGGATGCAATAGGGCCTTAAAATTCCTTTATCAGCACAACATACAAGAAATTTAAGAGAGGAAAAAGAAATGTTAATGGGTTTTTTGTTGTTGTTGCTGCTGCTGTTTTAAGGCAGCTTTTTTAATTTGTTTTAATTCCTTTTACATTGTTCATGGTCCACCAGATCTCATCCTCAAATTGTTCTGTCTCGAAACAAGACAATTAAACCTGTTACTCATTGAGTTTACAGCTAAATAAGGATGCTGCACAATTGCATATGGATGCGCTCACAACAGAAATTCTCTTGAAATAGATTCACAACAGCTATGTCTGTTCAGGTGTTGACAATAACAACAAAATGTTTCAATAGCTTTTATCAATTGTATAATTTAAATTGCATACTTTAACTAAAGTAACTTTAAGTAAAGTAACTTTAACTAAAACTTTTTGTTTGCAGAATATGTATGCGAACGTGCATACACGTTCTAATGAAATGTGAATGCTGATTAATAGACACGGAGTTGTTGTATGGTCTCCTTGGATTGTGTGTCCTCCTTTTTCTTTCTACTGCAGAATATGTATAGCATATATTAAAGCCCATGATTACAGTGTACCACAGATAGAAAAACCTGTAAACGAGTCAGTGGAGCTAGAGGAAGAAGCTGGCAGTGGCCAGGCCTCACCAACAAATTGGGCAGCAGCATCCAGACTCAGCAGAAGAAGAAAAATATAAATAAAAATGCTGAAGGTCTCCGAGCCTAGATATCACTTATGGGTAGTACCCTTCTTACCACAGAGTTTCTGGCGATTGCTAGAACTACCCATTGTCACTTATGGATTGTACTCAGAAGTGACATAGTGATATCACTCACCCTGAATATCCCCACCCCTAACCTACCTGCTTATTGCCAGGATCAGCCTGGCAACCCTATATGGTACTATCACTACACTACAGTAACCATTTACAACTGGATCATCCTGTGTGGACACTCCAATCCAGCTGCAAACGTTCGCTATAGCATAAGGACTGTGCAATATCCAGTGGTGTATGAATGAGCAAGGGCCACTTCTGTGTTCGGTACAGTGCCCCGCCCTCTGTTAGAAATGTGGTATTTGCAGCTAGGCCTCTAAAACTCTGGCCTTTACTAATATTTTTATCATAATAGCATTTGTCATTTAATTGTCTTCAGAACTGTCTTAGTTCCGTGAATGGACCTCCCAGTGATTTTCCCTATAAAAATCAGTGCATGAAAAGGACCAATTCCAGTTGGAATCATGGTATACATAAAGGGGAAGTGGTGGCAGTTGCAGCAGCAATGAGATATAACAATAATAATAAGTTTGCAGAGTAGCAGAGTTTGATAATAGCACAGTGGAAATAAGTAGACAGACTTCTGTGATTCTAGCTCTATACAAATACTTTACTACATAATAGGGTAAAAAGGGTACATTTGATAGGGAAAACAACAAACAGTTTCTGACTACATCTTGATAGTCTCAACTAGGTACTAGAGAGAGAAAAGCTTAGACTGCATGGTCTAGTGAAGTAGTAGCAGTGTAGCAGAAGAATAAGAGGACAAAGAACAATAAAACCTTAGTATATGTTGCTAGCTAATTGCCCCCAATAAACTGGCTCATCCAATAAGAACATAAGAACATAAGCAAAGCCATGTTGGATCAGGCCAGTGGCCCATCCAGTCCAACATTCTGTCACACACAGTGGCTAGAAATCCAGTGCCATCTAAAGGACTGTCAGTGAGGCCAGGACACCAGAAGCCCTCCCACTGCCTTCCTTCCAGCACCAAGACAACAGAGCACCACCTCCCCACAAAGAGAATACCATCTATCTCCTGTGGCTAATAGCCACTGATGGACCTCTGCTCCATATATTTGTCCAGTCCCCTCTTGAAGCTGGCAATGCTTGTAGACAATCCTGGATTCCCTCATTAAGACTAAAGACTCCCACTTTCTTTGGCAGGAATTTCTCTCAAAGCCTAAGTGGTCCTATGCTAACTAGCTATCTGACTAAACAAACAGGACAACAATTTAACTCTTTCATGACTGAGCGTAGGACACTTGCACAGATTCCAACAGGAAGGCAGTTTAAGAAGACTCCCTTCCTGTGCTGTTTTCCTTATCTGAAAGAGCATCATGGAGCCACCATTTTCCCCTCTGGGGCAAACATTCAGCTACTAGTGCAGGACCTGTATGTTTGCCCAATGGGGTGAATAGCAGCTTTATTTATCTGTTTCATATTGGAAAATCAGCCTGGGGGGGGGAGTTTATCCCTCCGTCCCCTTACATTTCACCATTATTAAAACTTGGCCCCCACACACCTATTTCCACAGGAGATATGCCACTGAGGACCCCATGCATAAAACTTCCAACATCTTGCACGATTCTGCTCCCATTGTCCAAACAAGGGCTCTTTGAAATTCAAACATCTGCTAACTGCTTATTGAAAGAGTTAAAATGAAAGCTTACCTAGTTTATATCTTGTCTAATGTCCAAGCTAGGAGTTTTGGGAAGATTAATGAGAAAATTCTGAAGTGCTTCATATAAATTTAATAAGAGCATTTTATATCTAACACTCCTGGGAAAGAAGGAGAGATCCAATAGTTTGGCAAGATTAACGGTAGGGAAGAAAATAAGCATTATTGCCAACTGAGATCATGCACCTGGCTATTCAAGAAAGCTCTCTGGGAATTGATCCGGCCTCAAAAAGGATTATATTTTAATTTTTTTAATTGCTTTTGGAGCCAGGCGCAGCTGTCATTCAGCAATGCTGAATCATCAGCATAAGTTCCCCCATTTAATTCTCTCTTTGTTTCTCCGCGGGCTTTTCATCTAATTCTCAGTTCGCTTCTTGTTATCCAGCTCAGGGAAGCAAAATGGCTTTCCCGGAATCAAGTCAGAGATGGGTTGCTGCAGAGATAAGAAAACAGCCTTTTTGCAACCCATGCTTCATTAACAGGGATGATCTTGGAAGGATGTGAGGGAGGCCTTGGAGCAGATGATGCAGGTAACAACAGCATTTCATAGTCTGGACCAGTTGACAGGGGAGGCAATCCTTCAGGCACTTTGGACTCATGTCAGAGCCAAGCTACAAGTGACGCCTTACACAAGTTGGACGCTTGTCAGCTTCCCTCAAGTTTTGATGGGAAATGTAGGCATCCTGGTTTTACAGCTTGGCTCTCCATTACAGCTGCAAGACCAGGATGCCTACATTTCCCATCAAAACTTGAGGGAAGCTGACAAGTGTCCAACCTGTGTCTGGCGTCACTTGTAGCTTGGGTCTCATTTACAGCTTGGTCAAAAACAATATTTCAAGTTGTGCTCAGAAGCAAGCTGGAAGCCAGTTCTGTTGGAAAAGCTCTGGATTTGCACGTTCCTTTTGGCAAACCCCATTCAGGATTCTAGTTGACACAGAGCATCCATGAGAGGTTTGCTCTGGTATGATCAGACATGGAAGGTTGTGTTTTTGTTGTCCATCAGGCATGGAAGTTTAAGTTCTTCCTTCACTCCTTGGTCAAGCCGCTTCTCCCTCAGCATCTCAGGAGGTGAAAGAAGTGCCTGTTTTTGCCACCAAGAACTAACCTGTCCAGGGAGTAGCTGGTGGGGGATGTTTGCTGGAAAGTCTCTACAGGATGCACCTGCGGATGTGGGGTGGACAGGGTAACCTTTTACAAGAACAGGTAAGACACAGATGAGAAAGAGGCACAGTGTGAAAAGGAATGGTAGGTGGGGAGTTTGGAGGCTAGTTCAGAAGGTACAGAAGATGAAGAAAGTGAGAAATGGTTGTGCCGGATAGCCCCTAGAGGGCTCCTTGACTGCACCTCCCCAAGAAAATGAGCTGTCTCCAATTGCATATAAATAAAGACAGATATTAAAAGCATGATGTGCTCCAGACCATTCTTTCAATGTACCCCAGTTTATTCAATGCATCACTTACACTAAAGGTGTCCACACCATCTTTGAGGGTAGCCCAACAGAGAATACAGTTCTTTTCTGGAAGTTACAAAATCATGCATGACAGTGGCCGGGTCAGCTTTCTACACTTTTGCTGCTTTTTTTCACTTTTGTTCCAGGTTCCTTTCATGAAGTTGGGATGGAGAAGGGCATGTTTTTCTTGTCTACCACCAACACACACACACAAACACTTCCCTTTGTTCAAGGGAAGATACTGGAGAAAACGTTGAAAGTGTCAATCTGCAAGCATCCGACAGACAACATGGTGATATGGGGAAGTCAACATGGATTTGTCCCTAACAGGTCCTGTCAGGCTTACTGGATTGCGGGAATGCTGTTGAGGTAGTTCATCTGGATTTCAGTACAGCTTTTGATAAGGTTCCTCATGATGTTCTGATGGGTAAACTGAAGGATTGTGGTCTGGAATCTAGGAGGGATATGGAAATGGCTGGATAACCGCACCCAAAGATCAGTTGTCAATGGCATCATGTCTGATTGGAAGGAGGTATCCAGTGGACTGTCACAGGGCTCGGCCCTGGGCCCAGTGCTTTTCAGTCTTTTTATAAATGATCTGGACGAGGGTGTGAAGAGATTACTCATTAAATTTGCAGGTGACACCAACCTGGGAGGAGTAGCAAACATCCTTGAAGATAGGGATAGAATTCAACAAGATCTGAACACACTGGGAAAGTGGGCAGCTTTGAGTAAGATACAATTTAACATGGATAAGTGTCAGATTATCCACTTGGGTAACAAAAATACAAAGCAAGCATACTAGATGAGGGATACACTTCTGGGTAGCATGTGTGTGAACAAGATCTTGGGGATGGGAAGCTAAATATGAGCAGTCAGTGTGATGCAGCAGTAAAGGAGGTGAATGTAATCTTGGGGTATATCAACAAAGGCATAACATCAGGATGTCATTGTCCCTCTCTATACTGTGATGGTCAGGCCCCACCTGGAGTATTGCTTGCAGCCATGGAGGACTCACTTCAGAAAGGATGTGGACAAACTGGAACAGGTGCAGAGGAGAGCAACCAGGATGATCAGGGGCCTGGAGACCAAGCCCTACAAGGAAAGACTGAGGGACCTGGGAATGTTCAGTTTGCAGAAGAAGGGGTTGAGGGGAGACATAATTGCTCTCTTTAAGTATTTAAAAGGCTGTCACTTAGGGAAGGGGAGGGAGCTGTTCCTGTTGGCAGCAGAGGATGGGACTCAAAACAATGGGTTTACACTACAGTAGGGAAGGTACCAATTGGACATTAGAAAAAACTTCTTCATGTTAAGAGTAATTCAGCAGTGGAATCAGCTGCCTAGGGATGTGGTGGGTTCCCCCTCATTGGCAGTCTTCAAGGAGTAGCTGGACGAGTACTTGTTCTGATCCTACTTCACCTTCAGTCAAGTAGAGGCCATCAGCCATTTCTTGTGGCCTTCCAGATTTTTAAAAATGCACCCAGCACCTTCTTTTTTGCAGTTTGGCAGCACACACTGGAGCTTGTTTGAGCCTCTAAAGGGCAGCCACACATAAACACATCTATGTTGTCATCATGAGTCACATCTTGTGCCAGCCAACTCTGTGCTAGGGGTAAGATTGACCTCCTCCTTTCTACCAACAGTGCTCCTTTCGAGCGTGAAAAAAAATGAATATTTGCTCAGAGGCAAATTATGAAAATTACTTACTTTTGTATTAGCTACTTTGAAAGTCAGAAGAGTGAGTAAAGGCTAATGTAATTCTATTGTGAAATAGCTTCCAAAATGAATGTTGATTCTGATTACAGTTAAATGGGATTCCTACTGGGTAAATATTTAGCAATGGATGCCATTAATGTATTTAGTATATGGAATTTTCTCTCTGTTTCCCAGTATAGCCAATCCATAAAGAAAATAATAATACATTTACAGTGCAATTGGTGGGGTGTGTGTGTTCAGATAGGGTTCGAGAAGCTAATGGGCTGCTACAACAGTGTAACCCAGCGATATGCTGGCATAACATTCTGCATTGCTACACCACAGTCAGCTTTTGGCATAGCAATGTCATGAACCCTGGCCAGAACAATGGTGTTAGGTCACTTCTGGTGAAAACTCAAAGTGATGTCACGCCTCTCTAGGAATCACTGGAAATTCTATGGTTTTCCGCTGACAGCACCCCTTCATGTCCCCTTTTTACTCAGAAAGGAGGGCTGTAATGTAAGGTAGTGGTCTCAAAGAGATGCACTGCTAAAGAGATAGGGACCATAAACTTTACTACCATGTGCTACTGTGGGCTATCTGTTGCTTTGGGTATGATCCTACTATGCAGTTTGATGTTGTTTAGTTTTGTTCAATATATCAGTCTTAGACCTGCTCATGCTCTGTTTCAGCATTTCTCCAAATCTGTGTATTGGATTTCTGCTGGTTTAAAATCTTTGCAAATTTGAATTTCTAGACCCTATTACATTGTTTACTTAAATGTCCTTGAAATTGACTGTATGGACTCACATGGTAATCTGCCTTGAGTCTCAGTGAGAAAGATGGACTATAAATGATATAAATAAGTAAAAGTTTTCCTTTCTGCAGAATATCGATAGAGATCCAATCAGTGTCACTGCTATTTCATGGATGGCTAGCCTCCACAATCACAGCAGCCCTCAGGATCAGGCTATAAATTACTGTGGGGTACCCAAGCATGGATTTATTTAAATTTTGGGCATGACATCACCTTGTGTAACATAAAGAGTGGGATTTGAGGTGGTTTATAGTGCTTGCTCAGGGAGACTGGACCCGTTAGGGCTTTTTAAATTTGGAGAGAATCAATGTATAAAGATTTGATTGGTTCTTCCATATGCTCATCCAAAGGTTTGTGCACAGCCTATACATACCCATGTAGGCTTTGTGCAAAGAATCCATGCACATGCATGTAGCTTCTATGTGCACCAGCTGTATATGAACAACTTCAGTTGAACACATAAGAGAAGCGCTAATGGGCATGAGCTGATCTTTCCCAGCATTCTTTCTTGTTGCCCACCAGGAAAACCATAGAGTTTTTGCAAAATGCTAGAGCATCCACTATGCCACTGCCAATTTTTCCTGGAAGTGATGTAAGCACGCTTGTGTGACATCAATGCACCAAATCCCATCCCCAACTCCTCCCATGGATTTGGTGCTACAGCCAGGCAACCAAATACCTATTCCATATGGTGATTCTCCCCAAATTTAGTACAAGACTAGTGTAAAATTGAAAGGACCCTAAAATTTAACCCAGGATGCAGTAATATAGGACCCATAGGCTAAATATGGCCTAGCAAGTATTTTCCTGTCAATAATCTTCATGCTGCTATTTTATTATTTACATGCACACTTGAGACAGAAGACAGGGAAGGAAAGCCTTTTTAGGGGGAAAAAAGAGCAGGCTGGATGTGTCCCATGTGTCTTATTTTATCGGCTCCTATCCTAGCCAAAACCCATTACACAGTAGAGTTGCCACCTGTTCATAATTTTTATGAACTGTTTGCATTGTGGAAGGTTTGTCCATAATAAACAGAAAACTTATTATGGATGGAGTTTGTCCGTATTTTTTCATATGAAACACAATCCCAAAGGACGTGAATAAATTTCACATGAATGGTGACTCACAGATGATGTATTCCGCACTTAAATAATACATCTTTTATCGGTACAGTGCAACTGACATCACCATCAACATCATGTTGACTTGATGCCAGATGGGAAATTTTCCTTGGCACAAAGAAATCTGAGCATGAATTTTCACAAGGAGGACAAGGTACAATTTCTAGGAAAAAAAGGTTGCAAAGATTTGGGTGACCCTGGGGTCATTCAGGCACGCCCTCCACCAAACTTCCTTCTCTGTGTGTGAGCTTTTGAAACATATGCCAATTCTGGCAGGGACCATAAAATCCAGGGATGTCACCAGTTGGCAAGGCAACAGCATGGGTGCAAAAGATTTGCCTGGTTCAGGGAACAAAGCGCCACTGACATGGATTATTTCTTCCAGATGAGCTTTGCAACAGCCTTGTGCCCTACAGCTGAAAGGTTCAGAACAGGAACTTCACATCAATGGAAAGTTAAGCCACAGGAAAAATAAGCCAATACAACATTGTTTTATGATTTGAAGTTATAAAAGCCAAGAGCATCTTTTGATATTCTTCTACATTTGAAAGGCAAGACAGTTCAATCACGGGTTGTGCCATTGATCCAAGGAAGCAGAGAGGGATTCCAGTGAAAGCTAACTTAGGAAAGTACTTTATGCTTTCTTTTTATTTATTACCTAGGGTGGAATCTGCATCATGCCTTGATTCCAAACTCACACTCCTCATTTAGAACCGCATTTCTTTATAAATAAACAGAGACAAGGGGTTGGTGAGATTTTCTGTACTTTGTATATACTCTGAAACCAGTAAGCAAAGCTATCCTTGAGACAAAATTAGGTTTAATCTTTGATTCATTTTCCATGAGGCTGAAGTTGGTTCCTAGTTCCTTATTCGCAGTACCTAGTTCCTTATTTGCAAATCTAACCACAAATATCAAGGATAATTGAAAAGCTCTGAACCCCAAAATAAGGCTTATTTTGTTAGTCTTATAGGTGCTACTGGACTCTTGCTCTTTTCTACTGCTACAGACAAACTAATGCGGCTACTCATCTTGACATTTTAATAGTTCCATACTAATAATTAAAAGCCCAAACAACCATTTTGCCACTGACCTGTGAACTGCCACATTATGGATCGAAGCAGGTATAGATAAGGGGTACTGTAGCATTTGTTCAAAGTTTACAGTTCCTGACACCTTTCCAGGAACTAACCATAAACTGGGATTAACAGATAATTACCAGATAAAACACCACACTAGTGATCAAGATATAGTATTAATGTTTTTAAAAATGAAAAGGACTTAATAGCTTTCAAGATAGCATAGAGTTTTGCAGAAAGCAATAATTAAGGTTAATATTAAGCTGAGAGAGGTGTTGGTCCAAAGTTTATACGTAGGACAATAGAATCTGGGTGCTTTACAGGTTATTTCGGGGTGCCAGTGTCTGGTCCTATGCTGTTTCCTGCTCCAAAGCACAGTTCTTGCTGGGAGACTTCAGGCCCGTCACACACTCTCAGCCTATCCTACATCACACAGCCGTTGTGAGGATAAAATGGAGGAGAGGTGAACAATGAAAACTGCACTCTACATAGGTCTTCCCTTGAAATCTACCCAGGGACTAATTTTGAGGTGCAGAGGGCACTACAGTTCCTCATTCACACCTTTTCTCCAGCACAAACTGCGTGGAGGCAGCCCAAACAGAAGCTCTTTGTGCTGGAACCAGTGTTTGGACAGGCACCAGCGAATGTCTTCTTGTGGGGGGCCATTTCAAGTGGGTAGCTGTGTTGGTCTGCAGTTGAAGAGAAGGTCCAGTAGCACCCTTAAAGACCAGCTAGGTCCAAGGTATGAGGTTTTCAGAGTATCAAAACTCCTTTCATCAGATACCTAACTCTCATATCTGAGGAAGGGAGCTTTGACTCTCGGAAGCTCATACCTTGGAAATCCAGTTGATCTTTAAGGTGCTATTGGATCTGGATCTTGTAGGGGATAGTATCTGGAGTGTAGGGCTCCAAAGATTGTTTTGGGGTACAGCTTCCACCCTTTATTTCTTGTGACTTTGTGCTGGGGGCACCTCACTTTGGAGCAGTTAGCCCAAGAACTGGGCTTTGGAGCAGGAAGCTGCACAGGCCCACCCAGAGGGCAGAGTCCCCTAAATGTGAGTTTGTAGGATATGTGGTGGTCTAAACCTTATTTTGGTGTACAGAGTTTTTCTGTTTTCCTCAATACTTGTGGTCGGATTTGTGAATAAGGAACTAGGAATTGGGAATAAGGAACTGGGAATTTGGAACCAACTTCAGCCTCATTAGTTTTTCTTTGTCTAGCTACACAGTAAAGCCAGACTCCGGGTTTGGGAAGCAGTGTTTGGCTTCAGGTTTCCCTTCTCCTGGTTTTGGGAACTTCGAGCATTCGCTTCTCCCCATTTTCTCTCATCTGGGTTGGGGGACAAAGTCCAACTCCCCAGATCATTACAAAGAGACAGAACTCTGTCTTTTCCCTAGAGCACTACACCCGTTCCCAGAAAGAAGGCAGTTGTTATATGGAGTTGTCTTAAGTAGGTCTATTGAGAAGTCCAATTTTATTCAGTTGGGCATACTCCCAGGAAACTACTCTTCAAGTTGCAGCCTCAAGCTCTTTTTTCCCCCATGTGTTTTGCCAGCCTGATGTAATAATAGCTAAACTGTCTGAAATTTGCCGGGTTAAAAGATGGCAACTTTGCGGCCCAGAAGAATGTGCCTTACTTGCAAGCATTCTTAACATGTTAGCCAATTATTAGCAATCTGGACCCTTACTGACTGAAAAGTCCAAAGAAGCATGCTAACTGACACGTCGTCATTAAACATTGGCACAGGATACTTGTGTCATTCCCATGGTGTCCCATTGCTGGTGTGGGACAAGGATGTTGTCATCATCTTTAAGACCGTACAAAGCAGATTCCAGGAATGGCCCAACAAGCCTGCTGTTGCTTGTAATGTGCGTGTCCCTTCTTTTAGTTAATCTGTACACACGATAGTCATGCTGAACCCTTGAACTCTATGCTTGTAGGAATGCTACTAAATGGACTGTTTGGGCATGTCATGGCAAACCTTTCTAATTTTGGAATTCTTGCTTTTTGCAAGTTCAGATCTTGCTTCTTCCTTAAAGGGTCTGCTAGCGGCCAAGTAATAAATCCCTTCCCTTTCCTATTACCTTTCCCTCCTTTTAACACAGATCAGCTAGTAACCTTTATTTTTGCCTCTTGATAGCAGGAGCTAAAGTAATGAGAATATAATGATGGTCTACTTACTAGCTGAAAGGGTAGGCAGCTTTAAATCTTCAGAGCGTTTCTCCACTGACTTT
This sequence comes from Eublepharis macularius, assembly GCF_028583425.1. NCBI lineage: Eukaryota > Metazoa > Chordata > Lepidosauria > Squamata > Eublepharidae > Eublepharis > Eublepharis macularius. The sequence goes on along the minus strand of NC_072795.1, from coordinate 24,912,041 downwards.
TCCCCAAAGTATTTGTCAGGGTGTAGGAGAAATTCAAACTTCATTTCTGTTGTCTCCTTCAGGGCTTCAATGTTTAATGACCTAAATACAACTTAAAAAAAAAAAAAGACTGGAGGATTATTTCAGATGCAGAAAATCATTTCACATATCAGCACAACTGCAACTGAGGCAAAGTTAATTTTTCTCGCCTAATCATGCTATTCCACTTGCACGGCTGAGTAATATTCAGAGCGCTGAGTAAATACAGATACATATGCAGAGAGGCACTTGCCACTTTTATTCCATACAGCTAAGGAAAGAGCTCATAATCCTCCACCCACCCATATAGGTATCTTAATTTCAATAAAAAGGTAACTTTCCCAAGGAAATTTTGGAAATCTGTTGCTTACGCAAGTTAAATGTACCAACTCATATCCAAATGGCTGTCTTTTACCATCATGACTATACTGATAGGAGCAAGGAAGGGGCAATTTCTGCTGATTTCCTTCTCCCACTGCAAATCTCCCACCCATTATACCAGCCATGATGCTGGGCTCTCCTGAACCCCAGGAGAAGGATTTCAGGGGGCACAGGGCTACATCAGGATTGGCAGGTGGGAAAGTCTCAGGGCCAAGCTACACATGACGAATGACACTTGAACGGTAAGTGTATTTCTCCCTGTTCACTTGCCCTCCACTCAATCCACTTGCCGTTCAAGTGTCATTCGTCATGTGTAGCTTGGCCCTCACTCACTCTATCTTCTACACTATTGATTATATAGAGGACATAGTTTTTGATCAGGTTTTGCCATCAATAGGGATATATTAACATAACATGTTTCTTTGCCCGTTTCTTATTTTGTCAATTTCCCATTCCTGCTCACTTACAATGCGGCATTTCATTCCTGTTGTTTGCATATTTGTTTCCTACATTTGTTGTTGGAGTTCTTTATACATTTTGGGCTGGATCCTGTGGATTCATTCCATAGTCAAGCCTTTTGTATCGGGGGAAGCTTCTTTGAACCGAAGCAAGTGCCGCTGCTAGATGAATGGATATGCAGGATCCAATCCTTTATACGTTTATTTGTCAAAACGAGACTTTCGTAAAACACTGTTACAACAGATGTGAAAAACGCCATTTGCATATGCAATCCTAAACAGAGTTACACTCATTGACTTCAGTGGATTTAGAAGGGTGTAACTCTGCTTAGGATTGCAGTGTTATTTCTGGATGGCAAATATTCAAAACAAGGGAATACAAAGTGGCGGTGGGGGGGGAACCAATTGTTATCAAGCTTATTCAGCTTTGGTGCAGCACAGGAACAAAAAGCAGGATTTGATATCAGATTAAATGAGACACCTGGAAGCATCCCTCACCTGCAGAACATTCCCTGCCACTGCATTCCCTACCACACCTGTCTGGCCCCCCTTTTTGGCCATTTCCTTCCAGCCGCAGTTCCCTCTGTTTGCCAACACCCTTTTCAAAGGTCAAGGGGAGCTGGAGTGGCATTCCATTAACTGCAAGGAAAGAAAAAACTGGAACTGGAAAGGAAAAGATCAGAAACACTCCTCCTCCTGAAGTACAGGCTCATTATTTTTTTAAATATATATATATTTATTTCATTTATACCCCTGTTCTTTCTCCTCAGTGGGGACACAAAGCAGCTTACATTGTTCTCCTCCATTTTCTTCTCACAACAACCCTCGAAGGTAGGTTTGGCTAACAATGTGTGATTGGCCCAAGGTCACCCAGCAAGCGTTCATGGCTGAGAGGGGATTCAGACCTGGGTCTCTCAGATCCTAGTCTGATATTCTGACCATTATACCACTTGGCTCCCACTTGATCCCAGACTGGTCTGGGACATCCCATGTACTCACAAACTTGTAATGACAACTCATTAATTTTTAGGGTCTTTGCATGCATTCCACTTGACTGGATGCATTCCACTTGAAAAGAATGAGGACAGTCTTGTGTTCAGCAGTTCCAATTGTACAACAGGGCCCATGGGAAGCTCTGGGTCAGACCAACAAAGTCCAAACACCACTGAATATGTTGGAAGTGTTGCATACCTGTTGGCTTTACCCCAGCTGCTTTATTGAAGATGATGTATTTTCTTCCTTTCTGGGTATGCTTCTCTTTATACTTTTTGCCCAATATTGTGTTGTCCCATATATTCACCCTAGGGGAACATAAAATGAAAACTGACATTTCTCTGGTTTTACTGACAGATTCTGCCTTTTGCTGGAGATCGTCTCTTGCGTACAACTTTTTTTTAAAAACGCTTTCACTGTTTAGAGCCAACAGGATAATAGAGTGGCAGGATTAGAGAATATTTACCCTGAAATGGAGTTCAGTATTCATTCACCTCAATTGATTCAGGCTGAACAAACCAGATGAATTAATCGAATGAAACAACCAAAGATAATACTTTAGAACACCAGTTCTGATTATTGTGAATTACTTCTTAACGGCCAGCCAGAAGCCCTTAGGAAGTAGTGGTACAACATCCAAAAGTGCCCAATATTGTGTCATAATTCAGACTAAATACAGGAAAATCCAACTACAGAGTTATTAATGGAAGAAGTGGCAGTCTTTAATTGACATGATTAGTAGTTTACAGGGCAATCCAATGCAGAGTTGTAGAAATCCTATTTAAATGAATGGGCTTAGAATGGAGTATGTTTGTGTAGGCAGCGTGGTGTATTGGTTAGAGTATCAGACTAGGATCTGGGAGACCCAGGTTCAAATCCCTACTCTGCCATGGAAGCTTGCTAGTTGACTTTGGCCCAGTCACACACACTCAGTCTAACTTACCTTGCAGGTTTGTTGTGAGGATAAAATGGAGCAGGGAGGAATGTTGTCAGCCACTTTGAGTCCCCATTGAGGAGACAGTGTGTATAATTGAAATAAATCAAATCAAATAAATCATATCACATTGTCCATCAAGTAAAAAGGGGCCAAGGGCATAATAAAGGGCAAGAGGAATAATTCTAAGGAGGTTCAAATCTGTTAATTGCAACGGCAAATCATTTTAATTCTTGCAGGCTGTATGCTAGTAAATTTAGGATTCTGAGGTGAGGGCATCTCCCCCCTCCCTTGCCCCACTGCAGACACCCTTGGTGGGGGGTAATTTTAATTTTTGAGCTATGCTAGGGGTTATTAGGAAAGGGATTGAAAACAAATCAGCTGGTATCATAATGCCTCTGTATAAATCGATGGTGAGGCCTCATTTGGAGTACTGTGTACAGTTCTGGTCGCCACACCTTAAAAAAGATATCATAGCACTGGAAAAAGTACAGAGAAGGGCAACTAAAATGATTAAAGGGTTGGAACACTTTCCCTACGAGGAAAGATTGAGGCGCTTGGGGCTCTTTAGCCTGGAGAAAAGACGACTGAGGGGAGACATGATAGAGGTTTACAAGATAATGCACGGGTTAGAGAAGGTCGAGAAAGATGTGTTTTTCTCCCTTTCTCACAATACAAGAACTCGTGGGCACTCTATGAAATTATTGAGCAGTCGGGTTAGAACAGATAGAAGAAAATACTACTTTACACAAAGGGTGATAAACACATGGAATTCGTTGCCACAGGAGGTGGTGGCAGCTACAAGCATTGCCAGCTTCAAGAGGGGACTGGACAAATATATGGAGCAGAGGTCCATCAGTGGCTATTAGCCACAGGAGATAGATGGTATTCTCTTTGTGGGGAGGTGGTGCTCTGTTGTCTTGGTGCTGGAAGGAAGGCAGTGGGAGGGCTTCTGGTGTCCTGGCCTCACTGACAGTCCTTTAGATGGCACTGGATTTCTAGCCACTGTGTGTGACAGAATGTTGGACTGGATGGGCCACTGGCCTGATCCAACATGGCTTTGCTTATGTTCTTATGTTCTTATGAGGGCAACTGTTCATTGGCAAGGCTACCAGTTAAGGCACACGTGCATCTTTATGTTTGTAGTATGAGACTGTAATAGGAAATGAAGAATATTAAAGACTAGCAAAATAGTCCATTGTGGGGAAAAATACAATGGGCTCTAGAAAGGGGAGGGGGCAGGCAGGCATTGCCTCCTCCTCTGTGCCTGATCCAAGCCATGTGAAGGGAGAAAGTGGACATTGCCACTGGATCTACTCCTGATCTCGGCCGGGTGAAGATGTGGGGGGGGGGGTGGACATCACCGTCTGCTACACTCCTGATCCTGGCCATGTGAAGGCAGGGGGCAGGCATTGCCACCTGCTCTGTGCATGACCCCGGCCTGGGGAAGGCAGGGTGAAGGCATTGCCACCTGCTCCACTGCTGATCCTTGTCCAGTGAAGGTGGGGGGTGGGTGGGCATTGCCTCCTGATCCACTCCTGATCTCTGCTGGGTGAATGCAGATGGTGGGCACTGTCACATGCTCCATTCCTGATCCCTGCCAGGTGAAGGAGGAAGGCAGGCATTGTCACCTGCTTCACACATGATCTTGACTGGGTGAAGGCAGGGGAGCAGGCATTGCTACATGGTCTGCTCCTGATCCTGGCCAGATGAAGGCGGTGGGAGGGCATTGCCACCTGCTCTGCTCCTGATCCCGGCTGGGTGAAGGCAGGAAGGTGGGCATTGCCACCTGCTCCACTCCTGATCCTAGTCGGGTGAAGACAGGGGGCAGGCATTGATAATGTTCCAGGCTGGGTGAAGGCAGAGGGTGGGCATTGCCACCTGCTCTGCTATGAATCGCCCTCTGAAGGCGCACCAGGGTAGGAAGTGAGTTGACTTGAATATGCTTACTCTTTTATATGTATATAGATGGCTTACCCTCTAACAATGAGCAGTAGCTTTTATGTATTAGGTTTTAAAGTTATCTTACACACAGTTTAAAAGTTATTTTATATAAAAAAATGCCAGTACTGAGATAGTTTACATTTAATCAACCAGTTAAAAGGCGGGTGATTGACTGTCTAAAAACATTTTTTTCCATCCATTGGCTAGCCAAACTGCCTTTGAGAAGATGTTTAAGAAGAGGGACAGGACCAGACCAGAGAAGATGCTCAGCATTCTACGTATGGAGCTCCCTTTTAAAGAGCTGTCTCATAGGATCGCAAATTGGATCAAGACCACAATATAGGGAAGGAAGCTTGACCCTTCCCCCCCATGCCATTTCCCTCACCCTTCCAGCCTCCCTTCCATGGGCCTGCAAACATACAACAGGACAGGGCTTTTTTTCTGGGAAAAGAGGTGGTGGAACTCAGTGGTCGAACTCAGGACCGCACAATGACGTCACTTTGAGTCAGCTGGAACAAGAGGGGAGCTTTGTAAAGTTTAAATTGCCCTCGGTGAAAATGGTCACATGGCTGGTGACCCCGCCCCCTGATCTCCAGACAGAAGGGAGGTTAGATTGCCCTCCACGCCATGGCATGGAGGGCAATCTAAACTCCCCTCTGTCTGGAGATGAGTGGGCAGGGCCACCAGCCATGTCACCATTTTCAAGAGGTGCTGGAACTCTGTTCCACCACATTCCCGCTGAAAAAAAGCCCTGCAACAGGATCTGTATATGTATCCAATTGGGTTTGTTGAGGATTGGGGAAATTGTGAGTTGGGTGAGGACTAAACCATCCCCCATGTTGTGGTCCCAATGAAATCAGGGTCCTGTTCACAGGTTTTAAAAAGTCGGAGGAGCCATATGTGGAACTCTTTACTGTTTTAGCTGGTTTGGCCCACAGTTGCATTGGAAGAACATCGGTAGTTGTCAAGTGTGAAACAGTACAAATATATTCTACTGGAAATAGATTCAGTACCTTCTTATTTTATAAGCAACACGAAAATCAACTCATCTGTTTATGATATTTGACATATTCGCATGTCTATTTGGAGAGGTTGTTGGAGAACAAAAACACATGCTCACCACATTGGATTGGGGTTGAAGCTATATTTGCTAGATTTCCATTTGTTAATTTATTCCTATCCATACTTCATCCAGTCTCTGGAGTCTGAGGGAGGATAGCTGCAGTTTTCAATATATAGTGATTTACATTTGTTTTGTTTTTTAAAAGAAGAGAGAGCCGAACAGATGCTCTCAACACGTTTGAGAATCAGCTCTTATTTTAGAGAGGAGGGGAGAAGAACTAGTGAGAATACCAATTGAAAAAGGCTCTGTATCAGGGCCAAACAATACTGTAAATGTATGGAACAGGTGCCCTTTTATAAGAGGTGCAGAATAAATGCATCAATGTAAGTGGGCTGAGATGGCTAAATAGAACCTATATTTTCAGAAGTAGAATACCGCTGCGTTCCAGTTACTGGGTGCTATTGTAGGGGCAGGCTTTGCCTTTTGTGTTCTTGCTTTTAGATTGTCCTGGGCATCATGTTGACTGCTGTAGAGAACAGAATCCTAAACTAGATGGTTCACTGGTCGGTCGGTCTGTCTGTCTGCCTACCTGTCTAATACATTTGATATCTTCCAACAGGGCTCTTCCTCTTGTAAGAATGAGCCTTCATCATTGCTCAGACATGAGATCCTTCTTCAAGCCTTAACAACAACAAGCAGCCTTATAGAGTCTAACCTGGAGATTTAGAGTTGCCAACCTGCAGGTGAGGCCTGGAGTTTCCCCACAATTACAATGGATTTCCAGACTACAGAGATCAGTTCCCCTGAAGGAAATGGCAGCTTCAGTTCCCCTGAAGGAAATGGCACCTTCTTTTCCTAAACTCTACCCTCCTCAGAGGGCAGTGGCTCAGTGGTATAGTATTCTTTCAGTGTGCAGAAGGTTCCACATTCAATTCCTAGCATCTCCAGTTAAAAGGATTAGATCGTAGGACATATCAGGCCCCTGCCTAAAACCTTGGAAAGCCACTGCCAGTCTGAGTAGACAATCCTGACTCTGAGGGATCAAGGGTCTGATTCATTAGAAGGCAGCTTCATGTGTTCACTAGACCCAAATCTCCAGGAATTTCCCAAGCCAGAGTGGGCAACTGTGTGGAGAACATACCCCAGAGGTCCAAGTTTGGGTATTGTCATATATTTTCTACATATCTTCCATGAGTATTTTTTCTGCATTCTGTGCTCTGTACTGATCCTCTGAGAGTGCAGAAGGTGCATATCAGTGACCTGTTTGGCTGGGAGTTGTTTATCTTACAGGTGCCTGCTGTGGTGTCTACTTTCGTTTTTGCAGTCACTTGAGAATGTGTCCTTGAGTGCCGGCTTGAGCCTGGGAACTAAAAATGACTTCATTTTTTGCTTCTCTCCTCCAGTTCTTCTTTGCTCCTATCTCAAAACCCCTCCCCCTGCCCTTCCTGGCTCTTTCGCACCAGAATCCTAATCGTTAATATCCTACAGGTGGGAACTTACCCTATAACTAACCCCTCCAAACTTCTACACGTCACTTCTGCCAATATCCTTGTCTGTATATGCTGATACTGATGGATCTCTAATAAAGTAACTTTAACTCATACACTGGATTGCGTGCAGTGGAGTACTATGGGGATCTGACCGCCAGAACATGACAGGTATGACCACCTACAGCTCCTCTGAGCTGACAGTAACTTCCTCACATTCTAGGTTTAGATACAAAAACAGACTGTGGATTCATTAATCCATTATGCCGGAAGCTCATAGATCTGTCAAGCAATTCCTATGTTCTTGGAAAGCAGAGCGTGACACTACGCATAGCAAATGCTGTTCCTGAAACTGGCAATCATACTGGCCTGCTCTACCAATCCAACATGGCAGGCCAGGCTAGATGGTTGTTGTGCCCAATTGCACAACTGCACTCATGGCAGATTGGATTAGTCATCAGGATTAGCCTCATGAGTGTTATGTGTGAGTGTGAAGGTTACAATCTTTCGCCCAAGGTTATTAAAAATGTTTAATAATACAAAAGGTTCATTATGTTACATCAAGGAAGTTATTTAAAACTGAGGAAGCACTTAGCCGGAGTTTAATTTTACTGTTTTTATGCTTGGGATAGTATGCATTACAGAGACTCATGAAAGATTTATGAATTTGGCAATATATGAGCTTGCTCAGAATCAGCCTCACACCTCTAACTTCTCAGCATCGGAAGCACAAAATTAGAACAATTTGTAATAAAATGTATTTATATAGTTCTGCTGTGTTATGAGCAGCCCTGGAGCCTTCAACTGTATTGCTAAAAAACTTATAACCCCTTTCCACACCACTGGAAACCATGGGCTATAAAAGAAATGGAGGAAAGCAGAAATGGACCCATTATCCCAGTTCCCCACCTCTATCCGTGCCTTTTCTCTAGGGGAACTGATCTCTGTAGCTTGGGTATCAGCGGTGGTATGAGGGGATCTCCAGGCCCCGCCTGGAGGTTGGCAAGCCTACATGGAATAGAGTAGCTGCAAGTAGCATTGCCTTATTTTTAACTGAAGGCCAAAACTAGATGATACCATGCTATCACATCTGCTACAGGGACACAGCTCCATTTTAGCACTCGGGTTTTTTAAATTTTACAAAACTCCCACTGGGTCCAATTCTGGGGGGCCAATTCCCCCCCTGCCCAGGAGGTTCTCATCCCCCCATGCCACAGACCTCAGCAGGACCTTCCACACACAGCATTTTGAAAAGTGACAAACAAAGTTGTAAAATGGCACCACATCCCTGTACCGGCCCCCGAGACATGGTATTATCTAGTTTGACCCCAAGCCACCTTCTGTGTTTTGAACAGCAAGCTGCTGCACAGAAACTTAACTGATGTGAAGATAAGCAGTGAAAAAAGAGTCATGTGCCACCTTTCTTGGACTGTGTTGCATGTCAATATAGGTGTTGGGAGGGGGGGCAATTTTTAGAAGATGGCTCATGGATCAGCATTCTTAAAAGAGGGTGAATAATACTTTAAAATGCATGCAATGTTTTGCAGTCCTCCTTGGACAGCAGGGAAGCTTCAGGTGCAGATTTTTTAAAAGGTTGATCTCCTTATGGACTAGAGACATATGGTGTTGTTCTATTATGAGTTTATTTACAACTTGAGCATGGAGATATAGGGTTGCCAATGTCCAGGTGGCAAAATTACAACTGAACTCCAGGCCACAGAGATCAGTTCCCTGGGAGAAAGTGCAGAGGAGGTAGCCGTGTTAGTCTGTGGTAGCAAAATCAAAAAGAGTCCAGTAGCACCTTTAAGACTAACCAATTTTATTGTAGCATAAGCTTTCGAGAATCACGTTCTCTTCGTCAGATGCCTGATACAGATACTGGCCAAAAAAAAAAAAAAAAACTATGAAAGTGGCTGCTTTCATAGGTGGACATGATGGCATTTTACCACTGAGGTCCCTCTCGTCCCCTCCCCAAGTCCCACCCTCTACGAGCTCCATCTCCAAAATCTGTAGGAATTTCCCAGCCTGGAGGAACCATCTACACATCCTTGGTCTGCATTAGCACCAAGACAAAAAAGTTGTTCCTTCGTTGCCACCTGCCTACAAAACCTCTGTCTCCTGTACTGACTGCACTCCGATGGCCATAAGTGTTTCTCTGTGGTATAGTGGTTAGGCTGTTGGACTAGGATCTGGAAGAACCATGTTCAAATCCCAGCTCTGCTATAGACGCTTGCTGGGTGATCCTAGGTAAGTCACACACTCTCAGCCTAACCTACCTCACAAGATTGTTGTGAGGATGAAAATGGAGGAGAAGAGAATGAGGTAAGCTGCCTTGAGACCCCCATGGGGAAAAAAGCAGGGTATAAATGAAGTGAGTAGATAAATAAATGCATAATCTACCCTGTTGCTCAGCTACTATATGGAGCTCCAATTTGGATTCCAGTTATCAACCCTTTTATCCAGTGCATTTGATCTACCTTTCTCCATGGCCTCTTTGCATAGCCTCGTTGGTCTATTGGTCATCAATACACAAGAAACTTGCTGAGCTGGGTCTTTCTAGGACTTGCTTATCAATGTTGGGATTAAACAAAGCCTGTGTGGTAGTAACAGAAAGACTTGAAGACCTAGATTGGCAAATATTAGTAGCTAACACTAGGCAAATTTGCTCACCTATTTACCCAGGCTTTGTGCCTTCATTTCCTGTTGCTTATAATAAATCTTTAGCCTGTCCTACAGTTTCTGCTTATCGGAGGCTGTTCTCCTTAGCCCATTTTAATGCTCTCTGCTTAGCCAAGCTAATAAGAGAGCCAGTTTGGTGTAGTGGTTGAGAGCGCGGGACTTTATCTGGAGAGCCGGGTTTGATTCCTCACTCCTCCACTTTGAAGCCAGCTGGGTGACCTTGGGTCAGTCACAGGTTCTTGGAGTTCTCCCAGCCCAACCCACCTCACAGGGTGATTGTTGTGGGGATAATAATAACATACTTTGTAAACCGCTCCAAGTGGGTATTAAGTTGCCCTGAAGGGTGGTATATATATCAAATATTATTATTATTATTATTATTAAGATTCAGGGGAACTCCCCATGAGCAGAGGCTGTGTCCATGTGAGTGGAATCTGTTATACACGTTTGGTTTTCCTGTAAATTGTATGCTGAACAAAGAATGAACTTCTGCTTATGGCTACCATTCCAGCCCTCTCAGTGGATACCATCTGCTAAATCTCTTGTCAGGGTCTGACAAGAGGACAACAGAAACTGTGGCTAAACCTCATGGGCCCTAAAGCATTGTGATCAAGTCCTGAAACCTCCTTGTGTCTGTCAAGGAAACATCTGGAGTAGAGATGGCCACAAACCAAAATTCATCACAAACCAGGCCGGTTTGTGGTTCGCGAACCAGCGGTTCGTCAGAGCCCATTTCTGATGAACCGCCACAAACTTTAGGCTGGTTTGTGTGGTTCATTTTTTGGTTCATCACTGCAGACAGCCTGGTTTCCTAGGCAACAGGGGGTGGACTTCCTGCAGACCTTCTGCTGACCTGGAAGTGACCTTCTGCTGACCTGAAAGTGATGTTTTACTGACCTGGATGTGACGTTTTCACGAACCAAATGAACCGGTTTGTGAACCGGGGCAGGTTCATGAAAGTTTGTGGTTCGTGGTTCATGAAATGCGATGAACCACGAACCACACAGTTCAGGTTTTTTATGGTTCATGCCCATCTCCAATCTGGAGCTACTAACAAAACATGCTTAGAAAAAAGAGCACCATTACCTTTGACAAGCACAGTACAACCATGCCAAATCTCCCAGGATCTGTTCTCTCAATCTTTTCTTTACCTCTCCTGTTCTGATTTAGAGCTCAAAAACAGGGGTGCCAGGGTTTTTGTTGTGGCAAGAAATCAATTTCTGAGACAGTTCCATTTTTAAAGTCAGTGAGCTGTAAGTGGTTAGAGATTTGGACTAGAAATGGACAGATTTGGATTTAGATCAGCCATGGAACTTGTTAGGTGATTATGGCTGCAATCTTAAGAAAAAAGTTCTGGGAGTAAGGCCCATTGACTAACATGGGGCTTAGTTCTGAGTAGACCTGCTCCGGCTTGCTCTCTACACCTGTTATTTATACTCAGCCTAACCTACTTCATTCTGTGGCTGTGAGAATGAAATTGGAGAAGGAGAAAATCACACCTTGATTCTTGGAGGACAAGCAGGGTTGCCAACAACCTGGAGAAAAAAAGTCTTGCCCTTTGAACAGATGCTTAATGTCTGGAAATGGGCAGTTGAAGCTTTTTATGCTACAGAAGGCAAATAACAGTACTTGGTAAATAACATCCCAATGAACTGCTATTAAAGGGGCAGGAATTTTTTCTCCAGATTGTTGGCAATCCTAAGGAAAGGTAGTTTTTTTAAAAAAAGTAAATTATTTCTGGAGGAAAAGCTAAGGATAATAACACAATTGTGGCTCTTTCTTAATGGCCTGCCTTCTCAAAAGGTGTCGCAGTAAATCACCTTTTAGAAAAATCGCTTACGTGTATGCTAAATCTTCTTTATCCTCTGTAACAGGTACAGCGTGTTCCACTAGATTAGGAGGTGTCTCTTCTTCCACAGAAGGCACAGAGCTGTTCTCTTTAATGTCATTCTCCTCTTCTGTCTGGTCCTTGGTTTCACCTCTCGGGAAAGGTGGGACATCGCTTCCAATCCTCCAGTGCCCTTCCTTAAAAAGAACACAGTATAAAGCCCATACGTTGTAGCATCACAAACCATCTGGGTAAGAGAATGAGGCATGATCCAGGAGGTCCCAGTTCAAATCTCTTCTCTGTCATAGATTCACTAGCAATGCCAACCTAAGAAGAGTTGCACCACTGAAGGCAATAGGCCTAGAAGGTTGTTGCTTTGTTTAGAGTGGCACTACAGGTGGCTATAGGCAAGTCATTCTCGCACAGCACTGTCCTAAACCAGAGTAACACTCTTTTCAGTCCACTACCTGTGCTCCTCTTTGCAAGTCTTTTACAACCTACTGATTCATCTAGCTCAAGGTTGTCTATGTCTTCACCAGGGGATAAGAAAGTGGCTTGGGCCTTGTTAGAGGCCCACAGAATGGAAAACAGGCCAGATGGTTGCTTGTGCCAGGCTAAGAGAGCAATGAGGATCAGCAGAATTTAGAGTGCCAAACAGTTGTCTGACAAAAACGGCATTTGATTTACTCTGTGCTGTAATAGAGATGTGCACAAACCTGAATACAAACCAAAAAAACCCACAAACCAGCCCTGTACATGGTTTGCGAACCAGTGGTTCATGGAAGCTGATTTCCACGAACTTCCATGAACTGGTCTACTGGTTCGTTTGGTTCGTTTTAAACAGCAATGCCCTTTTCTGTGCTGCTGCACAGCAGCAGACAAAGGGGCATTTAAACCTGCGGATCAGCTGCTTGTCGGGGAGTTCCCGGCCAGCCAGCCAAGCCCCACAGTTTAAATGGCCATTTCCCCGCCGCTCGGCCAAACTGGCTGGCCAGCCAAGGCCCACCCACAGTTTAAATGGCCTTTCCCCGCTGCTGGGAGCTGCAATTTAAACAGCCCCGTTTCCCTACTGCTGCTAAGCAGCCGGAAAGGGGCATTTCAACCACACAAACCATGAACCACAAACTGGTTCATGAACTTGCCCCAGTTTGTGGGAGTTCATGATTCCTGGTTCATGAAAATGCCACGAACCATGAACTGCATGGTTCGTTTTTTTCGCAGTTCATGCCCATGTCTAGTCAGCAGTACTGGGGTGAAAGACTGAAGTGCCAGAAGGGGCCCCAAATACCTGAAAGCCTAGGGGCCTGGCCATGGGTTAATACGGCCCTGGCTCCCTACCTATATTGTGAGGAGAATAATAACATTGACTTTGTTCATCGCTCTGAGTGGGGCACTAATCTATCTAGAAGAGCAGTATATAACCACAGTTATTATTAGTCATACTTTCAAAGACATTGTTGTCAATGGACAATTATACATTTTAACATGTCATCCTGAGCAAAAAGAGGAAAAAAGTAGAGGTGAAGGTGGGGGCTGATATGTTTCAGAAAATAAATACAAACATATTTCATAATCTTGCAAAGTACAAAAGGTAACATATTTCATAATCTTGCAAAGCACAAAAGATAACCCTGGTAACCAAGGAAGTTCACTAGTAACTGCCAGAGGGAAGGCAGTAAGTGTGATCGACTCCACAATGAGGCAAAAGGAGACAGAAGACTGGTGGCAGATGCGGGGGGAGCAGCATCCCCCACTTCAACTTCACCCCCCAGAAGCTGCAGCCCACAGTGCTCTTTCCCTTCTCATTCCTCAGTGGTCGTTAAGGCATCAGGGGACAGCTGTGCAGCTATTACCATATTTATTGCTGGACCTATGTCCCTACTCTTTTTTCAGTTGACCTGTTACCCTTTGACACCACATACTTTTCCACATAAAGATTTCTTGGTTCCATCATTCTGGTGCCAATGTTTAGGAATCCTAAGAGTAAGGATTGGCACAGTATTTCCAACATTATTCTGAAATAACATTGAAAGCCATATGTGCTTGTGTATTCTCTGTGGGGCAGTCCTGGGTGACTGTTTGAAGAATGGAGGTGATATAGTTGTATGGCATTTAGCCCTTGTTTTGGAATCAACACTACTCTGGCTTCTGGTTGCCTTCTCTCTACAATCCAAATAGCTTTCATTTTACCTACCAACTCAATGAAGAAGGAGCAGAGTCGCCCTGCCAGTACTCTTATCTGTAAACTGGGGAGGCAGTTTAACCCCCCCCCCCCAGTCACTGGAATCTGCTGTCTGCAGGTGCTGCCCCCTTCAATACTGACCTGGCCAGCGGTGGGGAAGGTGTTTAAACCGGAAGCAGCAGAGGCTCAGTGGGGAAGATTCTTTAGGAACTGGCCCAAAACATAGCGAAAACACTACCATAGGAACTTATTCCTGGGTTAGATGCTTCAGAGATTCTCTACACATATGAATAGGAAGCATGCATGGAATAACTAGTAGCTGTATCTCAGCTCTGTATCTCATACCCTAAAGCAACAAAAGCCTTTTAAAAATTAAAGTTATTGCAATTAATAAGGAGGTTATTTCTGTGTACTCTTAAAGTATTTTGTAACTGTTAATACATGTCCTGAATATATTAGTCTAGTGTATTTTTACCCCACCCTTCCTCCAAGGAGTTTAGAGTGATTGATGTCATTCTTCCTTCTTTGGATTTTTCCTCACCAAAATTTTGTGAGGTGTGTTAGTCTGGGAGACAGAGAAAAAGATTGGTTCAAGTTCACCCAGCGAGCTTCATAGCTATGAGGGGATTTAACCCAAATCTCACTATTCTAGTTTGACACTCTAACCACTATACCACACTGAAGATTTAATTATTGCCAAAAAAAAAAAAAATCTGATCAGAACAGACTGCTTCCCCATCTGGAGGAAAATCTGGAAGGTGAATTATTTCAGTGACGCAATACCCATCAAGATGTGGATTTTCCATTGTAATTCCTCGTGCAGCTGAATGTGAAAAAGGGACAGTGATGCAGTGCAAAAGATTGAAATGGGAAGTCACAATAAGAGACACAATGATTATACAAATTACTGTGTGAAACCCGTTCGGTAAAGCTGAGAACGGAAGTGGGGATTTTTTTAATGAGTCCATCTAGAATATGTGTTTCTCTTCTTTTGTGTAGGAGGGAAGCTTCAAATCTGCTGGGATTCTAATAATAATTGCATGCTGTCAAATCACAGCTCATGGCAATTGCAGGACCATGGTTGTTTTTAAGGAAAAGGGGAGCAGAGATGGTTTGCTACTCGCTTCCTCTGCAAAGCTACCACAGTGATCCTGGGCAAGCTCCCATCCAAGTCCTAACCATGGGCAACCCTGATTCGTTTTCAGGTTGTGATGAGATCAGGCGACTCTGTACTATTAGGCTGATGAGTCTTCTGGGAGAAAATGGCTTTGTTAACCTACTTACAATACACCCAGTCCAAATTGGTCTAATAATTATGGGTCCCTGGTATAAAAATATGGGTTGTATGTCAATGGCTTAATAATTGCCATCTCTGCTCAGGCAAGATGTGTGTTTTAAAAAGGTCAAAGAGTCGGATTTTAGACCAGCTATGTTTGATATTCAAGATACGCAAGTCTTCCAGCTTAACTGTTTGCTTAAATGATGGTCTTCTCAGTGCTATTTGTTAGTGTTATCTGTCTGTGCTTTTAGAAAAGTTTTTACCTCTCTCTCTGCAATCTTGAACAATGCCTCCAGCACATTTAGAGGAAGGATATGTGAGCTGTCACACATATTTTTATGGACAAAGGACACGGCACACTCAACATTGTAATCATCTTTATGTTTCTTCCCTTGGGAAAGACTGCTGAAGGAAATCCACAACAACTGATTATTGTTAAATTATGATGAGAAAAGAATGCAAATAAACAGGATGGAATAGCAGCCTTCGTACCTGTCCAAATGTTCCAAGAGGAAGACCAGAAATGTCACTTAGAACAACTCTGCAGTCTGTAGAGGATGACAGGATGAAAAGGCAGGTGTTTCGAGTGCAGGTTTCCAAGTAAGTGACACAAGCATCATGGGGCTGAAATGACCTCAGCAGAGGCGGTGGCTCAGTTGTTACCATGTTTTCACCAGACGAAAGGCAATAGTTCTGGCGGACAGTGAAAACAGACAAGTTTGAAGTTATCAGAGGGAAAGGACAAGGGCTAGGAACCATTTTTTGTCCAAGAACTATGTTGCCACTCAAAAGTGGGCTGGGAAGTCATGCTGAGACACACACATAGAGAAGCAGCCTACATGAAGACTTTGCACTATAATGTCCTTCACATATAATCATAGCCACATTCCAATTGCCTGTTGTGCTGACCCACACAGTTGCCATATGTGTACCAACCATGTGAGCAAGGCTCTTTCCTAATCAAATGTTGCCCTCATGGTGGGTATAGAAATTGAATGTGAGAGACCCATTATGGTGAGGGCCTTCTCCAAAGCCTTTCACAATAACAATAACAACAACAACAACAACATTCAATTTATATATTACCCTTCAGGACAATTTAATGCCCATTCAGAGTGGTTTACAAAGTATGTCATTATTATCCCCACAACAAAACACTCTGTGAGGTGGGTGAGGCTGAGAGAGCTCCAGAGAGCTGTGACTAGCCCAAGGTCACCCAGCTGGCTTCAAGAGGAGGAGTGGGGAATCAAACCCAGCTCTCCAGATTAGAGTCCCATGCTCTTCTTAACCATTACACCAAACTAGCTCTCCAGGGGCTCCAGGGGACAAGCTGCCACCTACCCCAAACCTCCCTTTTCCCAGGTTTGGGGCCTCTCAAGCAAGTAAAGGCTGGGTCACCACATGCCACCTGTCTGGCCTCCACTACAGCAGGTAATAGGGTTACCAGTACCCCGGTGGGAGTGGGCTATTCCCTGTTCCCAACCACCACCTCCGGCCACCAGTCACCTGACCGATGGGGGGGCAGGGAATGGGCCCTAAAGCTCCAGAGAGCAAGGTAGAAAGCTTGCGAGCTCTTCCTTGTCATGTTGGGAATAACATCATTCCTAGCATGACAAGGAAAAGCTCTGAAGAGCACCCCCCCCCACAACTCCCCCGTCCCCAGGGTTGGGCTCCAGGGGACCTGGTAACCCTAACAGGCAGACAGCCCTGTCCCAAATCTTCACAGGGTCCCCTCTCTCCTCTTCCAGAGGCTCCACCAGACAGGCAGCCAGTTTCCTGTATATACCTCCCCTCACCCAGCTACAGCTCATGGCTATTTTGGAAAAGGGAACTTAGAGGTTACTTTCCCTATATATATACTGCCACCACTTAAACTTGGCCCATTTAATGTGTCCAGAGTGTTTGAAGCCTGTATGTGAGACATTTTCCATCAGCCAATGATTTTAATTCAGCCAGGGTTAAACAAAACAAAAATTATTTACAAGATGGAACATAGGAATGAATGGATTTTAAACTAATAAACAAACTGGAATCAAACAGAGGATGTTTCGATGTAACAGAATAGGTTTGGAACTAGCCCACAATATCTCTGCTGCCTCCTCAGCAGAGTCAAAACGCTTCCTCCCTCAGTAGCTCCCAAAAGTCTCCTCTTCCTCCAACTGACACTAACTCTCATTGGCCCAGCAATCCACCCACTTCCATTGGCTGTCGCTCAGGAGAGGCTGAGCTGGAGCCAGTCCTGTCCATCCCACCCATGTTATCAGCTCCACCCACACAGGGTGGCGTAGAAGAAGAGCCCTGCTAGATGGCACCAGAGGTCAAACTAATCCTGCCTCCTCTTTCCTGAAAGTAGCAATCAATATGCTTCCAGGAAGCCCATAAAATAAAGCACAAAGAAAATTGCCTTCCCCCATTTCTTACTCCTCCAGCTGACATTCAGAGGTTGACTATTCAGAGGAGGTCTCCGGATCCTACTATGTAATTTGGGGATTTTTTAAACATGTCATGTCAATAATTATGTTTTTTTTCAGTTCAGTTTTCAGATTTCTGGTCAGCTCCAGATTTATACAATAAAAATCTTATTGCATTGTTTATTGGGTGTCCTATCCTGTTGACTGTATTGATTTACTCTGTGTAATCTACCTTGAGTCCCAGTAAGAAAGATGGACTATGAATCATGTACATAAATAAATAATGAACAAATAGTAGCCGTTAACAAATCTATCTTCAAAGATAATCCGTTCAGAGAGAGGAGCCGTGCCTGGCTGTAACAGCAAAATAAAACTGAAGGCTAGGCCTGACTCATGCAAGCTTAACACTGGAATAAATATTGTAACTCTCTATGGTGCCCTTAGAGTTCTGTTTTACTGTCCTCAGTGATCTGGCCTAATCTCCTTTGAAAGTCATTGGCACAAGTGGCTATCATCACCATATATTGTACCTGCCCTGAACTTGAGAGAGAGACATACGCTGTGAGATTTGTTGGTTCATCTACAGCATGCATTGGATCCAACTAATTTTTCAGCTAGTGAAAAAATAAAAGAGGGTTGACTTTTGATCACCAAAAAAGGATATTTGTTTATTTATTTGTTTGTTTGTTTATGTCATTTATAGTCTGCCTTTTTCACTGAGACGCAAGGCGGATTATGCAGCATGAATCAGTACAGTCAATATCACAGGTATTTCAATAAACATGCTGCTGGGGGTTGTGGGACCGGTGTAGACAAAAGCCACGTGAAACAGGGACTGTAATAATTAGGGGAATTGGGTAGGACTGGGTGAAAAAGCTGGCAGGATCCAACTCCATTACTGCTATTGACTGGAATCGGTACCATTGACTGGCAACAGCCTTCCCAGGTCTTGAGGTCTTTCCTGTCTGCT
Source organism: Eublepharis macularius (assembly GCF_028583425.1). Classification (NCBI taxonomy): domain Eukaryota; kingdom Metazoa; phylum Chordata; class Lepidosauria; order Squamata; family Eublepharidae; genus Eublepharis; species Eublepharis macularius. Next base: position 24,893,414 of record NC_072795.1, on the reverse strand, counting down.
ACCAAAGACACATTGATTGGAAATTCCCAAAGGATGAGACCTGGAATCTTTTGCATGTACACCAACTCTGAAATATGGGCCCTCCATTCATTTTGTCAACATCATTTTAACAGCACTATTAACATGAAACCAAAGGCTAACTGTTGGGCCATTATTTGAATCTCAGTTTTACCTCTTTTCAAATCTCTCCACTTACCTCTATGTTCCATATTTTGACCCATCCAGCCAAATCCCCTGTTATCAGGTACTGGCTTGATTTATCAATTGTCATGATAATGGGCCCCACTCCGCCATGAGCTTCGAACTCTCCAAGTAGCTGACCTTTCTGTATATTCCAAAACCCAACATTGCCAGCAGCTCCGCAAGACACTAACTGTGCTCCTCCTAAGACAAGAATGGTGAATTAGGAGGAGGACTTCCAGGAAATTTAAGCTAAAACTGCAAGGGTTGACATCAAATGAAAACCAGTAGGTCACTCTCTAACTTCTCCCTACCCTTAAGACCCACGCAGGAGGCAAATGGCTACAAGAGACCATAGTATGGGATGCAAGGGAAAGCAGAGAGCTGATTATGGTCTACTGATCAATTGCTGTCTGACTGGCATAGATTGGCAATGGTTTTGTAACTCGCTTCTCCTCCCTTAATTCTAAAGGCATGAACACATATGAAGCTACTTTATACCAAGTCAGACCATTGCTGGTCTGTCGAGATCAGAGTTGTTTATTCTGACTGGTAGCAGCTCTCCAGGGTCTCAGGTGGAGGTCTTTCTTATCACTTGATCTATTTACCTGAAGATTCCAGGGACTGAAGCTGGGACATTTCACATGCTAAGTAGATGCTACATGGTGCACATATGGTGTAGGGCAGTGTTCTGCCTCTGATCTGACCTGCATGCACACAACTATTATTAGCTTTAAAAGAGAAAAGTACAGAAAAGCCAGTCAGTGATCTCTGGATGTGTCCTCTAGTTGCCCTCTCAATTTGAACTGTGTGAATAGTTTCCTCTTAATATTGGGTAATGATAGACTTACAGTGAGATAGGAATCCTTTGTCAATGTTCCGCTGGGGAGGGTCCATTGTTCTGAATTTTCTATACTTCCTAACCCTAAGCACTTCTCACCTGTTCTAATCAAGCGGGTTACATTTTGCATTGGACCTTTGCATCCTGACTCCCTTCTTTGCAACACCGTTCCCACCTTCGGACTGGGATATAAGAACTTAGGGATCTCCATTGCTATTTGTATCTGATGAAGGAAGCTTGACTCTGGAAAGTATATACCCTGGAAATCTTCTTGGTCTTTAAGGTGCTACTGGACTCAAATGTTGTTCTTCTACTGCAGACCAACACAGCTACTCACTTGATAGGCTTACATTAGGGATATGTGAATTCAGGTCCTCACTCAGTCCTGAAGCTCACTGGATGGACTTGGGCCAGTCACTGTCTCACAGGCTTGTCTCTAGGACACAATGGGTTGGAGAGAGCTGTTTATGTCACTCTCAGCTTGTTTGGGAATGGGCAGGATAAAAAAATAACCACAGTAGTAATTAGAGATGTGCATATTGGTGGTGAGTGGCAGAGACAACACCAGACCTCCTTCCTTCTTGGCTCTTGACATAGTCAAGTCCAGCATCCCTCTGGTCCAGTGGGGCCACACTTGTAAGGATCCTCACACCAGCCAACTGATTAACACTGGCTGGCCATTTAAGAGTCAGGCAGCCATTGACAGCTGGCCCTTTGACAGCCAGCTGTCGGGTCATCAGCCGATAGGAAGCTCTACCCTGGGGGGAGAAATTGCTTAGAAGACACTACGGGTCCCTCAAAGGCTTGGCAATGCCTTTGTAGTGATTCTGGGTAGAGGGAGGTCACTGGACATGCCTCAGGCCTGGCTGGGGCCTTCACGCTTGAGGGAGGAGATTGAAGAAGACCAACCAGCTCTGACTCCCAGCTCAAAAGGAAGTAAAGCTAGAGGAGAGAAGGTGGAATAAGGCGGTGCTCAACCCCCATCCCTCTCTGCCTGAGGCCAAGGGAAGGCACTTCAGCCCAATTGGATGCTGATACATGATGGCCAGGGCTTGGGATCCTACAATGGAGTACAGGCTTCATTTGAGTATTCATAGAGGTGCAGTATTCCAGCACATGCTTACATTCTGCAGTGCAATGCAATCAGTTATGTAGCATGACCCACAGTACCGAAGTGTATGACATGTTCCCTTCACAAATAGACAGCATGGGGGGAGGGTGGAACTGACATATCTTTGATGTCTTGCAAGGAAGTAGGAACCAGTTTAGGATAAAGTTGGTTGGCAGGTGTCGGATCCACCGACAGCAAGATGTCCTAGAGATGATGGAACCGTGCGCATCCATTCTAATGTGCCAAATCCTACAGAAGTTAACTTGGAATTAAGCCTCACTATATTCAACAGGATTTACCCCCACGTAAGTGTGCAAGACCTTCATCTTGAGTCTTGTAGCATGACCTGCACAAAGAGTGGTACAATTTGTGCTCTTTCCATAGCTCAATTTGCTAAATACAACGGTTTTTAAATAATCAGAAATGATTTTCCACTGTATGTGAATCTATTAGATTGTTTTAATTTTTACAGTGCAATCCTAAACAGAGTTACTCCAGTCCAAGCCCATTTATTTCAATGGAGTAACTTAGCTTCCAAGATCTGATGGGATGGGCTTGCCTGGGCTATCCAGGTCAGGGTAACACAAGGCATAGAAATGCACAAAATGATTGCTGTGCCACTGGGATTCCAAGCCAAGAATAACCTTTAGCATACAACGGCAGGCCTTCCATAGTCCCAGCCAACATCCATCCTGGGAAACCTTGGTTGTTCCAAAGCACTGTTTGCTCAGGGTAGAATGGCATGGAGGATCTGCCCAGAGACAGCCTACAATGGCAGGAGACATGGCCATTGTTCTGGGCTGGAATCAAAGTCGCTGCCTAGGATTTGTTCCTTTCATTGACAAAGCAAAATCTTTGGATCTCTCAACACAGATAGATCCAGAACAGTCAGTCTAAACCAGTCCAGTTATGATATGATGAGACACTAAGCAATATCAGATAAAAATAATATCTGGGCATCCAGCAGCTGTGGGATTATTCGGGGAGCAATTGAACATTTTCCCTTATTTTTGAGTCCCGATATCATGAGGCTAAATGCTGTAGTTTACCGAACTTTTCTCTAAATCTGATTCTGACCAGTGTGGTTGGATTTTGCTTCTTTTCTAGCCACAGCATAGAGTACCCTTGCCTATTATTTTATGGGAGCTGGCCCTGTGGTACCCCTACAAAATGCCTAAGAAATGGTATAGAAGCCCATGCTTTTTGGACTTGGATATTGGAAAGACTGCCTGCTTCATCAGACACCCTTGCCTTCATTCATTCTCTGGGGTAAGGCAGGTTGGCATCAAGAGTAAGGCCTTTTCACAGAAATGGAGGGCCATTCCCTTCACTGTCCACCAAGTCTGTTGAGCTTCCAGCCCACACAGTGGGTTTAACTTTTTTTAAAAAACTTCTCTCCTTCTCCCCCCTTCGTAAATACCATGTGGATCTGTGGTGGTAGCTGACTTATGGCAACCCCTAGAGGGTTTTCATGGCAAGAGACTAACGGAGGTGGTTTGCCATTGCCTGCCTCTGCAACCCTGGTCTTTCTTGGAGGTCTCCCATCCATTTATTTATTTATTTATTTATTTATTTATTTATTTATTTATTTATTTATTTATTTATTTATTTATTTATTTATTTATTTATTTATTTATTTATTTATTTATTTTATTCGATTTATATTCCGCCCTCCCCGTATCAGCAGACTCAGGGTGGATTACAATTAATACACTAATATAAAATACAAATACCTTTAAAACCAATAAAACTCCTTAAATATTTAAAAACACACAACAAACAATACAGCAGCAGATTTTTAAAAGATATATAGCAGCAGATTCCTCCAGGAACCACCACCCAACCACCTCCAGAAATATATGGCAAAGGCTGTGTTGCCAAGTAGGCCCCCTCCCCTGCTTTGAAGCCCGCTATGAACTGTGCTAAAGTTTCCTGCATTACTGTTTCACTGCTGTTTCACAAAGACTGCTTTACACGTGTGTGTTCTGATACACGTGTCAGTTTCCTGCCTGCGCGTCAATTACCTTGCTGCTGCAATAGACTGTGTAGTTTACTGACCCCATGTTTGGTTAACTGCACAAAAGGACTCTCTTTCTGGGCAGCCCTGCCCTGACCTGTGTCTGGATTTCCCAGTGTGTGTTTGGACTCTGTTACAAGTGTTCCCCGTGCCTGCTTTGCCATCTGCCACGGACCGTGCCTGTTCCCTGCTTTGGACTGTGTTTTAAAGTGTTGTTCCCGCTGCCTCCATGGAAGCCTGCCTCATATGGGCCCAAGCCGCTGCTAGCAGCCGGGCGCCTGCCGGGGAAACCTCCAGCGAGCCTGGCTAGGCGCTCCCTGGTCAGTCCCCGCCTGGAGCCTCCCGTGAGCCGGTCGCCGAGCTTGCCCTCGCTACCGGGCAGCCTGCTATCCAGCCCCAGCTATGCCCAGCTGGCATCCATGTTCTCAGGCAGCCAGAAGACCCTGGGAAGAAGACTGCTTTGAGAAGCCATTTCGGCGAAGCGGGCACACCACGTCCGCAGCGAGAGCCCCTCGCCCCGCTCTGCATATCTTAGGAGCCGCCCCGGAGAAGGAACTAAGTGCCGACCATCCCAAGCACTTAGAGAATGCATCTCAAAGAAACCTCCGCATTCCAAAGCTGATGACATCAGGACAAGCCCTGTCCGCTGGAACATCCTTTCAGCCCACTTGGATTTCCCCCTCCCTCCTTTGTCCCCTCTTCCTGAGGTGTCACTTATCACAATCTGATTACCAAAGTGGCCCATCCAAGCCATTCAGTAGCCCATTAGACCCTTTGTTTTAATCTGTGAGAACCACCAAGTACAGCACCAGCCCCAGGGTACGTTTTGGGGTATTTAAGCTGGTCTCCCAGACCACTCGGTGCTCAGGCCATCCCTATCCAGACTTCCTTGCTGTCCGTCTGTGGTCCCAGTGCTGGCATTGGGCCACCTCGCTGTTGTGTCTCTGCTTCGCTTCAGGATAAGTGAGTATTCCCCCGATCATCGTTGGGAACCAGCTAATGCGAATGTCTCTGTATTTCCTACGCTATATTTCTTAGACCTTGTATGTTCTTTGTATGATTGTGCAAGCTAGGCTTACGCTACACTCAATACACGTGTTTGGACCTTACTCCTTGTCTGCCTCTTTTTCACTAGAGTGTCTGGGATCGGGACCTCCGTAAACATAGGTTATGATCCTCGCTTAATATTAAAAGTTACAGACTGCTATAGCTAATTCCCCATTATAATAAAGAGCAGTTCTGGTAACAGTTTACTGGTGGAGAAAATGCGGGCATAACCCAGTTCGTGTGAATACACGTGAGTCGACACGCGTGTTTTCAGCGAACTGACTTAGAGGAAAATTTTCCAGACCTCAGTGTAAAGAGCGCAATTTAGCTTAGGGAATTAAAAGTGTGAGTGTGTGTGGCTCTAGCGAGCATTTCTATCTTGTGGGTTGGCTTTTCCCCATTTCCTTCTTCAGCCAGCTTTGGACTACTTGCCTTTTGTGGTGCACCGCGAGGCCCTCCAGCCGTTATAACCGGTGTACTGTGGGTGAGGACCTCTGAACTGGTGAAGTTCCTGGCCACCTTCCGGGCCGCCTAAACGCGTCTATGTGGGTGGGATCCCAGAAGTAGGCTCTATAGATTTATATATATATATATATCCTGAAGCAGCACATATAAAATTCTTTTCCGCCCTCCCCCGTCTCTCCTAAGTCCGTCCAAACCCCGTTCCTGCCAGCACTTAGGCTTCAATCCCCGCTCCGGAGGAAACGTGAAGGGATCGATAGTCCATTCAGTCAGTATAGCTTTGGGAATCTGAAGCCAGGTTCCTGAAGTCCCGCGGCAGCCGGCCGCACCGTGCTTAAGAGTTTTAAGGAAGACTCTTGAGCGCCTTTCCGCTTGCGAGTTTTAAGTTAGACTCGTGGGCGCACCTCGCTTGGGAGTCAGTGGGACTCTTGGGCACACTTTTGCTTGGGAGTTGTTAGAACTCTTGAGCGCTTTTCCGCTTGGGAGTACCGTGGTTTTACTCCTGAGCAATTTTGCTTGGGGACGTGCAGAGGCAGTCCTTGAGCGCATTTAGTCTTTTGGTCGAGGCTTGGAGACAGTTTAACCGTTTGTCTCTGAGCACGAGGCCTGGGGACACTTTGAGTATAGTTCTTGGGCAGAGAGCTTGAGAGCATTTTGGCTTCTGAGCAGAGGCTTGGGAGCATTTCTGGTTGCCTAAGCAGAGGCTTGGGAGACCCCTTAATTGCAGTTTCTGAGCAGAGGCTTGGGAACACTTTCTGGTTTTCTGAGCGCAGAGGCTTGGGAGACCCCTGAGCTTTGGTTTTCCGAGTATAGGCTTGGGAGACCCCTGAGCTTTGGCTTCTAAGCAGAGGCTTGGAAGCACTGAGAATTTTGGTTCTTGGGCTGAGAGAGCTTGAGAGCACCCTCTGAGCCAGTAAACTTTTCCTGGTCCCGTGGCTTGTAGGCAAGCTTGAAACGGGAATAGGAATTTTCCCTTCTCCCCCGGTGGAGGAGAACCGAGTGTAGAACCCTTAAAAATCCCCTTGAAGTAGAACCTTAAAACCCCCTGGTAAAAACCCTTGAGGACCTGAGGGAAGGATAAACCTCCCAAAAGGAACATAGAGAGGAAGAAGTTGTTAAAACCCTTGAGCAGCTTTAATCGCCCCACCCCTGGTGTCGCTGATCTACTCCTTAACCTCCCCCGAGATCAGCCTTAAACTAAAAGTAAAAATGTACCGGGCAAACCCCACCGTGCCCCGCCTGGAGAAGTGGCTAGTCAAGAAGGGAGATTGCCCTTGGGAAGCCGGTTCCTTCAAGGGACCCGACCCACTCCAGATAGTTAGAAGCGCCTTCCAGGATTTTTGCGAAAAGGAAAAACCTAGGTCAAGTAAGAAAGACAGATATGGAGCCTGGGCACTTTTCACCGCCCTACAGGACAGCGTGTCCCTAATTAATAAGCTACAAGTAGCTCAGGAAGAACAGGAACAGGAGATAGAGAAGCTAAGGAGAGAAAAGAAGGAACATGAGGAAAAAGCAGCCGAGTGGCGTTCAGAACGCGTTAACTTCATGCTGGAGAAGCAGGGACTAGCCGCTGCCCTCCAGGACGCCCAGCACAAGGCTGAAGCGGCCACCGCTCGTGCCGATATGGCTGAGCACGCATTAACGGAGGGACAAGAAGAGATTACTAAGCTCACCCATGCCGCCCGGTTCATGGCGGACCACAACCAGTCTAAAACCGCAGCCGCGGACCATTCAGCTTGTAAGAGGGAGCTAGAGGCCCTAAAGCGACATTTGGGGATGCAACAGGCCGTAATTTCCGCCGTGCACCCCTCAGCCCTCTTGGCCCTCCCAGAAGATAGTAAGGATAGCTGGGCATCTCAGTCGCCCCAGCCCGAGGAAGCCCCACAGCCCCTCCATCCCATAGCTACCAAGGAAATAGTATCCATGGACGAGGATGGCAGGAAAACAGACCGGGTCGTTAAAGAAACCCGCAATTGGAGGCCTGATGAGCTCCAAGCCATAGCAGATCGCATGGGACCCCTAAACCGAGACACAGCCATCCAGTGGTTCACCCATGTGACCACCTCTCAGCCTTCCGCTAGTGGTTCCGACGTAGCCCAACTGGCTCGCCAATGCGCCGCCCCTGAGATAGTTTCGGCCCTCAATGCCTATATTTCTAACCGACGGCTAGCCACACGCAGCCAGTATGGAGCAATTAAGGAGATCTGTGCATTCCTGTGGCCCACCAAAAGCTTGAAAGCCCTGTACATTGCCGAATCTCAAAAACCCGGAGAGGACCCCGAGGCATATTTAGCTAGGAAACAGCTTCTTGCCGAGCTAGCAGACGAAGTGGACCTAGATGCAAGCGATGTACCCGACTTCGATGAGCTAGAATTCAGAAGGGCAGTCTTAGATGGACTCAATAGTACCACCCGCCTAGCGCTAGCAGGAGTAGAGCCCGGGAGCATCTCATGGGGAGACCTGGAAGCTCGCATCAGAAGCATTGCTGGCCTGTTGCGAGAAACCGGCGCCATCCGCCATGTGAAGCCCCCGGCCTCTCGTAGGAAGGAGAGCGAGCCGATAAGTGCAGTCACCTATGCCAATCATGGCCCCCACTCTCAATACCGACCACAGGGACGCAGCCCGTATCCGGAGGCAAGGGGAGGAATCCTGAGGGGAAGGAGCGGCAGCTTTAGCCGGGGAAGAGGACCAAGGGACTACCGCCCGGGAGTCTCCTTTGCGCCTGCCCCGAGTTACAATTCCTCCTCCCAGCAAGGACCCCACGAGCCCCGACTGCAGGATGCACCCATAGCCCCTTCTCACTCGCGAGCATCACACCCGTACCACCATCAGGTCTACCCGCCTCCAGATCAGTCTAATGCTTGGGGAGCATCGCAGGGCGACCACGAGGGTTACCGGGACCGCGGCAGCACGCCCCAGTCCAGGGACTCCCTCCGTTGGGAACTTTGGATGCGCCTCAAAAACATTGGAGCGAACATGGAGCTCTTCGACGGAAAGCCCACGTCCGTTCTAATGAAGGCGATCATGGAGTGGGAAGACCAGCAGCAGCCCCCAGTACCTCCGTCGGCGCCCCCTTTGCCGCCAGACCCTCCCTTCTCGAGTCCCCCGATAGCTGCGGTTCAAGAACGCCCGAGCCCCAACAACCCCTTTAGAAGAAGCGCCGCTTCCACCGACCAGAGTGCAGGATCAGAATAGGGTTGCCCCGAGTCCCAGTCTCCCTCCGTGGGCATAGTTGCCAAACTAAAGCCGGACACATGGGGGAGACCGACAGTAAAGGCAGGGATCGGGACTCCCGGGGAAAAGAAGAAGCCTGCCACTCTCCTTATAGACACCGGAGCTTCTCTTAATATACTCCGGCCCACCTTAGTTGCAAAGGGAACTCAGACCCCCACAACCATGCAGCTCGCCGGTTTTGGAGGTGGCACGCAGGAATCCCCGGTCTGGCAGGATATCCCCCTCTCCGTTGGGAACCTGGCCACCCGGATTTCAGCGTGCGCAAACCGGGGAGAAGACGATGGACTTTTGGGCATGCCATTTTTCCGTGCTGAGGGACTGACCATTGACTTAGCGAACGGGCTCCTGTGGCGCATCCCGGGAGGCCCAGACTTTGTTAATGCAGTCCATCGATGCGCAGCCCTCAAGGCCCCCCTTCCTCTCGCCCCCATCACAGGAGACCCCTGGGTTCAGGACTTTCCCGAAGTGTGGGTGACAGATAAGGCCGAGTGTGGGATAGTGAAGGGCGCCTGCGTCCTGATAGAAGGAAAGGATCCCCCTCCCCAAAGACAGTACAAGTACCCAGCAGAAGCTGAGGCAGGGATAGCCAAACCTATAGAAGGACTCCTTGAGTGGGACGTCATACTCCCGATGCAGTCCATCTGCAACGCCCCATTGTGGCCAGTTCTGAAAGCAGATGGAGTGACCTGGAGAATGACGGTCGACTTCCGTGCCCTGAATGCCACCACCCCTCCAGTTGCCCCGGTTGTGGCCAAGTACAATGAGATCCTGACGGCCATTGCCGCTGGGTCCCGGTTCTACTCGGTCATAGACCTGGCCAACGCTTTCCATTCTATCCGGTTGCATGAGTCTTGCTGGTACAAGTTCGCGTTCACTTTCCGCGGCCAGCAATACGCATTCAAGCGGACACCCCAGGGATTCCACTCCAGCCCCAGCATTTGTCATGCCCATGTAGTTCAGATGTGGGAACGCCTCCAACCCTCCTCGAGGCCCCACGTACTGAGCTACGTGGATGACATTTTAGTCCACGCCCCCACGGAAGAATTAGCCCGCCAAATCACCAGGGAAGTCCTGGAACTCCTCCGCGAGACTGGGTTCAAGGCAAGCAGGGAAAAGGCCCAATTGGTTCAGACCAGCGTCAAGTACCTGGGTCTGACCCTGGGACCCGAGGGTCGCACCCCGGACGCCCAGCGAATGGAGGTCATTTCCAAGCTGCCTGCACCCACCGATGTCCCCTCCCTTAGAGCCCTTCTAGGAACTTTTAACTTTTCCCGAGACTTCATTGAGTCCTTTGCAGACAAAGCTCGCCCCCTTTATGCTCTCCTCAAGAAGAACACTCCCTGGGAGTGGGGACCGGAGCAACAGACAGCCTTAGCCGAGCTAAAGCGTAGCCTGGCCGCGGCCCCGGCCCTAGCCCATCCAGACGTAACTCAGCCATTCTTTATCCAGTTAGCAGTATCAGACAAGAGCATAGGAGCCACGCTCACCCAGCAGCAAGCGGGGACCGCTAGAGTAGTAGCCTATGCCTCTCGCAACCTAACCGCAGTGGAAGCTAAGTTTAGCCCATGCGAGAAGACATGCCTTGCTCTAGTTTGGAGTCTGACCCATTGGGAATTTATCATAGGAGGCTCCCGCACAATAGTTCAAACTACCCACACGCCTCTCAAATATATTCTGTCTGGCAAGATACAAGACGGACAAGTTTCAAACGCCCGCATAGCACAGTGGACCCTGGCCCTGGTCAACCGCGGAGTAGAATTTAAAAAGGAGACCACTGAGCCACCAGCCCCCTATGGCCTGTTAGTAACCGGGACCGAGCACGAGTGCCCCCTGGACCCGCCACCGCAGGTTGTTTGGCCAGTCACTTGGGGAGTCCCGCTAGAGGAAGCCCGACAGAACGGCTTCACATGCTGGTTCTGTGACGGCTCCTCCTTTCACGTTGGAGGCTCCCCTCGGACAGGCTACGGCGCCGTGCGAGTGAGCGACGCCCATACTCTCAAAGGTCCAGCCCGCCCCCATTCCAGCCAAGCGGCTGAGGTGCAAGCGCTTCTGGCAGTGCTTGAGTTTGAGCCCCCAGAAAGCCCACTTGCCATTTACACAGACTCGGATTGGACGGCCAAAGCCGCCACGGTCTGGCTCCCGGTGTGGCAGAATCAGGGGTGGAGAGCTAGCGATGGGAAACCCGTAGCCCACCTACAGCTATGGCAGCAAGTAGCAGCACTCCTTCAGTCCCGCTCAGGCCCAACACAGGTGACCCATGTCAAGGGACACCAGAAGACAAATTCAGAGACCGCTTATTGGAATGACCAGGCAGACTTTGCAGCCAAGGCAGCCGCCACTGAAAATGCTCCCCTACCGGAACCAGCCACCGACTGTCCCCTCCGTCCTGTCACCACCCGGGCACAAGCCCGCAGCCAGGCTCAGGGAACCGCAGGAACACTAGACCTAGCACAACTGCAGCAATCCGACCCAGAAATAACTGACCTTCTAGCCGCAGGAAGGGATCAGACAGGGAGACTCATGATCAGAGAAGAGGAAAGCATAGTTTGGGCAGTAGATGCAGCCGGCGAACGCCATTGGGTAGTGCCATTGGAAGTTAGGGCTGACTTAATTCAGTTTGTCCACGAGCAGGGACACCGAGGCAAGGATCTGACTCTGGAAAGGGTAAAAGAGGTTGGTTGGTGGCCTGGCATGCGCGCCGAAGTAGCACAATGGGTGGACAACTGTCTGTCCTGCGCTATGGTCAATGCAGACCCCACCGGACCTAGAGCTCCCCTCCAGCATCAGAGAATTGATGGACCCTGGGCTCGCATACAGATTGACTTTATCGGCCCTCTTCCCCCCACTGCTCGCGGCAATCGCTACTGTCTCACTGTCATTGACCCCTTTAGCAAATGGGTCGAAGCGTTTCCGTGCAAGAGCAACAATGCAGCCACCACAGCCAAACTACTGTTCAATAATGTCTTTTCAAGATGGGGCATTGTGAGAGTCATGGACTCTGATTTAGGCTCACACTTCATCGGAGAAGTAACACAGGAGCTTTGTAAAGCACTGGGCATCCAGCAACGCTTCCACATAGCAGGCCACCCTCAAGCTTCAGGCGCAATAGAAAGAACCAACCGGACCCTCAAGGAGGCTCTCCGCAAGATGGTTCGCTCCTCCGGGAGAGACTGGGATGAAAAACTCCCCATAATCCTAATGGCCATTAGAGGCACTACCGCAGTTCACGGGCTCACACCTCATATGGTAATGACAGGGCGAAGAATGCAGCTCCCGGAAGCCTTCTGGCTAGATACGCAGCTCCCTTCTGATATGCAGCCCGTAGTAATTAATGACGCTTGGGTCCAAGACCTGCTCTCATCCATACACGCCGTCCACATGCAAGTGGCCCAGAAGTTGGGCACAGCTCAGAAAGATATGGACCGCAAATTAGGATGGGTCAGGAACCCCAGGCAGTGGGAGGAAGGACAGCTCGTTCTGTACAGGAAGTTTTCGCAAAAGGCGCATTCACTAGCAGCCAAATGGCAAGGCCCAGTCCCTATCACAAAAAGAGTCTCCCCAGCGGTCCATCAGGTAGCCATCCAGAGAAAGACAGGAGGAACTTGGCTAAAATACTTTCACGCCTCTCAATTAAAAGAATGGAAAGGGAAGCCGCTCCAAACCGCCCCTCCTGTGTACGACCCTGGGGGAGCCACCACCAGCCCAGCCCCCCTCTGCCCAGTGATTCGCCAGATATCCCTTCACCCTGGGCCAGAGATACCGTGTGTCCCCTTAGACCAGACCTTTGTAGCTTTAGAATAAAAGAAATAGTAGAATATGCAGATGCAAGTGTAAATGTCAAGAGTTTTTCCAATTCTATTCTTTAACTTCATTAGGCGGGCCCCACAGTTGGGACCCTTGGGGAAGACACGGCAATCAAAGCCAAATAGGACCACCACCGAAAGTGATTCTTAATTGGATTTTAAGCCGCATGTTCGGAAAAAAAAAAATTTTGCACAGGCAAAAGAGATTTGCTGTGTGTGAAAGTGGTTGGAGAGGCTTTAGCCCAGAGGTGCATACATTCTTTCGAAAATAGTGGAATCACCAAATAAGGTGATCCCTGTATTCGAAAATATATCACCCGCCGTGCTGGTGAAGATCCCGCATCTACGTAGATTCGGGGTCTCACCTGCCAGACCCACGCTTTCGCATGATGGTCGGCTTTGGCTTTGAGGGCCGTGCCTCCCCTGGAAAAGGATCCCCAAATAGCCCAATATCCCTCTTTTACTAATGTTCATATTCGTCATGGTGAGTTGCTATACGGCGCCACCATCTCGTACGCTTTAGTGCAAAAGTAAAAGACCCGCCAGTATTTTGTAAATATGTGACCCCTGGAATATGTTATTGGGTTGCGTTCGCCACGCACAAGGGGCAGCGTGCCTCATTTACATAGCCAGGATCCCCTGCGCCAAGATGACCCCCGAATCACCCAGACCCAGTGGCGCCGGCAGATCTCGGCCGTCTCCGCCACTTTTCGATAAACGCTGCCGAGCACCTTCGGCTCCACTTCGGCCCTTTCCGCCAGCAGCCGCCCGCCCCACGTAATCTTTTCCCTTGCCCGTACCGCACAAGGGAAAAGAAGGGGGGGAGACATATTGAAGTTATAATGAAGCCATGCCAGGCCTTCCAGGTGAGGGCAACCCGAAAGTACCCCACACCCGTATGCCTCTTGCTCCGTGTGTTTTTCTTTTTGCTCAGTGCATTTTTCTTTTGCTCAGTGTATTTTTCTTTTGGCCCGGTGTACCTTTTTTTTTTAAACCAGAAAATGGGGCCTCCCGAGGGAGTCCCCCCAAAAAATTGGTTGTCCTGCAAACATATGACGAAGGCCTATTTTTGAAGAATTAAAACGAGGGCCCCCGTCTGCAGCAACCCTTATAGTTATGGAAACCGCTCTTTAGTTTTCTTTTCTTTTCAAAACGGCAAGGACAGGCCGAGCCGGACCGATAGCTCTCAGCCCGCAAAATAAAAATAGCCCGCCACCGAGCAAGGGGCACCTGAAGGCCACATAGTCCAGGCACCCAGGGACCCCTGGGGCGAGTTTGCATAATCCCGCCTAACGCACAGCCGACCCTTGCTCGACGCAAAGACGTCCCCCCTGAAATATACACGCTTTAGGAAGAAACCTCCGCACAGGAGTTCCCCAGAGCAACAAGCTGGAAGGCTCGCTTAGTGCTCCGGGACTTCTCGTTCGAGCCCCACCTAATAGACAGTGCTGGCAGAAAAACGCCCTCCCTCTTTTTCCCTGCTTCACTTTATTTCATTTTGCTGCAAGAAACTCAGGGAACCTGTACTTATATCCGCAGGTCTCCCCAGGATATTTTCACCACAAAAGGAAAAAGAAGGCCAGGAGATGAGGCACCTGGTTACTCTGTGTTTGCTCGTGCTGGCAGGCACCCTAATAGAGGGACGCCCGTCCAAATTAATGCCCTACCCCCACTGGAGATGCATCAATACCCTGGCAGGGAATGAAATGATGGTCTGCAAGGTTGTGCAGCAGAGCAATATGGCCACCCCCACGGATCGCACTAACTTCCGCAGTTGTGAAGAGCAGTGGATCCGACCCCCAGAGCTTGTTATTTTATGTGTGGGAGTAAAAACTCTGTCCCAAGAATTAGTATGCTACTCGCCTACTGACACAGTGTCACCACTTGCTCCAATTCCATGTATGTTTCTTCCCCGTATAAGGCCAGCCCCCACTGCAGTCCCGGTGGTAGACAAATATACCACCCCTGCCAACTTCGAAACCTCGCCATTTGTCACTGAGGCTTTCGGACCATACTGTGAAGTTATTCTAGTGTCGGCCGCAGTATGGAAGGCAGGAGATCCCTTTAGAATGACCATCCTACTAGGCACCACTGCCACTGAATCGGCAGCAGTCACTATCACGCCCCCTTCAGGCGCAGTTCTCTCCTTTGCTATAGAGCGCTGGGAGAACCTGACCTGGATTGTAAAAGAGGAAGACCTAGCCAAACATGGCCCACCCGATTGGATTCTGGTTCAACAGACGCCCGAATGCCAAACCAAGCCCCTAGTAGAGAAATTTCACCGGCTTGGGCTGCTCTTTGTAAATTTGACTCATGAACCAGGCAATTATTCCCTGCTGATCCGGACCCAGGAGACCCACACCATCCAAATTGACCCTTTGATTGTTAGCAATAAGCAATTAAGCCAAGGCGGCACGCATATAGTGGGCTCCCATGTTTTGAAGACTGACATTCGAGAGAGAGTTCTAGTCCGCCCGCAAATGTCTTTAAAAGAGATCCGCATAGACTTAGCTGAGCTAAATGTAACCCAGAGGCTGCCGCAGTGCGCTCCCTATCTGGAGGCCGGTAGCAAGGGTTGGAATGCATGGCTACAACTGTGGATCGATCCCTCTCCCTCTCTCTCGCGTGCCAGACGAAGCATTGCCGACTGGACTGCTCCTGCAGCCGGAGGCTTAGCAATCATGGATTCGGTCAACATTGAGACTCTCGCTAATAAGTTTGCCCATGTCACGACTAGCATCTCCGACTTAGGTAAACCGGTGGTGCAGTCCCTAAATTCCATTTCAAATGGGCAACACGAGATCAGCTCCATTTTAGTTAACTGGGAGAGTCAAATTGAAAGAGATTTTTCTCTGCTGCTCAAAGGAACACAGTCTGTGGAACGCAACGTGTCAATAGCTATGGCATGTATGCAGGCCCAACAATTAAACCAGGCTGTGGCCATGGGGCTAATTCGGCAAGCCATGGACGGGCACTTGCCCCTGGAAATTAAAAGATTGATTATGCCCAAATTGTCACCCATAGAACTGGAGCTTGAATCCTGGTGGTCTCTTGTAAATTCCTCATTCTCACCGACCACCCAGGAACTTAAATTATTTTTATTAACGGCCAGTGCGCACGAGTCATTCCACGTGTATCCAGTCGTGCCTCTGGGACTCCAAGTCAGCGACACCGAAGTCCTCTACGCCCGCCACCCCGACCATTGGGCCCGCTTCACCCCGACCGGATGGCAGCTCGTCAGCCTCCAAGGGTGCCAGCATCGAGACCAGACCGGCTTCATTTGCCAAGACCAAGCCTTTGCACCTCATCACCCCTGTGTAGCCCCGCAAGTCGATGCCCTCAATGAATGCCCTTTCGAGGTCGTCCGGGAGAACAGCTCCGCGGTGGTCTACATTGGGAAAGGATGTGCCTGCGTGCGAACGGCCTGCGACTTTGTGATCCTGAACTCGTTCCAGCTGAAGCCCGTGATCCCGGGAGTCAACCGCTGCTTCTGCAATCTGTCTTCGGTGGCAGCCTGCGACTTCACCTACACGGTACCGGTCTGGACCCAAGAAGAGATCCTGGTGGCACCCTCCATCTATCGATATGTGAAGCCAGTTTCCCTTGGCATCGGTCTGGAGCTAATCCATGAGCTCCTGACCCACCCGCAGCTCCACCGCACCCTCCAGAGCATCCAGAGGGACGGGGACACCACTGCTTTGGTTGTGTCCCACAACGGGAAGGAGATTTTGGATCTGGTCCAGCGGATTAAGACCACCGGTGAGCATTCGTAGTGGGAGACCCTCTTTGGCTGGAGCCCCACTGCCACTGGAATTTACAATTTGGCTTTGCACCCAATCATCGTTATTTTAGCCTTCCAAGTTTTGTTATGTGCCTCACTACTTTATTTGGGCTGTTGGAGCCGCCGACAGCTCCAGCAACTCCAACTATCCTACCGTCTGGACCATTACAATCCCGACCTCCTCTTGCCCTAAAGGTTATTCTTGGCGCCCTCCTTTAGCCCTTGTTTATTTTGTTGCTTGTGTGATTGTGAACTATACTTGTGCCTTTATGTGTACGGATCCTGCACCGGCCCCATGGACGCTCTGCTGCCGGACGCCGCTCCGAGGCCCTCTTGTGGACTAGGGGGGGACATGTTTCTCTGCCTCCCAACCCACGGCCCGTCTCCAAACGACCGCCAGCAGCGCCACCTCCATGAGGACTAGAACTGTGTGTCTGAAGCCCTTCTCACCGCCTGCCGACCCTGCCCTGCGGATTGACGCAGACAGCAAGGGGGGGTGGAAGTGTGTTTTGGAACACATGGACTAAGTTTGCTCGTTTCTGTAAATATGCAACCCAGTCCAGCAGCTGTACTGCGGACTGAGCCGTCTGTGATCTTTGTTGCTCTATTGTTTTATGAATTTCTTTGCATTGCTTTCATGAATTTCACTCCCATGAATTTAGCCCCGAACTAGTCCCTCTCTCTATCTATTGCAAGTGCGCCCATGAACTTGATCCCTATGAATTTGATTTTAACCTTGAATTGCCTTCCTAACCCGACTCCCTCCGCCGAGGCAGTTCTAGTCTATGAATTTGATTTTAATCCAGCCATATTGAATCGGTCTTTTAATTGCAGAGTTTATTTTTCGGTCCCCCATGAGCCCTTCCGCCGCTCACCCCCCATGAATTATTTCTCCGCACTTGCTTTTACTATTGCTGCTATCATCTATGAAATTGGTTTTAACTTCCTGAATTATCATTTTAAACCCCATGTATCTATGTATTTATGATTTTAACCATTTATGAATTAGCCTACCCTCAATGAATTATGCCATGCTTGCACATTTCACTTTACCCTGTATGAATTGCTTTTAATTGTCCCTGCTTTTAATTCTATGTATCTACTTATGATTTTAACTATCCATGAATTGATCCATGTATATTAATTGCTCCTGGTTTTTAGTGCTTTTAACCCATCATGAATTCTGTATGAATTACCTCCAATCATGAATTAATCAATGTACACAATTATGAATTATTGCTATTTATATGCATGAATTGATCATTGCTGCCTATTACTATGAATTACTATTGCTATGAATTGTTACTATTTATTCTGACAATTGCACTTAGCACACCCCCTGGTGTGAACCCAGAGACCTGCAGCCCATTGGCTGATCTAAATTGCACTTATTCGGTTAGGTGGTTCTCCAAACTAAATTTTTGAGTGACGCCTCCCCCTCCTTCCCTTCCCACTCCTTCTTCGCTCGAAGCTCGACCACCGGACATTGCTGACCACCTCGCCTTTGAAGTCAAGTTCGGAGACCCGCGCGCCTGACGTCCCGGGGTCTCCGAGGGGGGGAATTGTTGCCAAGTAGGCCCCCTCCCCTGCTTTGAAGCCCGCTATGAACTGTGCTAAAGTTTCCTGCATTACTGTTTCACTGCTGTTTCACAAAGACTGCTTTACACGTGTGTGTTCTGATACACGTGTCAGTTTCCTGCCTGCGCGTCAATTACCTTGCTGCTGCAATAGACTGTGTAGTTTACTGACCCCATGTTTGGTTAACTGCACAAAAGGACTCTCTTTCTGGGCAGCCCTGCCCTGACCTGTGTCTGGATTTCCCAGTGTGTGTTTGGACTCTGTTACAAGTGTTCCCCGTGCCTGCTTTGCCATCTGCCACGGACCGTGCCTGTTCCCTGCTTTGGACTGTGTTTTAAAGTGTTGTTCCCGCTGCCTCCATGGAAGCCTGCCTCATATGGGCCCAAGCCGCTGCTAGCAGCCGGGCGCCTGCCGGGGAAACCTCCAGCGAGCCTGGCTAGGCGCTCCCTGGTCAGTCCCCGCCTGGAGCCTCCCGTGAGCCGGTCGCCGAGCTTGCCCTCGCTACCGGGCAGCCTGCTATCCAGCCCCAGCTATGCCCAGCCGGCATCCATGTTCTCAGGCAGCCAGAAGACCCTGGGAAGAAGACTGCTTTGAGAAGCCATTTCGGCGAAGCGGGCACACCACGTCCGCAGCGAGAGCCCCTCGCCCCGCTCTGCATATCTTAGGAGCCGCCCCGGAGAAGGAACTAAGTGCCGACCATCCCAAGCACTTAGAGAATGCATCTCAAAGAAACCTCCGCATTCCAAAGCTGATGACATCAGGACAAGCCCTGTCCGCTGGAACATCCTTTCAGCCCACTTGGATTTCCCCCTCCCTCCTTTGTCCCCTCTTCCTGAGGTGTCACTTATCACAATCTGATTACCAAAGTGGCCCATCCAAGCCATTCAGTAGCCCATTAGACCCTTTGTTTTAATCTGTGAGAACCACCAAGTACAGCACCAGCCCCAGGGTACGTTTTGGGGTATTTAAGCTGGTCTCCCAGACCACTCGGTGCTCAGGCCATCCCTATCCAGACTTCCTTGCTGTCCGTCTGTGGTCCCAGTGCTGGCATTGGGCCACCTCGCTGTTGTGTCTCTGCTTCGCTTCAGGATAAGTGAGTATTCCCCCGATCATCGTTGGGAACCAGCTAATGCGAATGTCTCTGTATTTCCTACGCTATATTTCTTAGACCTTGTATGTTCTTTGTATGATTGTGCAAGCTAGGCTTACGCTACACTCAATACACGTGTTTGGACCTTACTCCTTGTCTGCCTCTTTTTCACTAGAGTGTCTGGGATCGGGACCTCCGTAAACATAGGTTATGATCCTCGCTTAATATTAAAAGTTACAGACTGCTATAGCTAATTCCCCATTATAATAAAGAGCAGTTCTGGTAACAGCTGGGTGGTAGATACCCTTTGTAGGGGCACAGTTACCTCTAGATGGCTGGCAGGGAGGCCCAAGGCATCAACCATATGCCTGGTGGAACAGCTCTGTCTTACAGGCCCAGCGGAAGGATAGCAAATCCGTCCGGGCACTGATCTCTTTAGATAGAGCGTTCCACCAGGTTGGAGCCAGGATCGAAAAGGCCCTGGCTCTGGTGGATGCTAAATGGGCCTCCCTGGGGCCAGGGGCCAGTAACAGCTGTTTATAGGGTTGCCAGCTTCAAGTTGGGAAATTCCTGGAGTTCTGGGGTGTGAAACCTGGAGAAACCTGGAGAAAGTGGGGTTTGGGGAGGGAAAGGGCATAGCATAATTCCATCGAGCCCATCTCCAAAAGTAACCATTTCCCCAAGTGAACTGATCTCTATGACGTGGAGACCAGTTGTAATTCCAGGAGATCTCCAGCCACTTCCTGGAGGATGACAACCCTAGTTGTTTATCACTGGATCAAATTACTAACCAAGGGCAACCCTGCTTAGCTTCTGAGATCTGATGAGATCGGTCTTGCCTGGGCTATCCAGGTCAGGGCCATGTGAATCTGTACCCCCTTGATTTAAGGGTTTTGACTGTTGGTGCTGTATAGATACTGGCTGATTCCGCACACGTTGGATAATGCACTTTCTATGCACTTTATCAATCGTTTGAGGTGGATTTTTTGTTCCGCACATGAAAAAATCTGTTCCAAATGATCTATAAAGAGGATTGGAAGTGCATTATCCCACGTGTGCGGAACCAGCCACTTGTTTTACTCTGTATGCTATATTTTAACACACACCTCTTTTATAATGCTTGTTGATAATATTTGACTGTAAAATTTGATGATTCTGCATTTTGGCATTTGGCTATTTATGTTTTGATATCGCTTGGTAATAGAAATGGTCTTGTGGGATTTTTTTTTCAGTTGGGTTTTTTATTATTATTTCATTACTTTTAACGTTGCTTTAAATTCTATTCTAATATATAAGCCACCCCGAGAACTGTCTGGATTCAGAGACAGCATATAAATATCTTAAATGAATAAGAAGTTATTCCCCTGTACCACTATTTGATGTCATACAAAACGGCACGTATTCATAGCGTTTACTCAAGGGAGTTGTACGTTAGCAACAAAATGGGCAAATTCAATATTAGGAATTATGAGCAAAGGGACTGGGAAAAAAGAGCAAGTTTCCATTATGCCATTATATAACTCTGTGTTATGGCCACATTTCAAAGACGGTTATGCCATCTGAAAAAAAAATATCTTAGAACTTGTGAAAAGCTATCAAAAAGCAGGTGAGGGATTTCTCCTCTTGGTTCAAATTACAGTCTGAGCCAGAAATTAACTTTGAGTTTTAGTTTTCACTTTCATAGTGCAGTCAAGCATATTTTAAGCCTAGGATTATGAAAAATAGGGACTTCATTAAAGAACAAAAAGATTCAGCTTTCAGCGTGAGGCAACCCCGCACTAAGATTACATAGTTTGGTTTATCTGATTAAAAATATATCCCCAAAAATATCCTATCAATATTTTCCAGGTATATTCTGGAATCCCAATCAATATCATGATTCTTGGATAAACCAGTATTGTTGACCTTGATGAATGTCAAAAATATTTGGAAATGATCAGAACTGGCATTTTAAAGGCTGTGGCATGTTTTTTATCCCTTGCTTTGCAGCTTTCCCAGGCCAAAAAAATGAAGGTGGGGATCACATGTTAGGGAGAGCTCAACTGCCTGTCCAATCACGACTCTCTCATGTGGTCTATGAGAGAACTGCTGTCATTGAACAGATAGTTGAGCTCTCCCTAACATTCCATTTGCCTCCGAGAACTGCCTCCCTCCCCTCCCTTTTTTTGCTTGGGAAAGCTGCAAAGCAAAGGGGGAGAGCGGCTGCAACCAGCTGGCAAAGCAGAGAATTTTTTGGAGTACATAGCTTCTGCTGCCAGGTTGGTTCTACTGGGATTCTCTGGTTTGGCAATTGTTCTGTTGGACTTCGTTGGCTTTGTTTGCATTGGGATACTTTTGATCAGTGTGTGTTCTTGTGTGTTTGGCTAGGGCAAAAGCATGGGATTTCCCTCCCCCCAATGAAGAGTAGCTAGGGTAACCTTGTTCTGAGGCCCATAGAACTGGACCCTTTAGTACAATATTCTTGAAACATGGGACGGGTGGTCTTTAGAGGACAGGTACCCATCACTACACTGCAATTTTGGTGCCATTTGTCCTCCAGTACACTGAAAAGATTCCCCCACAAGGAATAATGGACCCAGTTAATTTTGGAATCCATTTCACCACCTAAAAAACAGATTCAAATACAAAACCAGTATTTTTGGATGGAAATATCTGAAATACGGATATATGACCTTCCCCTAAAATACCACATTTGGCCCAGGCATCTCACTCCATTGAAAATTCCAGCTAGGTAGAAAAGGGCTCCTATCTATGCATTTAGGATTGGATCACACTGAAAAGACATTCTACTGACACACCCCAACTTCCCTAAATCCCACTTCCAAATTTCCCAACCCAGAGTTGGCAGCCCTAACTGCAGCAGGGAAAAAGAGGCAGGGAAGTCCTTCCATGCGCAGACATTTTAGAAAAGCAAGATTCAAGTCCAGTGGCACCTTTTAAATTTTAGCGGGACTCTGAGGGCCAAGCTACAAGTGACGAATGACACTTGAACGGCAAGTATATTTCTCCCTGTTCACTTGCCCTCCACTCAATCCACTTGCCGTTCAAGTGTCATTCATCACTTGTAGCTTGGCCCACAGTCATTAGAAAGGAAAGCCCTGAAAAATGAAGCAGAGATAGAGCTGAAGGGTATAATCTCATACCTGTTATCGACATATTTTTCCGGGCCTCCAAAAAGAAGAGCCTGGTAACAGCACTGCAGTTCTCTGTACCAGAGAGAGAGTAGCAAGCTGCAGATAACGTGTGTCTTCTAGAGGACAGCCTGTCAGTAGAACTCCCTTTCTGCTGAGAATCTATGGATAAAATTCATGATTCAAGTCTGGAAAAGAAACACACTCTTCCATTATGTCAACAATGCTGACAATCTAAAAAGACATGCAATTCCTAGTTCTGTGCACATTTTTTTTTATGGCTTCTCTTTCAGCACCTGCCTCCACAGAATCCAAAATAAGCCTTTGTGCTTCTCTGAGTTTAAAAACCTGTTCAGAGAGGTTAGCGTGCTGAATGGAATACCCTTGGAGGAAAAACATATATGAGCCAGTGGCAATTTCCTTTTCAGTTAATTCTTTCCCCCAAAGGCAAATAAATATAACCATGAGGACTATATTTTTTTAAAAAATGGAATCTGAGATCAAGAGCTAGATAAACAAACATCTATGCTCTGAAAATAAATGAATCACATTGCTCAAAATGAAGGCACTTGAGGGTTTTTATTGTGCCATATATCTACAAAAATCAGTGAAAAGTATTCTGGTCATTGCATAACTAAACAAGAATCTTGAGAGACCATAAAGATTAACACATTTTTATCTAGCATAAAGTTTGGTGGACCCAAGATACCATTTTTTCGTGTGTGAAATAGGCAAACTTAATGCACAAACCTTTTTAATTTTTTACAAAGGCACGTTAAAAAACCCTAAATATAAGTAAAGCGACGTTAGAGGTTTAAACAATGCAAGGCATCTATTTTTACACCAGTTTCTATATACAAGTAAAATATCCAAAGTGGAACAACATGAAATGTGAAACATATTATAAGAATACATCATATAAGACATATTTTTGCAGAGATGGCATCTCAGAATCTTTCATACATTGTACATTTTGCAAAGTGACAGAAATCAAGGCATTGAATCAAAAGGAATAGTAGCCTGTGTAAAGGGGGATGTGATTCGGTCAAGATCATGTATTTGGAGATTATGAAGAGCAAACCACACAATGTGTTACCCAGCTGTATATATGCATGCATTTTACTTCCCCCACCCCCCTCTCCTGCAGAGCATGAGGAAGGAATCCTGGTTTAAAACTAACTCCAGTTACACATGAGGTGGGCTCTAGACCACAAAACTGTACGATTCCATCTGCTAGCAGAGACGAATGCTGTAGTGCAGGTTAACTGGAATTAGCTTTGCTGCCCTCCTCTATGAAACAGGATTCTGAACCTAGATTATATCTTTGGGCCAAGCTACAAGTGACGAATGACACTTGAACGGCAAGTGTATTTCTCCCTGTTCACTTGCCCTCCACTCAATCCACTTGCTGTTCAAGTGTCATTCATCACTTGTAGCTTGGCCCTTTGTTAAAAAATACTGTTTGTGTTGGGGAAACTACAGTTAATGTATGGATTTGTACCTCACAGATGACCAGAGTTAGTGGTAAACCAGGATTTTTTCCTCACATTTCACGAGTGCGGTTGAGTAAGGCACACGCACACACCTGTCAACAGGCCAAATTCATGCATATCCAGGGCCAGTGCGCCCGTTGAGGCAGGTCTGGCCCCCCGCCTCGAGCGCTGAGGCACCAAAGGGGGCGCCAGAGGGGGCGGGGTGTGTGTGCCGTGGAGCTGGCAGTGGCAGCGCTGGCGGCTGAGCGGGAGGAATGGGAAGCCGCTTACTCGCCACCCCCGGCCACCTGCCGTGCCTGGCCCACAGCTGCTGCAGCCTGCCATATCTTGGCTTGCTGTGCCATCTGATGATTGCAGCTAGAGAGGAATCTACATCACAAACCATACTGCAGACTAGCTTTTAATCATTTGCATGTTGCCTACATATTTCCTCAGTTTTAATGTGATTTTAGGTGTTCATGCAATGTTCAGTTCCATTTTGACCTATGGGTCAATCCAATACATTTTATGACTGCCACTGCCTCATGAATCACGATAAAAACTTATGAAACATGGCCCTGTTTGAAGACAAATGAAATGACCCAGTTGTTCAGTCTATTTTATTTTTAGGTAAGCAAGTTCGTTTAGGATTCTGCAGGAAGCATATTCTGAGAAGGACTCTCTCAGAAAGGTCCATGAATTTTGCATGTGCATGCCTCCAAATAATAGCAAATGGCTATTCTTTTGTTTTTAAAAAAGCCTTTCAGTTCTACTTTTCAGCAGAAGGAGATGCTGGGATTCTATATGCTGGAATTCCATTAGCGGCAGATTGTCTGAGGACCATATTCTGCTCCGTGTGTTCGCAAGCGCATTTCACATTAGGGCCAGGATCTAAAGAGCGACTTGCAGCACTTCCAAGGGTTTGGGTGCACCTGGAGAATCTTTTACAAATAATTAAAACAAAACTCTGAAGAGCAGACTCGCGTGCCCATAAACTTCCATTTCAAAACTGGTTTGATACGCGAAAGGGGAAGGGGCTTGGTTGCAAAACACAGGCCCAAAGCTCCCCTTGGTGGCAGAAATCCTCGCTCAGTTCTTTGGACTCTCGCCAGTGAGGATTACCAGCCCCACAAGTAAGCATGTTGCCATCCTTTCGATAATGCCGAGTGGTAATTAAAACACAGCGTGAGTGAGAAAGGGAGAAGAAGATAGCCTTATGAGATTGCTTGCTTGTAAGCAAAACAAATTGAAGCAAAACAAACTGAAACACGTGGTGGGATGCAGGTTTGGAATGGAAGGCCACAGAGACATGGTAGGGCTCGGTGCCCTTGCAACCTGCGTCCCATCCCGAGGCATGCTGGGTGTGGGGCTAGGAGGATGGATTATTTCCCTCCACCATGGTTGTTGTGCAACACCAGCTCCATCAATAATAAGACCAGAACACTGCAGGATTTCTTTGCAGTGGAAAAAGTGGACCTGGTGTGTGTAACTGAGACATGGGTGAAGGATGGCAAAATGGTCGCCCTGAAAGAATTCCCCCCCCCCCAGGGTTCTCAGTCCATCACCAGTCCCAGAGGGATGGTCGGGGGGCTGGCCATTCTCATTCAAGAGTCTTTTTCCTTCAGGCCACTCCCAAAGACCACCGGCATTGATTATGAGGGCCTGACGTGGGATGCTGAGGAGAGTTTGGCTATCTGTTTGATGTACCGACCACCTAGCACACCAGCAGCTACCCTGCTGAGCCTGTTGGAGGTGGTGGTGGGGTGGGCTTTGGAGCACCCTAGGCTAGTAGTCTTGGGTGACTTCAATGTCTATGCCAAAGACACCACTTCCTCACATAGATCCAGAAGAGTTAGCTGTGTTAGTCTGTAGTCGCAAAATCAAAAAGAGTCCAGTAGCACCTTTAAGACTAACCAATTTTATTGTAGCATAAGCTTTCGAGAATCATAGTTCTCTTTGTCAGATGCATGGAGGGCAGAAAGAAACTGGTCAAATATTTGGCAGTTTCTTTCTGCCCTCCATGCATCTGACGAAGAGAACTGAGATTCTCGAAAGCTTATGCTACAATAAAATTGGTTAGTCTTAAAGATGCTACTGGACTCTTTTTGATTTCACTTCCTCACAGGCTGCGGACCTAGTGTCTTCCATGGCAGCACTAGGACTCTCCCAGTTTCAGCTCCCACGCATCAAGTGGGCCACATGTTGGACTTGAACTTTAGGATGGGGATCCAGGTGGACCTTGATGCCATCAAAGGGGTGCCGTGGTTGGACAACTTTGTCCTGAAGGCTTGTCTGGGAGAACCAACCCCCTCCTGCATAGGCAGTGAGCAAATTTATGCTCGCCCACAGAGACTAATGGATCCAACTGGTTGCCAGAATGCTCTGCCGGATCCGATGCCCCCTAGCGGTTTGTTGGATGAGCTGGCAGAGGACTGGTATGACCATCTCTCAGAAGCCATCGACGATATCACTCCCCGTCACCCTCTCTGTTCCCATGACAGAATGGCCCCCTGGTATACACAGGAGCTACGACAGATGAAATGGGAACTGAGACAGCTTGAGCAAGTGTGGCAGCGGAATCAGGAAGGAGAGGTGAGATCATCTTATAGACCATTTATGAAGGCCTATGAGGTGGCTGTGAAGGTGGCAAAGAAGGATTACTATGCCACCTCCATAGCGTCTGCAAGCTCACGCCTGGCGAAATTGTTTCAGGTAGTTCGGTCTTTGGTCTCCCTTTTGCAGGGAGTCTGCCAAATTAAAAATTCAGCCATAAGCTATGAGGCTTTTGGGAACTTTTTTGCAGATAAAATCTTGTCTCTCCTCTGTGACCTGCCAGCCACAGTTGATACAGTAAGGGAACTGGACACCCCTTGGCCATCTTCTGGCCCAACTTTAGACCACTTCAGTCTGGTCTCCCAGGAGGATGTTGGCAGGATTCTGGGGCTGGTGAGGCCCACTACATGCTCCTTGGATCTTTGCTTTTTGTGGCTGGTTAAGGCCAGCATGGATGGGCTGAGGGCCCCACTGGAGGCAATTATTAACTTATCATTGAGCTCCAGGGTTTTTCCCGGGATGTTAAAGGAAGCCGTAATGAAGCCTAGTCTGAAAAAACTTTAGACCCCACCGACCTGGCCAGTTACTGCCCAGTCTCAAACCTCCCATTTCTGGGTAAAGTGATTGAATGGGTGATGGTGGAGCAGCTTCAGGGTTTCCTGGAAGATGCATCGGTCCTGGATCCATTCCAGTCCAGCTTCCATTCAGGTCACAGAACTGAGACAGTGCTGGTCACCCTCACAGACAATCTCCATAGGCAGCTGGATCGGGGCGGGACGGCACTGCTGGTGTTGCTAGATCTCTCAGCAGCATTCTACATGGTCGACTATGAACTGTTGACTCATTGCCTCACCAATGTGGGGATTCAAGGGACTGCCTTGCAGTGGCTTGTCTCTTTTCTCCACAATTGGGGACAGAGGGTGGCACTTGGGGGGAAGTTATCAGCATGCCAACCATTGGTGTATGGTGTCCTGCAAGGGGCGATACTTTCTCCCCATTATTCAATCTTTATATGTGCCCCCTTGCCCAGCTGGTATGGAGTTTCGGACTGAGTTGTCACCAGTATGTGGATGACACCCAGTTGTATCTGTTGATGGATGGCCAGCCTGGCTCTGTTCCTGATGCCCTAGGTAGAGCTTTGGAGGCTGTGACTGGGTGGATACAGCAGAACAGACAGAAGCTGAACCTTACGAAGATGGAGGTCCTGTACTTGGGTCATGGGGTGGTAGATACGGGGATCCAACTCCCGGCATTTGATGAGGCACCACTTGTGCATGTCCCGTCAGAAGTCTTGGCATGATACTGGACTCCTCCTTATCAATGGAGGTCCAGGTCATGGCAGTTGCCCAGTCTACCTTTTTCCATCTTAAGCAGTCCAGGCAGCTTGCCCCCTATCTTTCAACTCACAACCTGTGATCAATGGACAGTGATCCATGCAATGGTCACCTCCAGATTGGACTACTGTAACTCACTGTATGCAGGGCTTCCCTTCGGTCTGACCCAGAAATTGCAATGGGTCCAGAATGCTGTTGCTGGGGTCCTGACAGATACCCTGTACAGGGCACATGTGACTCCAATTCTGCAGCAGCTACACTGACTCCCTGTGGAGTTCTGGATCAGGTTCAAGGTTCTGGTTTTAATTTATAAAGTCCTAAAAAGACTGGAACCAACATACCTGAGGGTCCACCTCTCCCCGTATGTACCCCGGAGAATGCTTAGATTAGCAGGAAAACATCTACTGGTGGTCCTGGGCTTGGGCCTCGGCCAGGGCGTTTTGGTCCTGGCCCCAACCTGGTGGAACTCTGTCAGATGATACTCGGGCCCGCCATGACCTTGCGTCCTTTCGGCGGGCCTACAAGACAGAGATGTTCAGCCAGGCGTATGGTTGAGGCCACCACTTACATCTATTGAATTAGCCTCCCTGCCGGTCTCCTATCAGCAGGGGGTTATACGACTATTTGCCCCACATATATGAGTAATGACTGGAACATCAGTCTCACGTCTCCAGCCCCTCTCCTCCTTCTATGGGTTGTGGGGAAGGATAACAACAACAACAACAACATTCGATTTATATACCACCCTTCAGGACAACTTAATGCCCACTCAGAGCGGTTTACAAAGTATGTTACTATTATCCCCACAACAAAACACCCTGTGAGGTGGGTGGGGCTGAGAGAGCTCCAGAGAGCCGTGACTAGCCCAAGGTCACCCAGCTGGCATCAAGCGAAGGAGTGGGGAATCAAACTCGGCTCTCCTGCGCTCTTAACCACTACACCAAACTGGCTGAATGGAATCCTGTCCTGGGACATTAGAAGTTAGATCGTAGAGCTTGTTTCATGCCTCTGAATTTAGATTAGCGAATTTTGTGATTTTATTGCCTTTTTATTGTAACTTATCTGTATTTATTTGTATACTGTAATCTGCCCTGAGTTCATTCACAGGGAGGGTGGACTATAAATTTAATAAATAATAATAATAATAAAAAGCTGAGACCAGCTTTAGAAATAGTAAAAGAGAGGTCTGCAACATGGCAGTCATGGGCACCATACTGCCTGTGAGAACCTTTCCTGGTCCCCATCAGGGCAGGGCCAAGTGGAGCTTCTACCCAGCAGGGATTCTGATTGGCTGTGCAAATTTTTTAAAAAAATTACTTCAGCAGCTCCTGCTACCACAGCACACCAGCAACCAGCAGGAGGTAGAGGAGCCAGCAGTTATCTTCCCAACATCCTCATACACACGTGTGATGATGTCACTTCCAGGAGAGACATCAACATGCAGGCCCTAGAAATGCTCCCAGGCTTTGCACTGAGCCAATTTGGGTCCCCAAACAGAGCGAATCAGTCTGGCACCAAGTCCCAGAGCACTCCTGGGGCCTGCTGGGAATGATGTTGTCATGCCATGCTGGGAGCACAGCCCAAGAGGCCTGTTTCCAGCACCTTTCCCCCCACCAGTCAGGTAAGCAGTGGCAGGGGGAGGAGGCTGTGAGCAGGGGATCCCCCACCCCCACCAGCAACTCTAGCAAGGACATTCACTGTGACACTGAAGGTAAGCTGTTTGTATGCCAGAATGTATTTGTATGCTACTTGTTCATTTTAACAGCCATCCTCCTAAACAGAGCTTCTGCCTGAAATTTTGAAGAGTTACTTTTACAGTTATGCATAACCTCACTCCCTGACATTTTGTCCTGTGGCGGCCATTTTATGGTTGCACCCACCACCCAGTGTCAGAACTTCAAAGGTACTTACTGGGTCAAAAAAATCGGGGGACTCCTGGATTAAAAGGATAAATTTCCTAAATCTGTTTAGGCATAAGTTTTGAATTCAAAATTCTGAAAGCAGCTAAGGAAATTAATCCAACGTGAGGTGCAACAGGAGTAGGATCGTTAATCTCACTGGTCCCATGTTTCGTAGTGAGAGCAGATTGTCCCTGCCAAGCCTGGCCTCTCTGTTACCCCCTTTCTTCCCTTTCTGGATCCCCCTGTCCTCTTTTTGGTTGTTTTCCCTGCCTTTTTGCTACCATTTAATGCTATAATTGCTCTGTTTTTTTTACTACCTTTGAATGCTCTAATGTTCGGGCTCTTTGCAGTTCCTTAATGCTTAATGTTTGAGATGTGGCATGGTGTAGTGGTAACTTTCTCAGAAAAGGATTTTGGAGAATTCGGTTCAGTTCAGATCATAGACACTGGGTGATGTTGGGCCAGTAATTCTCTCTGTCAAGCTAACCTTCCTCAAAGGATTGTTGTGAGGATAACATGGAGAAGGAGAGAACCAGGTAAGTAATTGCTAAGCTTCTTGGAGAAAGGACAGGCTAACAATGTGACAGAGAGATTTTTTTCTTCGCTGCAAACAATATACTTTAGTTTTAGGTCCTTTCATTTTCAGAAATCTCCCTGCAACATTTCAGTCATATCCATTAGAAGCTGTTTCGAAGACATATAGATTTTAGGATTATTTATCCCATGAAAATTAGTCAATGTCCAATTTGCAAATTTCAAAAACAAATCTCCCTTTCTGCGGCTGATGCAGAAGCGGCAGATCCGAAGACTTCTTTCTCATCTTTCTGCCTGGTGTTTTATAGGCAATCTAGATAGCAGGATTTCAGAAGATTAAATATACGGTCCTTTTAAAACTTGTCTTGGGAAAAAAAACCTCAAGCAACCTCAAATAAGAAGCATAAAACCTGTTTGCCAAGCCTTCTGTGAACATACCAAGATATGTTTTTTCCCCTGCTGTAATACACCTTCTTCCCCTCTCCCCCAACCCATACACACCAGTATTTCTTCCATAATGGAAGCTGCAGTTTGTAGAGTAGGGAACAATTACAAATTGCCTGCTGGCATGGTGCTTAATATATGATAACCATTAGCGTGTGAAGACTCTCAACCAAATGAAATTTTTCAGGATATGAACGGCCTCCAGGGGAAGCACAGTGGCAGGAGGCCTGCCTGCCATTATTTATCACTCTGCACCAAAACAAGGCAAAAATTAAGGGAATGCTCCCTGCTGAAGGTAATCATGTATTTTTTTAAAATGCTGATGAAGATCCAGGACAATAAACAGAAGTGATAGCCTTGAGTGCGAAGGAAGATTATCAAGGAAGACCAACACCCCCACTGCCTTTTGTCACTCTGACAAGGGAAAGGCATAAACAACCTCCTAGCTGGAAACTCATTATTAGTAATTTCATAGATCAAAGTTTTCCTAGCCTCGTTGATTCCACAGAATGAGAGGCTGAAGGCGCTGCTGGGGATGAAAACAAACAACCATTCACCATGCAGCAAATTTTACAGATGGGCGGGGGGGGGGGGGCGGAGGCGCTCATTGCCTGGAGTGCCTGCTTACATGACCCCTCCTTTACTCCCTTGGATTGCAGATCAGCTCAAATTATCCTCACTGTGTGGGCAAACCCTGCAGGCAATCAGCTCCTCAAGTAAATATAAACCCAGGGAGGGCCAAACGGCATGTGATACTGGAATTAGGAATCCAGAAGTGTAAGTTTGGTCCCCTAAGGGAGTTGTGGCAGCTTCACTAGCCCAGAGTAACCTAAGCTTGTCAGAGCTCAGAAGCTAAGCAGAGTCAACTATGTTTAGTATTTTTTGGATGGAAGACCACCAAGAAAGACAAGGGTTGCTCTTCAGAGGACGGCAATGGACAACCACCTCTGCTCCTCTCTTGCCTCGAAGGGATGAACCATGGCCATGAGGGTTTGCCATAAGTTGATTGTGAATTGGTGGCACTTTATTGTTATTAAAATGTTGTTGTAGGAAAGAGTTAAGGTTGCCAGCCTCCAGCTGGCAGCTAGAGATCTCCTGGAATTACAACTGATCTCCAGGTGACAGAGATCAGCTGGAGAAAATGGTTGTTTCAGAGGGTGGACTCTATGGTATTACAATCCACTGAGGGTCTTCCCCTCCCCAACTCCACCCTCTCCAGGCTCCACCCCCCAAATCTCCAGGAATTTCCCAACCTTGAGCTGCAACCCTAGGAAAGGCAAATATAGATCTGAGCTGCAAGTCTTGATGGTCGGGGTGCTAACTCTTTTCTTCTCTCTTCCCAGACTGGTAATGTCCTCCAGGTGTTCTGCCTGTCTTTTCTCTTACCAGGGCTTAAAGCAGCTTGGGAGCATTTATTATTAGGGAAATTGGGAAGAGTCAACCACCCACTTGCAGCTTCTCAAGGCTGAATC
Source organism: Eublepharis macularius (assembly GCF_028583425.1). Taxonomy (NCBI): domain Eukaryota; kingdom Metazoa; phylum Chordata; class Lepidosauria; order Squamata; family Eublepharidae; genus Eublepharis; species Eublepharis macularius. The sequence continues at coordinate 24,861,429 of NC_072795.1, read as the reverse complement.
ACACAGCTGGAGTTCTAATTATGGAACTCCAGTACTACTTGTACTATGCTCGCCCCTTGATGTAGCAAGTTACCCATTAACTAACTGGTGGTCTATTTTATTCCCCTGTGCAGCTCAGGTTAAAGCTGGTCTCCCTTGTGTTACCAAGCATTCTCCAGCCTCTCCCTGTCCTCCGCGAGCTCAGCAGGGTGAGCAAACACCATGCAAAGTTCCAATGATAACGCAGGTTTTCTACCAGCCTCCGCCACCCACCACTGACAAATCTCTGTTTACCGAAGTCTAGAATGTGCTCCTCTTATAGTGCTGCCAACTGCAGCTTGGGAAATTCCTGGAGATTTGGTGGCTGTGCTAGAGTGGTCCCAGTATGGAGACAGGAGGAAGATCAGCGGGAATATGATGGAATAAACTCCACCTTCCAAAACTGCCGTTTTCCATAGGGGAACTGATCTTTCTAATCTGGATGCTGGCAACCCTATACCTTCACCTGCTGAGTCAAGGTGCATTTCCTGGTTCTCCTGCAACACACGTCTCAGGATGATTTGCACTAACCTGATCTGGATTGGAGGTGTTTCCCTGGATTCAGGTGAAGTTTCATGGAGGCATTTTCTGTGCTGTTATTCCAGACAACAATTTCACCGCCAGAACTACCTGCATGAGACAAAATGTCAATGTGCCATTAAGGAAGGCTGTGTGCAAACATTCGACTCCGTAGAACATACTTTTCTTTTTAAGGAGGGAAGATGTTGTCAGAATGCATTGTGACACTTCCATAGGGGAATACAAATCAGTGCTGCTTGAACAGCAGTAGCAGCAGCAAAAGAAAAAAGATGAAAATCTATCCTATAAATTAGAAGATTGCTTAAGTCACACATCAGAGTGTCAACCAAACTTATTGCCTGCATGCTTTCTGTATTTCCAATACAGAGGGCTCATTTCAGCCGTTTCTCTTAAACCCCCCTCTGTATCTCCAAGCTGTGTGTCTACCTGTTTTCCCAGAATCCCATTCCCTCTATGCAGCAAGTACAGGTTCAGCACCTGAATTTCAATCAACTTCATGTTAATTCAGAAACAGGTTCTGTAATGAAATCCGGTTAATTGACTCAGTAGCTTAACCAGAACGTGCCATGCCACTCATGTGGTAGAAGACATTTAGGCTGTTTTTCACTTTCAAAACTAATCTCAGTCCTCATTGGCTTTTCAGAGTCCATTCTGAAGCTGCCATTAGGCTAATAAGCAAAATAAAGTTACATACTAACGGGATCTTCCCTCACAGAGTTCATCTTATGGCAAGAGCATTACATGAACTTGCCAGAGAGGGGTTTGTTAGGTCTTCAGATCATAAAGTAGCCAAGTAGAACAGTTTCATCCAGTCCCTAAATTCCCCTTCTCAGCGGATGGCTGCATCCTATGCCCCCACACCTGGGGCTTAAATTCAGGGTAGGCTCCCTTCAGGCCATTTTCCCAGCATGAAATGGAGATCTCCCATTTCTGATGGAATTGGATGGGCCCAATATCTCTGATCAGTCCCTCTGCCAAACCACAACACCATACCAGCCCTTGACACCAGCCCCGATATTATGAAGAAAAACTGGCTTTCCTGGGAGCTTCAAGCCCATAATTTTACAATTCTCAGCCCTACCAGGCTCTTCCCTTGTCTCCTTAAGAAGCCCTACTTTGTTCACATAAGTAATTCAGCTCTGCCCAGGCAGCAGTAGACCCAGCCGTACATACAGATGACGAGGGCCCTGGTTCCAATCACAGGATGATGTATTAGACAATAAATGTCCCACTACCTGTAACTAGAGTTTGTGGAGGTAAAAATGCTGCACATAAGATGTCGTCTTGATGCTGAACTCCTCCTTTCCAATCTGAAGGCTGAACAAAACTCTGGGTCAAGCTGCTCAGGCAGAAGACGGTAATCATCCTAAAAAGAAAGATGAGCACAAACAAAACAGTCACCTCCTATAATTTCTGACCCCCTTCCCAAAATAGAATACTTTATCATGGCCAGGGGCCTTACATATTTCATATATCTTCAGTTCAGGTTGAGATACCTGGAGGCCAAGATGCACTCCATGAGATCCTTAAAATGTAACTGAATACAAGTGAGGGTTAGAGTCCTCAAGAGGGTTGAGAAAAAAGGTTTGGAAGTGCAGAGGCAGTGGGACTTGGCTGGATTGGGTTTATGCATTGAGCAATGGAAGTTAGATTAAAGCACATGTCCACATTTGGAAGCAAGAATAGCGCACACTTGCATATTTGTCCCTCTGCATCCCATTTCCACAGGTGGCAGCTTTGGCCAGGCTAGTCTGGGACTTGCAAGCCAGAAGTCATGCTAGGAGAAAATAACTCTTTCTACTTCTCATGCTCCTGGGCTGGTGTGCCCTCGCGACCTGAGAGGCTTCCCTTCTGAATCGCACATTCACAGTAGTACAGTATCTTCTGCCACGGATATTGCCAGCATCAGTATTTCACGAGAAGAACTCAGCACCAAGGAAAGCTGAATCCCATAATCTCTATTGATCAAACTGAGCAAATTTGACTGAGCAGAGGGGAAGGGTAGAGCGCACTACAGTCCCCTACCTCCTGAGCATTTGTTCATTTTATGTATATCCCACTCTTTCCCCAAGAAGCTTAGGGTAACATACATAAAGGGGGGAACCTTTTTCTCACAACAACTCTGTGAGGTTAAACAGAGATAGAATTATTTGCACAAGGGCACAGAATTGGGATGCTTTGACCTCAAGTCTAACAGTCTCAACTAATGCAGCTTCTCTACACTATGAGCATTCACATGAACACATCGAGCCGCCTTCTATCTAGTCAGAGCATTGGTATATCAAGATCAGTACTGTCCACTCTTAGCCGGATTGCAGGTAGAGGTCTTTCACATCACCTATTAAGTGCTCCTTTTAACGGGAGGTGATGGAGGCTGGACCTGGGACCTTCTGCAAGCTAAGCAGATGCTCTGCCATTGAGCCACGGCCCACCCCTTCCCTTTGCTTTTGAGATAGTAAGGACTGCCCCCATTGTCCTTTACTTTCAACCCTATCCTCGCAGCCACCTGGGCTAAAGCTTGGTGTGATCCACTCCAATGCACAGCTCCACACGTGCTCTCTGGGGAAGAAGACTCCCCTAGAGCATGCTATTTCTCCAGACCCTTAGCCAGTGCACATAATGCCCACCTGAGCCTCTGACTGAGAGATATTGTAGACCTGCCTGATGCCACATCAAGAACTCCCTGCATGGGTGTGAGGAGCAAGCCGGGAAGGAGGTAGACCATGCTGTTGCTTTAAAAACATAAAATACGACGCCTGGGATGTGCCAAATTCTGCACCCATTTCTGTTCTGCATGAAACTTCAGACTGTGCCTGAGCCTGACAGTTATTCCCAACCAAGTCCTTTCTGGCTAACCAGACCTCCAGGCACAATCTCGTAAATCCAAATACTGCAATGTGTATGGAACCCCAAAGCTTGGAAACAGAACCAAACGCCGATATGGGGATAATTTTCAGGACTTTGAGTCAGATCCCTCAGATCCATCCCATTAGCGGCAGCGTTTTCCTCCAGTGCAAAGGGATATTTCCATGATCCCCGTGCAGTGGAAGAAGGCTCCGTCCTGCTGCTATAAAGAAACACTGCTATTAGCACGCCGTGTTGGTGGGATCCAACCCACTGCTAATAGATACCTTTGCAACATGAAATGGAACAGTTTAAGATTTACTCTTCTTTTTTTGAATGTGCTTTATTGATTTCTTTTTTACAGGGATTGTATTGCAAGTATCATTCTGTGACTTTTCCATTTTCCATTGTTCCATTGGACTTCTTTGCTGCCAAAACATAATGGCAACTGTCTTTGTCGCACCGCGCATTGTTTCCTGCCATCCTAGAAGACGAGGAGATAATTACCACACTCATCTTCTCGCAGCGGTGTTATGATGAGTTGTGTAGGTGAGTTTCTTTTTTTAAAAGAAAAATGCATGTAAAAAAAACAGATGTAAAAATGTAGAATTCTTCCACAGCCTGAATTATATACTGGGAAAAATAAAAGGTCTTTTAAAACACAGAGATCCTGGCACAACATTGAGGATGATAAATGCCCTGGATTTATGCATACAGAATTCTTGTGAATTTACTCAATAGGAGTCACCTAGAGAAAGGGAAACGGGAAGTTGCAATTAGTGGTACATTATCACTTACTTAATGAACTATCTTTAATCACTAGCAGCTGGAAGTGCAGAACTCCACTAGGACATCTATACTGCCACATAGTAGACAGATAGAATAAAGGGGATCCCTTTCTGAGGCAATGAAATGTGCTTATATTCAGGGCTTTTTTTCTGGGAAAGGAGGTGGTGGAACTCAGTGGGTTGCCCTCAGAGAAAATGGTCACATGGCTGGTGGCCCCGCCTCCTGATCTCCAGACAGAGGGGAGTTTAGATTGCCTTCCATGCCGCTTGGTGGCGTGGAGGGCAATCTAAACTCCCCTCTGTCTGGAGATCGGGGGCGGGGCCACCAGCCATGTGACCATTTTCAAGAGGTTCCAGAACTCCGTTCCCCCGCGTTCCAGCTGAAAAAAAGCCCTGCTTATATTTAACATTAAAGTCTATGGGAGAATTGGTAGGGAACAGTAACACAAAAAGCAGCTTGAGGAATTGACACTGCAGCCTCTTAGCTTGAAGAATAGTCGCTAGAGCTTGCAGGGGGGCTTCCAGTGCCAGGTAGACTGCTGCTACCATTGGCTGCTGCTGCTGCTTTTTCAATATCACTCCTTCCTCTCCTTCTCCCTCTGCCAGATCTGCCCATACCATGCTGCACATCCTTCTCGCCTGAGCCAGAAGATTCCCTGCCATGCATGATGTGTTGTGTTTGTGCACAGATGCCAGATAAGATCCTTTAATGTGTGTATGAAATGTATGTAATTTTATTACTGGACTGTGTATGATAAAATAAATAAAGTGTTGCAGTTGGGTTATACTTGGGACACCCAGACATAAAACACAGACTGAGAGCCAAGCTACAAGTGACGCCTGACACAGGTTGGACACTGTGTTGATTTATTTTATTTTTTATTTTATCGTATTTATATTCCGCCCTCCCCACAAGCAGGCTCAGGTCATGGGAAATGTTTTGATGGGAAATGTAGGCATCCTGGTCTTGCAGCTTGGCTCTCCATTTAATTGAAGTTTACAGAGGGGCAGTCTTTGGGAGGGAGAACATGCGGTTGGGAGGGGATTGCAGGCGTCGGGCTCTTGCCGGGCACCCCCCTTCCCCTCCAGTGTGTGTGTGTGGGTTTCTGTAAACTTCAGTTAAATGGAGAGCCAACCTGTAAGACCAGGATGCCTACATTTCCCATCAAAACTTGAAGGAAGCTGACAAGTGTCCAACCTGTGTCAGGCGTCACTTGTAGCTTGGCTCAGAGTTACACAAGACAGACAAATCCTGAATTAATTGTATTTCCCAAAGAACCACAGCAGTCCTGGGGGAGGGGGAACAGTTAAAAATCAGGAGTTTGGTAGAAGAAGGACATGCAGGAAACACACAATCACAGCAAGTCACACGCTGAAACAAAGAATGACTGGATCAAATAAGACTGAGGTGGGATTAAATTTAAAAAATTGACTCCAAAGGGACCCGAAATGGCAGGAGGAAGCCACATAAAGCAGGGAAGAAGAACCATAACATGTTTCAAAAAGAATTGAAGAACACACATGAAACAGACACTACTTTCAAGAAGATGGGAGTAATATAGACAGTAATCACAGTCCAAAATGCTACACTGCACTTTGGCACAAGAAAACTTGCAAAGGAGATCTTTCTCTCTCTTTGAATTGGTTCACTACAAACAGGCGGATCCAGAATGTGAAACCTGCTCTAATCTGATTCGAAGCCCCATCCGATATGCTTCAGGATTGGACTACCTCACACATATTTATAATCTTAGTCTGCAGTCAGTCAAGAAAACCCTGAGGCTCTCTCCCTCCTTCCCCTAAGGATCACAGCTTTATATGCCTGTATTAGGAAAACACAGCACAGCACAGACAGACTCCCTCCTGCAACAATGAAAGCTGCTAAACAAAACGAAAGAAAATCATGGGTTTCTTTCGTTGCAGGCTGTTTAAGTAAGGAGTTTGTTTTGTTTTCATAATAATTATTACAATTATGAAACACCTCATTTTCATAATTATTGTAATTAATAACCAAAGAAATACACAAGTCTACTTGTAAGCCTGCCGACAGGAGAATTGACAGATCATATTAACAGATCCAACCGTGTATGAGGGGAGGGGTTCTGATTCTCATGTTCTGCTCTACACAAGGGGAGCCAGAGGCTGATTTCTATATTTCTATATTTCCATATTGGGGCAATTATGGGCAAACCCTAAATAACCACAAGCTCCCCCCATACACTACAATGGATGTCAACATTTTGAAAGGTATTGAACAAACTTTTCACATTTTTCTAGGGATGTCAAACTTTATCTGGGGGGCTGGAGATCTCCTAGAATTACAACTGATCTCCAGATGACAGAACAGTTTCTCTGAAGCAAATGGATTCTGTGGCATTATTCATCACTGGCATCCTTCCTTCCCAAGCTCCATCCACCCAAATCTCCAGGAATTTCCCAAACCAGAGTTGGCAAGCCTGCATTTTTCACTAAGAAAGCACCGTATGAAGAACAGCTTCAGTCTTACTGCCAGCCAACTAGGGTTGCCAGCCTCCACGTGGCACCTGGAGATCTCCCGGAATTACAACTGATCTCCAGACAATAGAAATCATTTCCCCTGCAGAAAATGGCTGATTTGGAGGATGGACTCTATGGCATTATTCCCTAATGCGTTCCCTCCCCTCCTCTCTCCTCCCCAAACCCCACCTTCTCCAGGGTCTACCCCCCAAATCTCCAGGAATTTCCTAACCCAGAGTTGGCAACCCTAGCACCAATAAGGCCTGGTCACTGCCAAAAGTAGTACGAATGCCAGTCAGACACTTCAAACACCAGCAGTCCTGACTCCTGAATCTTATCCTGTGTCTTTTTATTTATGAAAATATGCATTTAAATTTGTTCATTTATGAAGTCAAATTGGGTTTGTGGGGAGGGATATACTTTTTAAAGTGTTTAAGAAAGGGAGTTCCAGATATAAGTATACCTAAGCAACTTAGACTGGTCTAAGGTTGGCAGCCTCCACATGGGGCAAGGAGACCCGAAAATAAAGCTGATCTCCAAACTACAGAGATCAGTTCCTCAGGAGGAAGTATGTGCTTTGGAGGGTAGACTCTATGGAACTGAACCCTCCTGAGATCTCTCCCCTCCCCAGGTTCCACCCCCCAATCCCCAGGAATTTCCCAACCACGAGTTGGCAACTTTAGACTGGTCCCTCTTTTTAAGTCTGCACTGACAATTTTAAAGTCCACACTGGCACTCTCTAATTAAATACATTTCCCATTGAGGAGAGAGACAAGAAGTCTTCACAGAAAGTGGACTGCCATTAAAACCTGGGGCAAGAGAGCAGGGTTACCCACTTCCAGGTGGGGCCTAAAGAGCTCCTGCAATTACAACTGATCTCCAGGGAACAGTTCCCCTGGAAAAAAATGGCTGCTTTGGAGGGTGGAGTCAATGGCTTTATACTCAACTTCAGTCCCTCCCCAGGGTCCACCCCAAATATCTAGGAATTTCCTAACCTGGAGCTGGGAACCCTACTTGTAGTGTTGCCAGGTCCCCATACCCTCCCAGTAGGAGGGGGGGGACCTGATACACACCAGCATGGAGATCTTCCAGAAGAGATGCCATCGCACTTTGCGCAGGAAGGATCTAAAAGAATTGTCCCATTTGCAGCCAAAACTGCCCCCTCCATGAAGCATGGGCGCACTCCTGCACTAAGTGTGATGACCTCACTTCAGGAACTGAAGTCGTCGTACCCCACTGGGAGTGCCCCCTCCATATGATTGCCCCGGGGGGCCTGCCAGTGGCAGGTGATCTCCAGGCGGCTTGCAACCTCCCATCAATTTCCAGCAATATGTGGACTATAGGAGATTGCCCGCCACCAGCGGGCACCAGGGAACCCTACCTACAAGACAGCAAGCTTGGTTTAGCAGTTAAATTGTCGGACTAGTATGTGACAGACCAAGGATTGCCAGGTTCCTGGGGGACACAACTGGAGGACAGAATGGCATGGGGGGGGGTCACATGGCAGACACTAAATTGGTCATTCCTGGTGCAAAGCATGTGCAGGGGTGCTCTGCACATGAGCGCAGTTTGCGTCTGCCACTGCATTGCCACATCTCCCCCCCCCCCAGCCATGTGGGAGAGGGGGACTGGCAAGCCTAGGCAGACCCAAGTCTGAATCTCACTCCGCCATGGAAGCTCGCTGGTTGACCTTGAGCCAGTCACTCACACTCAGCCTAACCTACCTCACAGAGTTGTTGTTGTGAGGATTAAAAGGGGGAGATCACATGAAGAATGGTGCCGCCTTGAACTTCAGGTCTTTCCTGAAAAAACAGTATGAATGTCTCATTCCATTTTTCCTGATTCCGTAATATCAGATTTGGGCTACCAATATATCTTCCTGGAGAAAAATAATGTTACTTTGAAAAGATTTCTTTTATCAGTCTGCTGAGAGAACAGAGATTCCCAAACAGAGACCAAAGTCCTTTAATCCTCTCTAATCTATGGTTTATAAACCACAGCACTTATCCTGGCTAAAGCTGGCTTTGTGTAGTATCCAGCGCAGGCACATTTCATGTATTTACATTGATTTTCTATTTCCTGTGCCAATAAAATTTGCTCAAATATAAAAGAGAAAGAATCAGTGGTAGCACCTGGGCAAAATCAAACAGAAAGGGCCTGACAGAAGGAAACGTTAACTTTGATACTGTTTTTATCTCTATTTAACCCTGATTCATTGTCGATACACAAATATAGAGATGGGCACGATCTGAATTACAATTTCAAAAAAACCCTGATTTTGGCGTTTTCACCATGGTGACTCAGGTAATCAGTTCTGTCCATGGCAACCGATCCAGCAGTCGGGAGTTTGCTTGTTCGGGACTTGATCGGATGGGTCAGTTTCTATTCGGAATTGCAGACACTCTGGCGCCAGTAACTTATTCCCGGGGCAACGGAGTCAGGGAAATGAGCTGTGTTTGCCCTCCTTCTGTCACCCTCGAAACACGAATGGAAGCCCAGCTTTCCTTGATTAGCAGGCTTCCTTCCAACCATGGAGCAGCAACCCAGGGGAGGGAGGGGGAAGGTGCTGGGCACAAAGGAAAGGCAAAAGGCAGTGCGGGAGGCTGGGAGGCTGCCTGCACCATTTGCCTTTCCCCAGGACAAGGGGCGCGTGGGCAAGCCGGCCGCCCCTTGTCCTGGGGAAAGGCAAAAAGCAAAAGGCAGTGCAGGTGGCTGGGAGGCCACCTGCGCCGTTCGCCTTTCCCCAGGACAAGGGGCGCGTGGGCAAGCCGGCCTCCCCTTGTCTTGCGGGGCAGGTGAACGTCGCGGGCAGCCTCTGAGCCACTCGCGCTGCCGCCAGCTCTGCAGCGCACCGGGACAGCTGGCTTGCTGCGTGGGCGGGGGCAACTCAGGAGTGCACACACGCAAGAGCCTAACTACGGTTGCCCTGGGCGCTGGCCTCCCTGATTCCCGATTGCGGACTGGAAACGAGAGTTGATCGTTTAGAATCGGTGGCCTGCGTTTGGCAGCAGCCCAGATTCACGAACAGCTGAATCAGAATTTTTTGGGGGGATCGGGCCCATGTCTACACAAATATGTAAAAGTATGGCATCCTTAGGCTGGAAGAAGTTCCTTCAACCTAAGGAGCCTTCCTCCAGTGTGTGGCTCTTTTGTTGGTAGAAGAGCCAATTAGTTTCCTGGAAGTGGCCGTAAAATGGAAGGCTTTGACCTTTGCTGAGGAAGAAGATTTTGACCTTTGTTGATCAGGCTGGTAGAATGCAGGGCACTGTCTTTATTCTTCAGTGCGCATTAAAAGTTCATAGAAATTATTATCATTACTGATTCTGAGCAGTTTTATAGCTTAGCATATGAAGTTCCAATCATTGCCGAATACTGCAACCCGAATGTTGTCTGGATTGAGTCATACAGTCCATCTCTCTCCAGTCTTGGCCCACCTACCCTGGCTCCCAATTTGTTTCCAGGCACTGACCCTTAAAGCCCTATATGGTTTGTGACAAACATACCTGAAAGAAGGCCTACTCCTTTATGAATTTACCTTACCACTACAGTAATCTTCAGAAGGCCTATGTATTGCTTTCATGTTTAGCACTTTAGCTTATCAAGATGAGTTCTATTCATTCCTATTACTTTTAATTTTCACCTTGTTTCTTAGCTGCAGGAGCCCCGTGGCACAGAGTGGTAAGCTGCAGTACTGCAACCCAAGCTCTTCTCATGACCTGAGTTCCATCCTGGCAGAAGCCAGGTTCAGGTAGCTGGCTCAAGGTTGACTCAGCCTTTCATCTTTCTGAGTTCAGTAAGATGAGTACCCAGTTTCCTGGGAGTAAAGTGTAGATGACTGGGACTGCAATGGCAAACCACCCTGTAACAAAAGTCTGCCAAGAAAACGTCATGATGCATCGTCCCCCCATGGGTCAGTAATGATTTGGTACTTGCACAGGGAACTACCTTTACCTTTACCTTCTTAGCTGCAGTATCTCTGTATTAGAGGTCAGCATCAACAACTTGGCTGGGATCCCACTATAGCCATGACCTCCCAGCTTTCTGCTCCTTTGCCCTCCGATTCCTCAGATGTTGGTGGGATGAAATGGGAGGGGGAACATATCAGCATCAGCACCATGCCAGCATCCTGACATAGGGTTGCCAAGTCGCCTTACCCTCCCAGTAGGAGAGAAGGACCCAGCACTTGCCTTTGCAGAGCTCTGTGAAGGGCAGGAGCATGCCACCAAGCACAATGACATCACTTCCGGGAATGACATCATTACTCCCACGAGAAGAGCGCCCGCTGTGTGCTGGCCCAGGAGGTTTTTTTGCCTCCCAGACCCGTTCCATGGGGCTTCCCCCCCACCACTGGTGAGGTGAGTGGCAGTGGAGGGCAGAGCCCCCCCACCCCCACCAGGGGACTAGAAACTCTATGCTGACATCACTTCTGGTAAAATAAACCTGGAAGAGACATCATAGACAGTTGGTTCATGGCTTTGGGCTGTGTTGTCACCAGTATGCTGATGACACCCAGCTCTTTCTGTTGATGGACAGCCAGTTAGACACTGTTCTGATATCCTTGGCCAGATGTCTGGAAGCCGTGACAAAAGGGTTGTGTCAGAGCTGCCTGAAGCTGAATTCTCTGAAGACAGAGGTTCTGTATCTGGGTCGTGGGATGATGGAATTGGGAATCCAGCTCCCAGCCCTTGGTGGAGTGCAATTATGGTCTTCTTTGATGGTGAAGAGTCTAGATGTGCTCCTGGATGCCACACTTTCTATGGAGACCCAGGTTGCAGCCATAGCCAGATCTGCATTTTTTCATCTTTGGCAGGTCAGGCAATTGGTGCTCTATCTCCTGTTCCAGGACATAGCTTCAGTAATCCATGCAACAGTCACTTCTAGACTAGACTACTGCAACTTGTTGTACATTGGGCTGCCTGTGGGTTTGACCTGGAAGTTACAACTAGTCCAGAATGCAGCAGCACATGTCCTCACGGGGACGCCATTTAGGACACACATCCACCCTGTTATGCTGGCTGCACTGGCTCCCAGTTGAGTTCTAGATCCAGTTCAAGGCACTGGTTCTAGTATTTAAAGCCCTTCGCAGACTGAGACCTGCATACCTGTGTGACCACCTCTCCCATTATGTCCCCCGTAGGGCCTTGCACTCTGTGGATAAGCAGCTCCTGGTGGTCCCCAGCCCAAGGGGCATTCAGCTGGCCTTGACTAGGGCCAGGGCCTTTTCTGCCCTGGCCCCAACCTGGTGGAACGCTGTCCCACTGGAGATTTGGACCCTGTGGGAGCTGTTATAGTTCTGCAGGGCCTGCAAGATAGAGATGTTCCACCGGGCCTTTGATTAGGCGCCAGCTTTGTGTCCCCTCCTTTCTGACCATCTGCCCTTCTTTTGTGGCCGCTCTAGATTTACACCATGGTAGTACTCATGGCTTGCAGTGGTTTTATAGTAGCCTGGTTTGATCAGAGGTGCATGACTCTTTTTGCCTAGATTAAGTGGTTTTAATATTTTTATTGTATTTATTGAGATATTGTTGGAATCTGCCCTGAGCCTGCTTGCGGGAAGAGTGGAGTACAAGTCAAATAAATAAATAAATAAATAAATAAATAAATAAATAAATAAATAAATAAATAGTATGAGTTGCAAGTAGGTCAGGTTGGGGTGTGGGAGTCTCAACCTTTCCAAATCCAATTCCATTCACAATATGACCTGCCAATAAACCTAGTTCCTGCCCAAGAAAGATTTTCACCTTACAAGCTTATAGATTCAGTGAAACAGTTGTGTATTTAAAGTATTAAACGGTTCCTTAATCTTTAACAGTGTCATCTTATTTGGTTTCGATTATGAGCTAATTCCCAATACTGTGTTCACATGTGATAGCTGTAATCACCATTTGATAAATGTTTAATACAGCCTGTCTCAGCCAGCTTCTATGAATACAGCCTCTTTATTAGACAGAGACTGTATCCATCAGCAGAGACAGGTTTGAAGGATGAGTTTACATCTTCACTTTAAACAGAGGCAATAGCATACACATGATAATCTTATCGCCAGTTTGGCACCTATTGTAAGATAACCGCACGGTACAATAAGAGGTAATGATCCATATTAACTGGCAGTAGATGCTTTATGCATCCTGTTTATCAAATGAGACCCACAATTATCATGTGAATAAGGTAATGTATAAAAGCATGCAGTAAATTTTTTTGATAATTATCACATCATCAGATTTCAAAAGGCAACCTTGACATTTTAAACTACATTGTTCCAATATTTTGGTTCTGTAAATAGCATTATCTATCATAATTAATGAGGTTTTTTTATTGCTGGTGTTCTGGATCTGTAAAAAAAAAAATAATTCATTTCCTAGAGTTTCAAAGGAGAAGGAAACATACAAAAGCAATTTACTCCATCCTAATTTCCAACTCCTCAGCATAATTTTACAGGGAAAACAGCAATGAAAATTACCTCTGTAGAGGAAGATGTTCTCTGGGTTGTCTACATTTTCAAATTTATGGACAGAAAGATTTCTAATTAAGTCTGCTATAATTTCTTCCTTAGCATCTGCAAAACAGCTCAGTGACGAAAATGTAAGTCCTCCCTCACAGAATCTCTAAGGTGTTTGCTGGTTCCAACGGCAACAGGAATCAGTGCGGCCTCGTGAAGTCAAGTAGTGCTATTAACATTACAATCCCACCTCCAACAGAAGTTTTCCAAAGGCTCCACTCTGGATAGTGCAACATTGGGGGGCCACACCAGCAATACCGAGGTGTAACTGGTGTTGTTTTTGCCACCATTCACAAGGCCTCAGATAGGCATCCATTTTGGAAAACAGCATAAGCCGTGGGATTCCAAGAATCATGTCCAGGCAGCCTTTCTGAACAAAAGTATCTGCCTCTGGACCACTAAGAGTCTCTCTACACGATATATCTGACACGTGAAGAACATGTGTTGGGAGATGCAATATTAGCTGGGAAGGGTGGTTTAAAAAGTCAGAGCAAAGGCTTTGCTATAGGGCAGCAGGGCAAAGGCTTTGCTATACACTGGAGCTGTGTGAAGGGGCTGTGAAATGCCAGAAGGAAAACTTCAGCCTATTATAACCTCTCCAGGTCCAAGCCCGGCTCTGGAAGGCAGTGCCAGCCCATTTCCATTCCTCACTGCCCTCTGGTTGTGATCCCACACACTTTTAGAGTGGAGAGGTGAAATGGACAGAGCTTTCCAGGTGAAGATGAAATTAACAAATTCTTTAAGGCGCAATCTCCACTGCCTCTGTCTTTTTAAACTACATGTCCCGGCGAACATTGCATCTCCCTACACTTGACGAACACACACCGAGGTGTCTCGTGTAGAGAGACTCTAAGTGGCACCAATCATAAAAGTTGCATTCAGACACACTGCTGTGTGTGACAAGATTTGTATGACATCTCCCTAATCTGATTCATAGAGCTTTCATGAATAGAAAAAAGAGTACATACCCCCACCTCTATACCATGAAAATAACGTGTAACAATGCCTGATTTGCAGGATTCTTCCACTTGAAAACAAGAAAAAGTCAGTATAAATCAAGCATCCATCTGATCAGGCATCTCTGTGGAACCTCCCCATATATAACTAACTGACAGAAAGAAGGATTCATTATATTCTTTCACCATATGAAAACCAATATAAAACTGCCTTATACTGAATCAGACTGTTGGTTTATCTAGCTTAGTATTGCCCACTCTAACTTGCAGTAGCTTTCCTTAAATTCTCAGGTGGATAAAGGTTTGTTCCACCCATTCTTGAAAGATACCAAGTAGGATTCCCAGAAGCCTGCTGTGGCTGGAGGAATTCCCACTCTTGCCCTCGATACAGCAAATGGTGGTGATGGGGTATGATATCAGACCACTCTTATATGATCCTCTAGGACAGGGGTCCCCAACATGGTGCCCGTGGGCACAATTGTGCCTGCGGACACTTCTTCTGGTGCCCACCAAGTATTTTTAGAAAGTGGGTCCGGCCAGATGCGAATTTTGCAAATCATGGCTTCTGATTGGCCATTGGAGTATTGATTGGTTATGCAGTTTTTTAAAAGCATTGCTTTGGCAGAAACTGCTTCAACAGCCCAAGGATCTTCACTGTGTGACTGAAGGTAAACTGTAGCAGTCATTTTGTGGCTGGCTACATCTCCTGCAGCAGCTGTTTTGTGGCAGCCATATTGTTGCTGCACCCGCCACATACAGTCAGAATTCCAAATGTGCCTGCAGGCTCGAAAAGGTTGGGAACCCCTACTCTAGGAACTCTATTTACCATTGAGATTGTAGGATTCCTAGAGCATTGCAGAGGATAGTGATGTAACTTTCAGGTCTTCACCTGGAAGTGATGTCAAAGCAAAATGCTTCCCCTTCCCAGGCTCCATCATCAAACAGCTCTGGAGGATGATGAGGGCAGTGCAGGCAGCCATAATGCCAAGGATTGATTCTAGTGGATACTTGAAACAAAGAGGCTTCAACCAGTTGGGTGGCTATGCCTGGGGAAGGTAGTCATCAAACAGTTTCATTTTAAGACCCTGTCCTAGCCAGCTTCACAAACCACATCACTCTGACCAATTAATAGAGAGAAGCATTTGCTGTGGTTTACTTGTGTGCATTATCAAAAAGACATCCTATTCGACCTTTAGATTTGTCACTAATTTTCAGCTCAGGAGAAATTCAAGACAAATGTGCAGAGTCCTTTCCAGGCGAAATATATGAGAAACTTCAAGGGAAGGTAAAAGAAACTTGACATGATGAGTGATATTGCTCAGGATAGCTTTTTGCCTTTACAGAACTGCTGTCAAATTTTAGCTAAAGAGAAACATGAGTTGAATTTGGAGGGTCCCCTTCTGGTGAGAGATAGCTTCAAAATTTGAAGTAAATCAAAATTATCCAAATAAGATGAATGCAATGTGTGGTATAGTAACATTAGAATAAGGCCATCTTCCTGAATAAAGATTTATCAGGGCTGGAGACACCATTTATTTATATTTTCTGTTTATTGTTCAGTTCCTATTACTTCTTTGTATTCATCCCTTCACTGTCATTCTCCTCATTTTTACTTTAAGCTTTTTGTATATCAATTTTCTACATGGCCTTCCTCCTCTATATCTATTTTCTCATCTTGTGTGTGCTCCTTCTTCCCTATACAGTTAACAAATTTCTAGTTAAACCGACGATTTTCCACCTGAACTCCTTTAAGATTAACCTGTTAATCTTGGCTTTTCCAAATCGACCTTCCATCCCTTCTCCTTTCATTCCTAACTGGAGGATGAGGAGAGCATGCAGAAAATTCCAAATTCAGTTCCCAGTATCTCCAGTTAAAAAGGATTAAGAAGTCGGTGATTTGAAAGTTCTCTGCCTGAAATACTAGGGAGCTGTTGCCAGTCTAACTAGACAATACTAACTCTGATGGTCCCATTACTTGATTCAGTATAAAATAACTTCAAGCATTCAGTGGGTTTTGTCTTTACATTTAGAATGCGAGTCTGCAGGCAGGACTTGTTTTTTTTTAAAAAAAAATTTGTATAACTTTGTTTGGAGACAGTGGATAGTATACCTCCCTGCCAGCTCCATATTTTAATTTATCGGTGATTATTTGTCAGGGGCAGCAATATTTTTGGACAACTCATTCATTCTATACCTTGAATGGTTATTGTTCCAGATAATTAAATGGGTCTCCAATCCATACCAGGCAAGTATGACCAAAATTGAAACCCCACTATTTTTAGAAAAAATGATGACTATATAGTGAATTTGAAGTGCAAAAGAAGAGATACAAATGCATGTAAAATGAATCTGCTTCTTTCTTTTTACAATTTAATCTTAAGTCTCTTAAATTTTGCAAATAATCTTGCCACGCTCCCTATTGAATTCTAAAATGGCAGCCCTGATCAGGACAAATGAAATCCTTTCTTGTTACGCTGCACCTTTGAATAGCCCATCTTTCCTCAAGTGACATCCAGGCATTACTAAATCTTTTCTTAGATTCAGTTATCAAACAGCCCTTGAATTAGTGTGACAGCCAAGAAAGATAAGCAATAGCCAATTTTATCTCCAGAAAATGGAGGCAAGGAGCACATTTTTCCAACTGACAAACTTCCAAACACTGCAGTTTAATGTCTACAATACCTGTCCCAGCCTAGAACCAATATAGTTCGGCTGAGTATCAAGATCTGGGAAATTTCAACTGCTCGGTCCCTTCCAGCATTAAGTTGATGGTGACAGTGTCCATTGAAGTCCCAAATCTGTAATTCAAATTTTAAAAATCAACAACAACAACATTCAGTTTATATACTGCCCTTCAGGACAACTTAATGCTCACTCAGAGTGGTTTACAAAGTATGTCATTATTATCCCCACAACAAAACACCCAGTGAGGTGGGTGGGGCTGAGAGAGCTCCTGGAAGCTGTGACTGACCCAAGATCACCCAGCTGGCTTCAAGTGGAGGAGTGGAGAATCAAACCCGATTCTTCAGATTAGAGTCCTGTGTTCTTAACCACTACACCAAACTAGGCCCAGCTTATCTTGAGGGCTCATTTAACCTTTTACTTGGGTGAAAGTGTCAAATTTCAACCTTTAACTCAGGATAGGTTAACAGAAAACAAAATGCATATTTAGAATGTTTTTTTTTAAATCTCACATGTAGGTGGATGCGCTCACACGCACGCATGCACGCACGCACACACCATTAAATATTCTACTGTTATTGGCTATGCATATTTTTCTAGTTCCTGTTTTATGTTCGTAGCACACAGTACTAGTCTGGATTATGGTAGGTTGATAGTGGTGGCTTCTTCTTGAGTTAGAATTCTACCGGTGACTTGTTCCAGTAATACAAGAATCAGCCAATTCCATCTTTTTCCCTCAGCTCCCACCCCCATGCCACATGGCACACCTCTAGGTGGGATCCTGGACTGTTCTAGGGGGCGGGGAAGCAGTAAAAATCATTTCTACAAACTTGTTTCATTCACAGGAGCTTGGATCTAACCCACTGGACCCACTAACAGAAAAACAGATTAATTAATTAATTTCATTTAAGACAACTATGAAGGGACAGAATTAGAAAAAAGTATATTAATGGGACCCAATCCAGATAACGTTAAACAAGATTAATTCCTGTTCATAATTGATGGAACAAATTATTAGTCACAACTAACATAAGAACAATTGTTTGCAGTGGGACAAATCAAAACTAATTTTAACTAGATTTGTGGCATTTTCATATAATGTCAATTAATTATCCTAATCCAGTACACTGGGCCTTTGATATTGTTCCCTGCACTGTTTCTCTGCCCACTGTGGAGTGTGATTCGTCTGCCGCTAAGCAATTTCAGTTGTGCAAGACCAGTCATAGTGAAGTGTTATAACAACAGTCATGGAGAAGTGTTATAACAACAGACGATGTGAGTTCTGTGGCAGAGGACTGCCTCTGCAGAAGCTGAAGAGAAATTTGAAGGGAACTGCCTCATGATGTGTAACATCATGTTTGAACTTTATGTTCCATAATGCCCACACAAAACACTGTATAAAGGAACAACAAGTCATTTGAAAATGAAAAGCAGAAAACATATTATTAAACATCAAAATGTGGGATCACTGCTAATAAAACACTGAGTGGGCAAAATCCATAGAGTAGAACACTTAATTTTGTGTATTGTAGGTAAATATTTAATTGAAAATGGAGGAGAGGAGAATGATGTTAGGGGGTGGGGTGGGGAGGGACTTCAGTGGGGTGCAGTGAGAGAGTCCACCCTTCAAAGCTGCCATTCTCTCCAGGAGAGCTGATATATGTCATCTGGAGATCCATTGTAACTCCATGAAATCTCCAGGCCCTAGCTGGAGGTTGGTAACCCTACCAAACAGCATCGAGAGACTAGGTTAATGAGTGCAGAAAAATCAGTGAAGTGAGGAACTCATGATAACAAGCATAAAATATATCCATAATTTCAGCCAAGTTATTCTGACGAGCAATGCAAACTCCTCCATGCCACCACAAAATAAATGTTAAGATTAATTATGATTAGAGGTGGGCATGAACCGGGAAAATACTGAACTGTGTGGTTTGTGGTTCATCACATTTCACAAATCACGAACTTGCCCTGGTTCACAAACTGGTTAATTTGGTTCGTGAAAACATCATTTCCAGGGCAGCAGAAAGTCACTTCTGGGGCTGCAGAAAGCCCATCCCCGCCACTGCCTAAGAAATTGATTGATCGGCGCCAGGCTGTCTGCAGTGACTAACCGAAAAGTGAACCAAACAAACTTGCCTAAAGTTTGTGACGGTTCATCAGAAATGGGCTCTGATGAACCGGCGGTTTGCGAACCATGAACCGGCCTGGTTCATAATGAATTTTGATTTGTATTTCAGTTCGTGCCCACCTCTAATTATGATTTTTAGAAATACTCTTCTTGAGAATGAACATGCATTCACACACACACACCCGACTGCCATTCTAACACCTTATTCAGACTTTTAGAAGCATATTTATAATCTACTGTCCTCCCTGGATTCAAAACAGTTAGCCATATGCCAAAAGGCAAAAAGAATGCATACAGATCAAGTGCATAGTATAACGATAGGGTTGTCATCTCTGGGTTGGGAAATTCCTGGAGATTTGGGGATGGAGCCTGGGGATGGTTTGGGAGAGGGGAAGTTTTTAATTTGGATATATTGCCAAAGAGCCCACCCTCTAAAGCAGATCATCGTTATCAATGGGAGATCAGCTGCAATTCTGGGAGATCTCCAGACCCCACTTGGAAACTGGCAACCCTATTTAACATATCCATAAATAGAAAGCTGGAATTAACAGCACCACATTATTGCCTTTGAAATGGGACTTGTAAAAAATAACTTGAGCCTGAGGCATATTTTATCTTCTTCATTCAGATAAATCCTAGTTTTTTGCAATACTACTGTTCGTAATTGCCTGCCAAAGGACCTGATACTGTGGAAATAAATAACTGGCATTTATCATTTGTTTATATTTCCTTTTTGGTCCTTTGCTAAGAGGGTGCATGAAATTACATCCTAAGTATAAACCTGTTTGTGCACTGGAACCCTGAAGTCTTTTTTAATTGCATCTAATTAAAACTGGAAAAGGTTCCTGAATATCTGATGGAATTAAGTGCTGAATTAGGAAAAGTTCACCCAAGTGCTTGAACTGCAGTTGCACATCTGCATAGCTTTTAATGCACTGTGAACCTGAGGTCAAAAATATTATCTTCCTTGGGTAGACAAGAAAGGTCTGTACTTTTTCAGAATGCAGGTGGTTCATTGCAGTACTGAATATTCCCTCATAAGGGGGAAAACCCAATCACTGTTCATGGAAAATGAACAAATTGGGTTAAAATCACAGCCTAGCCTAGCCAGTGTGCTGTAGTGGTTGGAATGTTGGACTATAGCCGGGGACAACCAGGTTCAAATTCCTGCTTGCCATGAAAGTGACTGGGTGATCTGAAGTCAGTCATTCTCTCTTGGGAAGTTTCCACATGCCCTTAAAGGGACAGCCCACTCGCCGAACACTGGTGGCTTTTCTTCATGAATCCAGATGTCTCCATTTGCAAAATGGTTGTGGGCTGTTTGGCTTCCATTTTTGGCACTTTTTTGGGAGCATACTTTCCATAGTCCCAGAAAAAGCACCAAAAAAACCCGGAAGCCAAACAACCGCATCCATTTTATAAATGGAGACATCACCAGCATTCCATTCGTCTGCCATCCCTTTAACGGCATGTGGACGGCCTTAGTCTAGCCTTATTTTCAGGGATATGGTGGAGAGCCTGCCTGAGCTCCCTGGAGGAAAGGTGTAATGAATACCCTTTGATGTTTTAATTTTCTGCATGCAGGGAATTTTTAAAGTATTCTGGCCTTCAAAAACTGAAAGTGATATACCACGTTTCACATAAAGTGTAGATCAGCTCTTTACTTATTTTCTTCAATTATATTCCCCTTTCCTCCTCCAGTGGGGACCCCAAAACCAATTATATCCTTCTCCTCTCCTCCATTTTATCCTCACAACAACCCTGTGAGGTAGGTTAGGCTGAGAGTGTGTGACTGGCCCAAGGTCACCCAGCAAGCTGCCATGGCAGAGTGGGGATTTCAACCTGGGCCTTCTGACACTCAGATCACTACACCACACCAACTCTCAATAACAGTTTTCTCGCCTCTGGTTGCTATTGCTGTTGAATCCTGTTTAGTGCAAGTGGAGCTATCCTTAACAAAGGGGACATTTCCTGCCTCCCACAGCAGCCTGCTCTGCCCCCACCCAAATCATACCCTCTATGGTCAGTAGATCCCTAAGAATAGTATGAGGAATCCTACATTACGAGGGGAAATTGCTGAAAATCACTCTCCTGTCTTCCATAGGCAGAGGTGCTTTCCACAAACAGAAAAGGAGCTAAGCCAAAATACGTTACCCGCTCGCTGCTGTGCTTCCTTCTATTTTGCAACAAGGTACCTCTGGCAATCTGAAGTGGCTCTTTCTCATACCTTCACTGTTCCATCTGTGCTCCCAGTGAAGAGTCTTGTCTCACACCCATCCAGTGCCATAGCGCTGATCTCGGCATTGCCATGGCAACGTGCAAACTCTTTGATCTTCTGCCCAGTATCAATGAGCCAGAAGATAACAGTGGACCCCATATCTGAGGTGATTACCTAAGAAAAAGACACACACACACTTACATAAAAGTTTCTGGAGAGCCAATGTGGTGAAGTGGTTAGAACAATGGATTAGGATCTGGGGAGAAAAGCAGAGTATAAATGAAATAAATAAGTAAATATTAATACAGTCTCATTTGCCTCTTGTTCCATGTGCAGATGTACGTGTACTTTGCCCATGGATGAAATGTAAATTCAAAAGGAAAAAAATGGGCATTGATTTTCTCATCTTCTTTCTTTCAACTCATTAGAAGATTTATCTTCTTTCCCTATTAAAGTTTATGGGCTGGTTCTTATCCCATCTTAAATACCTGCCTTCACAGCAAGCACCGTTTAACTAAAGAGTAATGATTTCACTGCCATTATCATTCAACAGAGGAGAGACCTGGTCCCTCAAAAGATAATAATTGGGATTCAGAGGGGAACAAAGTGCCCTTCGCAATGAGAACACAATGCCTTTCCAACAGATCTTTGGAGGGTATGTTAGACTAACTGCTTTGCGCTCTGTGGCGAGATAAGCCATCCCAACGTATCTTAGCAAATCGATCCATTGAGTAATGGATCTTTAAAGATGATCTAGGGAATGTCTCAGAATGCATTAGTTTCAATTTCGAATTTTGAATTTTAACAGTGTAGTCAGATGCTATGAGTTGGGAGAAAGTCCATTTGGACAGATTACACTCTGCATTACATATGCATTATCTTCTCACCTTTTCTTTAATGATATTCCCACCAGCCATATCTGATACTTATTTATGCACACATTAAATCCCTGCCCAAGGCAGTTTACACTAGCACATTCAAGAAATATATGATACATAAGGACTGACAGATATTACCAGAGCTGCTTCCATGTAGAAGAGTCCTATCCTGTCCCGGTAACATATATAAAGAACCACATCATAGCTCAATATCTATAGTTCCCCTTTACTAACGATGCAAGAGAGGAATGGGAACGTGGTTTCAAGGGCACTCATAGTACGAAAAATCCTTCGGTTCTTAAATTAATAGACTTCTTTTCTGGTCCATTTAACTAGGTCACAGATGGAGTTTCCTTTTCTCTGAAGGCTATTTTAATACTTTTCAAAGATGCGTAATAGTTAGAACCAAATTCTGAAGTCTACAATGAGAAGAATATCTACCAAAGCAGTCCTCCAGCTCTAATTGAGGCATTCTCAACTATCTTAAAATGAATCTTACAGGAGCTTACAGGATGATACTCAGCTCTGTTTCTTTAACAAAGACCTCTGGATGCTGTCATCTCTAGTCTACCTCAGTGTCTGGCCACTGTGGTCAAGTGGATAAGGGCGAGGAAGCTTAAACTGAATTCAATCAAAACAGAAGTGATGCTGATGTGGAAGGAAGAGTCATTAGCTTAGATCTCCCCCTTATTTGGTGAGGTAAAGTTGTCCTTGTCAGAGCCTGTAAAGAGCTATGGGGTACTTCGTGATTTTGTCCTATCATCGAGATACAACTTGAGGCAGTGGCTAGAAGTGACATTTGCTATGCAAAATGTTCTGTAAGATGTTTCTCAGACAACATTGCCACAATGATCCATGATCTCTAGCTCCTCGGCCAGATGACTGTGATGCTGCCCTTGAAATTATCTTGGAAGGTTGAATGAGTCCAAAAGGCTTCTTGTCAGGAGGAGTTTCATGCACATTATGCCAAAGCTACAAGAGCTTTGTTGAGTGCCTTGGTTGAGTGCTTCTGAGCTCCATTCAAGGTAGTGGTTTTGACCTAGAAAGCCTTTGGCAGCCTGGCATTTATGTAGGGTTGCCAGACTGCAGGTAGTGGTTGGAGATCTCACAGACTTACAGCCAGGGGTCATTTTGTAGAAAAAGAGCTGGATCAACTCATTAGCATAACGCATTAGCATAACTCATTAGCATATGCCATGCCCCTTGCCATCACTGGAAATGGTTCATTAGCATAACTGATTTGCATAGGCCACACACCCCTGGCATCACTTATCCTGGCTGTTTTGGACCCAATCCTGGCCATTCTGGGCCGAAATTGGGCCCAAAATGGCAAAAAGAGGGTGAAAATGGCCAAAAAGGGGCCCAAAATAGTCAGGATCTGGCCACTGCTGAGCAGGAGAGTAATCCACCACCCATCAGAGGCCTGATCCGGGCCGTTTTGTCCCCAATCCAGGACGAAACGGGCCCAAAATGGCCAAGAGTCAGGTGGGCGGGGCCACCGGACATGTGACTTTTTGGGGGAACTGCCGGAACTGCGTTCTGGCGTGTTCCTCCTCGAAATGAGCCCTGCTTTCAACTGATCTTTGGACAACAGAGCGCAATTCCCCTGGAGGAAATGGCTGCTTCAGAGGGTGGACTCTATGGCATTGTATCCTCTGAGGCCCCTCCTTAAACCCCACCCTCTCCAGCTTCTACCCCCCCTCCCCAAATCTCCAAGAATTTCCCAACCTAGAGCTGTCAACCCTGGATTTATGTACTGGAAGAGCAGTATTTATTGTGAGCTTAGATCAGCTCGTTGTTTCTTCAGTTTGCCAAGAGACCCTTGATCTCACTGAGAATCACTTGCTCTTTCATCCGTTGTCACCACAACACTATGGAATGGCCTTCCAGATGTCCAGAAGGCTCCCCTGTCATTCTGGGAGGCATGCAAAACTGTACTTTTTCACCAGGGATTTAATGGAAGCAGCCTTAATTTGTTATTGAACTTGATTGGGCTGCTAGTTCTTGGGATTTGAAATTTTTATGAGAGATTGGTGTTTTGTTTAATTTGTGGTAAGCAGCTCAGTCTTGGAGAAGCAGGCTATAGGTTTTGAAGTGAACCCTCATTCCCACGTCAGTGGCAAGTTTATAGAAACTACTTATAATCATAGCAAGAGCTCTGACCCCAATACTTGGGCTATCTATACATAACATATTGGTTGGATCCAGCTTGCTTTTTCACTCAATCCCAATCAATCCCACCCCTCCCCCTTTACTACAGTCCCCTCACAGATCTTGTCTATGCAGGTCCCGTGATCCCCAGCATAGGCTGGTCAAAGGAGACCTCTCCCTCCTTTTTTTTACCAGCTGAAAATCTGGTTGAATCCATCCTATTATAACATTAGGTTGAATCCCATTGACCCACATTTTTCTCCGGTGCAAAGAACCTTCCGTTAACACAACAGTTCCTTCAAGCCTCTTGTCAGGTGAAATAGTAAAGAGTCCAGTAGCACCTTTAAGACTAACTGACTTTATTGTAGCATAAGATTTTGAGACCCACAGCTCTCTTTGTCAGATGCAATGCAACTGACAAAGAGAGCTGTGGCTCTCAAAAGCTTATGCTACAATAAAGTCAGTTAGTCTTAAAGGTGCTACTGGACTCTTTACTATTTTGCTACTACAGACTAACATGGCTAACTCCTCTGGATCTATGACAAGGAGCCTATAAAGGCTCCTTGGGGTGGAAAGAAGCACCCACACAAGTGGAGCCACTGCGTGGGATCAAACCCTCCATTCCGGAAATTAGTTGGAAGGCTGCATTTGGGTTTTTTGGGTTTTTTACAAGCTTGTGCTCTAAAATCAACAGGTAACACCTGAATGTAAAAATATTTTAAGCACATAGAAAAACTATGGCTAAAGAAGGGACGAAGTCAGCTGCCCTTCAGCTTGGGCAATTAAATGAATCCACCTCGCTAAGAAGCGATACGCTGCATACTTATTGTGTTAAATTAGCTGTGCTCCTCTAAACCCCTAAAAGCATCATTACAAATGGTGCCCAAGTAGAATTTTAATTGCAACCCAAAGTGCTCTTAATAATAGAAGTATTATCAGTGATCTCTTCTATTATAGACTGTCCTTCAAAGGTGTAAGGAGACTGCAATGAAAGTATGTATCATTGCATCGAGGCAGTTAAGATTAAACCACCTGAGTCTTGCTGTTGGCAGTGACTGAAGAAGACCAATCTGAAGTTTATACCAAAGGGTACCATTCATTCGGTGGCCAATCAAGCTCAGCATGGAGAGGTTGCTGTTTTGTTTTTGTTCTTTTTCTGTCCATTTTTTTAAAGTTGAAGGGAGGCTGCACTAATTGTTCTAATGGATGCAGATGAAGAGTTCGGGTGAAACAGGTAATGCTAGCTTGGAAAGCTGGAGAACATTTCAGTGTCCAATCTTGGTTGAAGAAGGCCCAGTAGATAGTAAGCTTCTCAGGGCTGAATGATGTTGTATGATGGAACTGACTGTCTTTATGACTGTATTTTCTTTAAAAGGGGGAATGGATGCCTTAAGTTAAATGGAGATAGAAAAAGATGGGTAGCCATGTTAGTCTGCTTGAAGCAGTAGAAAAGAGCTCCAGTAGCACCTACAAGACTAACAAAATTTGTGGTAGGATATGAGCTTTCGTGAGTCACTGCTCACTTCTTCAGATATCTTCAGGTAGCTTAAGAGGCTCTTGCTCTTTTCTACTCTTAGGTTACATGGGAGTTCTTTCGTTGGAGGAAATTCATAAGACATTTGTGGGGGCTGCTCCTTATATTATAATGCACACCTTATTTTTAGACCCATCAACAGTGAAGTATGAGCACCTACGAGAACTGCTGTAGGCATTAGGTTGCACTTTGTGGCTCAGAGATGAGTTGGGAAAGGGAGGGGACATTTCACGTAATTCAAAGAAATCTTATTCCATTCTGGATTTGTTGCCAACACTGGACCTTTTGAAATAGGACAAGTTTTATATCAAAATACAGAAAGGGCATGGCAATTATTTGATTGAGAAAAAAAATGTTTTTCTGCCTCTTCCTCCCTACTCCTACTCTGTTCTCATAGAGAACTTTTTACCTATACAAGGTGCAGATTTCTCACATGCACATGTGCAGCCTGTTGTGGCCATACACATTTCCTCCCTTCAAGCCAATCTCTGGCATGCTGCTATTTCCAGTTCCAGGTGCTTTTTGGAGCCGTGACCGTTTTGACTGCCATACGTTTCCCACTCCTCTTTTGCAAAATGGTCCTTTTGCGTCTTCTTGCATGGTTTCCCTCCAGCTTCCCTGCATTTCTTTAATGCTTCCAGTCCAAGGATTGCTCACTAACTGATATCGATTGCACCAGCCAGCCGCTGTCACATTAGGAATACATTCAATCAACTTTAAATGTCCTGTTTGCACTTCTGCTGGTGACTTGATGGCTATTTGCACATTAAGCGGAGATAAAAGCAAGTTTGACAAAGAGAGTGCACTAAGCAGGGAGCTGCAGCCACTCACAGATCTCTGACAAGAATACATGTATGATACTCACATTTGTAAACACATTTGGCACCTAGGGTTTTATCCTGTCACATTTCCCATTTTTTCAGTCTACATTTAAAATGTTAAAGGTGTACATAGAACATGTGATCTGATCCTTGGCTTTTATCTCTGTGCACATGCAGTTCAAAAAAATATTAGGGTCTTTTAGCATTCTCTCATGTATCCTGCACAAGAATTTGCAGCTTGTTTCATCTTTTGCATCTCACACTTATTCACACATGCCAGGTTCTTGATGCACACACGAATACAGGAGAAACTATAGTCAGCTTTATTGTACAGCTGGTCTGAAGCAGGAGTCGGAGGGAGCATGTAAAATTCCTTAGCTGAATTTATGATGCTGAATGCTAAAAAGATAAGCTATGCAAGCAGAGAACCAACTGCAAACCGTGGTGGGCATATGAAGCTCAAATGGTGGGTTAGGATCTAAACTATATGGTTTTATCCAAGCAACTGCAAATACTATGAGGACCTTCCATGCAGGCAGGCAGGCAGGCAGGCAGGCATGCATGCATTCATTCATTTATTCGACTTATTTATTTGCTCAAGGCGGTTTACAACATAAGATATAAAATAACCAATACTTAAAAATAAATAGTCTAAGATACAATACACAATACGATAGTAAAATAGCATAAATACAAAGATATAATACCAGTACAGAACATTAAAACCCATAAATCACAAGGAAGCGTGCATGCATGCTCCTTCCCTGGGGCCCCTTTTGATTCCTGAAAAGGTGATGCTAGATTTTGAGAGACCCCTGTGGGCAAAAAGCCACCTGACTTAGATCTGCACAGGCAAATAGCCCATAAGTTCATAGAGCATTTAGAGACTTTTGCAGCTTCAGAGGATCCATGCCAGCACTACAATTCCATATGTGCTTCATCTGCAGTATGTGTTATATTTACCCAGTTTGAGTAGATCTCCAACTGGTTGTCCAATTCTCTCATCAATTTCCACATTATTTCGCCAAGTCCATAATTGGCATTGGCCCCTAAATTGATCTTCGTCTAAGCTCAATTTCCACATTTAACTTTTGGACCACTCAGGCATGGTGCACGTGGAAGCAATGATTGCAGGTTTCATTTCTTTTATTAGTGAAATGTATTTCTCTGGTATTCCTTCTGCTTTCAGGAAGTCATAAATTCTCCCTCTGCCTGGAAAAATCAACTGAACAACCAAAGTCTAGAAATATGCGTAGCACTTGCTCATATCTGGTATACATTTTTACTAGTCACATGTGAGAGAATTCATTCCTTTACTGAAGGCCTTGCTCCAAAGCCACAGGCTCAGTCCAGGCATCTTGTCAAACTACGGCTTGTACTAACTATGGGTTGCATTCTACCGACTGCCAGTGGGAGAGGAGGAAGGGATGTGGCTCAAAGGTAGAACATCTTTACTGCATGCACACTGCTCAAGGTTCAGTTCATGGAATCTCCTGCTGAAAAGATCAGGCAGTAAGTGATGTGAAAGACCATTCTCGGGTTCCATGGACAGCTGCTGCTGGTAAGAGTAGACAGTATTGCACTCAGTGACACAGTAGTTTGACCCTGGAGGCCTGTTCCAACTCTATGATTCTATGGTATAAAGCATTTTCATGAACTGATCGTCGTGACTAATAGCTATTGATAAACCAATTCAGAGAGGAGCTGCGGCTCAGGGATAGAGCATCTGCTTTGCATGAAGAAGGTGCCAGGTTCTGTCCCTAGCTTCTCCAGCTAAAATAATCAGATAGCAACAACAACAACAACAACAACAACATTCAATTTATATACCGCCCTTCAGGACAACTTTATTATCCCAACAACAATAATCATCCTGTGAGGTGGGTGGGGCTGAGAGAGTTCCAAGAAGGTATGACTGATCCAAGGTGACCCAGCTGGCTTCAAGCAGAGGAGTGAGGAATCAAACCCGGTTCTCCAGATTAGAGTCCCGTCGCTCTTGACCACTACACAAAACTGGCTCTCAGATGACATGAAAGCGTTCCATTTGAGGATCTAGAGAGCTTCTGCCAGCCAGAGTAGAGAATACCGATCATGATAGACCAATGGTATAAGGCAGCTTTGTGTGCTCGGAGTGTACCTGTGAACAAAAAGTCATGCAAGATCAAGGAAGGAGTGTGAAGAGGGACATGGAGAGAAATTGCTCTCTCCTGCCTTTTATGCAGATTGCAGTTTTGGGGTTCTGCTGACTGGAGGGAACAATCTCATTCAGTTCTTCATCTTATTGTACCCTCTAATGCAGGCGGGTTTTGTGCATGTGGGTTCTCCAAGCTCTAGCATGACCTTTTCAGGTATCAACAGCTTCTCCTGGAAAAAGAGGAATGCAAGGAATATCCTCGCTGTGCTGGCAATTGTTAGGATGAAACCTTATAGTTTAGATGTCAGCCCATGATCTGAGCTTCATTTGCTTACCTTAGTTTAGAGTTGCTTGTCTGCTTTTATTGTCCATCTTTTCAACGCTCTGCTTCATAAGTTCAAAAATCTACTCTACTATCTGTGAGTGTCTGGAGGTGGAGAAACAGCTGTGATAATGGTGGTCAGTTTGAACATCACAGTAACCCATGGCCACATGTCTTTTAGAAAACATTTTGTGGCTTGCCGATCAATTCTAAACTGTGCTTTATACCACCAGATATCATATCAAGTTTCACTAATCATGTCTTCTGGTGATCATTGAATTGAGCAATAGAGTTATATATATGTATAGTCACTTATAGCCACTGATGATTTTACCACAGTAACATATTTGTGATTTAGATACAGGTGATACCTCTACAATGGGCTGGACCCATGTTGTGGTATTACAACAACATTCCTTCTCTCATTTAGATTTTTCTATTTCCATCCACGTCTGGTGAACCACTGCAGAACCAGTGTCAAGTGCTTTCAGGGTCGGTAGCCATGTTGGTCTGTAGTAGAAGAGCAAGTTTCCCTTCATCAGAAGGGAGCTTTGACTTTCCAGAGCTCACACCCTGGAAATCTAGTTTGTCCTTAAGGTGCTACTGGACTCAACTCTTGCACTGCTAAGTGCTGAAGCAGTTACTGCAGTTGCTTCAACCTCTGACCTAATAGAAATAGCTTAACATAACATTCGGTTTCTTCTTTCCCTCCCACAACTCGCCCAGAGTGCAGCGCAGAGAGTCCATTGGGGGAGTCCTCCCTGGCTCTGCCTCCTGCCCTACCTGGAGCGTCAGGGCCAACTACGCATGTCATCGCTATTTAATTCCTCCAGGTCCTGCGTGACCCATTAGTTTTGGAAAATGGGATCCTCCTGGGAGAGACAAAGTGTCTGGAAAGACCTTTTGTACATGCAGTATGTAATGTAACAAGACACACTAAATATGCCGGTTCTCTGTCATTGCCCAAAGATAAATGCGCACATGATGCACATAGTCCTGGTAAAGTGTCTTCATTACCACCCGGCTCAGTCTCCTGGGTTTGTCCTGATCTGTTCCTCTCTTGTGGCCTCCTCACAAGGCTTTTCGTCTATCTTCTTTCATCGATTTCTTCACAGAGGACTTCCCTGGGGTCTCTCTGGTATCTTGAACAGAGACATTAACTCTCACCTTGGAATTCTTCCCTCTCTTCTGATTTCACTGGATGCGAGCAGGCTGCAATAATGGCTTGTGCGGTGGTATATCTGATTGGTATATAAAATCAATTGCACCTTGATCTTTCAGTCTGGAAGAATCCTCGAGAGAGTTTTGCAAAACTGGGATATAAAAAATTGCCACATTTTTTTTTCATCAACAGAAACAAAGGCAGCATTTGTAGTGGAAAGAAAACAACAGGATTTTTTTTAAAAAAAAAAATCTTGCAATCCAGGTGCACAGCAGTTAGGGGAAATTTTACACAGCTTAAAGTCCCCAGGATAAACAAGCGGAACCGACAAAGTGGAGATAAAGCCAAGTAGAGAAAGACTGCAAAGTTAAGCAACATTTCTTCAAGAGATTCCATTAACTACTTTATACTTGCAAGAGGATTTGGCTTTCTGTTTAGGCTCTTGCAACGCACTCTGTGCATGGCTGAATTTTGAAGACTGTTGGGATACTGCTGAAGAATACCATAGCCTTCTGGGGTGAGTCGCAAAGAACACATTGCTCCCCTTGTAGTTCAGCTGCATATCTGCTTCCCGGCTCAATTCAAAGTGCCAGTATTGATCTTTAAAGCCTTATGGGGCCAGTGTACAATGGTATGCTTTTCCATGCATGATAAATTGCAGCTCAGGGACAGGGAGACTGAGATTAAGAAAACAGTGCAGAAGAACGGGGTTAATTCCCTCTCCTCCCCCAGTTTTGTCATCCCAATCCAGATCAGCCCATTTTTAGTAGTTGCCATAAAAACCTGCAGGGAATCTCAAATCCTAGATCTCCCGAGAGGTATATAACAGTCCTTAAGGAAACTCTCTTCTGATATTTAGGATATCGATCCACTTTAAAGCACTAAAATAGTAATAAGCCAATAAAATTATCCCTAAAATAAAGCGGCAACATAAAATCCAATAAAAAGAAATCATCGTTCGTTTAAATCACAGAACTAACCACAGAACTGAACGCTCAGCAATGAAACACCGACTCCCCGGCCAATTAGTGACCAAGAGGAACACAGTGGTTGATGGTATCAAAAGCCTATGAAGCTTCAGGAGAATCAAACGGATCATATTCTGTGCTTTCCCACAGCACAAATTGTCGGTCACGGTGGAAAACCAAAACCTAGTTTCAGTTTTCCATTAAAACATCTAACTACACGTTAGGTTTTCCATGCTTCTTCCACAGGGTCACTCTAAGAACTTTCAGTCAGAGGTCACAGCAGGTCAGCTATGAGTTTCTCACAAGAACTCAGTTCCCAAATGTACAGGAGCCCAATTCAGGTCAAGATTGTGGCACTCTGGGAGAAGCAGCTTCAACCTTCCCCATTATTTCAACCAGAAATGGCTCTGGGAGTGCTAAATGTCCCCATTAGGGTCAGCACATGTCATGATGTAGCCCTCTCATGGGTTGAATAGCACTCCCAGGCCATTTCATATCAGAAAAGTGGTGCATGCTGGGAAGCAGACGTGCCATGGTCCCAATGCTTCCTTAAAAACAGAGTTCCTATCGGGTAACTTGCTGTTGACGTGTGACTGGCTAAAAACAAGTTTGGGGAATCCAGACATAACCCTTGGAAACCCTTAATTTTTCATTTTCACTCAGTTCAATAGGACTTATTCCCAACTAAGCATACATAGATCTGTAGCCAGAGTTAGGGATTAATTTATGAAAGAGTAGAGTTGTTTCCCGGAGACCACACAATGTATCTATTACTTTTGTCCCACTATAAGATTTCTACACTCATCCATGCTGAATAAAAGATTACAGGGTTTTGTGTATTTCTGTTAAGAAAATGTTGATAGCCGTCCGTATCACCCTGCAGTGTGCATTACCAAAACATCTACTTTAGCTGAATCTCAATCCAGAGATTAAAAGATGGTACTTGGGCACAGGGAAGGGAGAAAGGGGGGAAATCAATCACACGGACCTTTCCCTGTCTATCGAGGGTGGCTCTTCATTGAGATGCAGGCAGTGCTCTGACCACAAAGGCCGCAGCGCTGCACAGACAAACAGCACTCCGCTTGCATACCAAGTGGCCATGCATTTAACCAACTCGTTCTGTTATAAAATATGTCATCATGATCCTAGGCCACATATTACAAGGTCACCTTAGGGAAAATGGACCTGCATGAGTGAGGGTCTGGCCTAGTTGCATGACCACTCCACAACTATCCTGACAGGCACCACCACGGGGGCTTCACAGGAGGTTTTTAGAACCAGGTTCATTGGAACCTGAAAGTGAGAATAAAGCAGATCCTTTTCTTTAACACCTGTTTTTTTGGGAGGTGGGAGGTCGTTAATCATAGAATTGACAATGTATGACTGGCCCAAGGTCACCCAGCAAGCTTCCATGGTGGAGTGGGATTTTGAACCTGGGTCTCCCAGATCTAATATGACAATAGGGTTGCCAGGGATCCCTGACATTGGGTAGGAAGAAGGAGGGTAGTACTTACTGGACTTAATTTTCATACTTGCACAGCGTACGCACATTTCTGGCCAGCACGCAATGATGTCACGTCTAGAAGTGATGTCACACTGGCCACAGTACTCCTCATGTGCTTTGGTTCTCTTTAAGAACCAGCCTGTTTGGGATTGAAATTGGCCCTGCACAAAGGGTGAGAGCGTTCTTGTGGCCAGCACAGTGAAGTCACTTCTGGAAGTGACATCATGGCACCCTGGCAGGGGCACACGTGCTGCTTGTTTGCCTGAGTTGCCTGCCAGTGGTGGGCGATCCCTGGGCAGCTTGTCTCCTCCCACTGATCGCTAGCGGTCATTGGGCAGAGGGGCAAACCGCAGGGAGTTTGCCCACCACTAGTGTGCTTCCAGCAAGCCATTCTAACACTCTAGCCAACACAAGACTGCACACGCTTCCTAACAAGCATCAGGGCTATGCTTCGTGTTCCAGCTACCAGATATAGCTACTACATATAGGAGATCACAACCTTGACCTGGATAGTTCAGGTAAGCATGATCATGTCAGATCTCAGAAGCTAAGCAGGGTTGGCCTTGGTTAGTAATTGGATGGAAGACCTCCAATGAAGACCAGGATTGCAGGGGCAGGCAATGGCATACCGCCTCTGTTAGTCTCTTGCCATAAAAGCACCACTAGGGATTGCCATACATCAGCTATGACTTGAGGGCACTTTCCACCACCATAGGAGACCACCAGTACAAATCTCACCCCTTCTATGTATTCTTTAGACAAGCTTCAGACCTTCACATCTAGAGTTTGTAATACTAGCCTACTTTATATGGCAGTTGTAAGGAATACAACACATTTTGGAAGCATTGCAAATGGCATGTGTCCGGGGTCTGAGGCACAGCCCCCGGCCTCAACAAGAGGAAGCAGGGGGAGGCAGCCAGGAGACAGCAGTCCTGCCACCTCAGCCAGCAGCCAGGGCCAGAACCTGCCTACACCAGAGGGAGAGGGCAGAGGCAGGAAGAACTGGGACCCAGCAGCAGCCCAAACAGGGCCCTTACCTGCAAAGGGGGAGAAGCAGCCACAGCAACTCAGAGCCACGCCCCAGCATCCACCCCAGCTTGAAGATGGCAACCTGGCTCAGGAGATGCTCAGAAGCCAGCCCCTCCAGGTGGAGCTGCTGAGGGCACTCTGTGGGAAGAGCTGGGCAGTCAGTCAAGGGGCCGAAGCTGGGCCCACCTTCTGTAATCAGCTCAGCCAGAGAAGCCTAGTAGCCAGCCAACATGGTGCAGCTGTGGCTGATCCCGGCAGCCCAGCCAGCTACCCCTGCTGCAGCAGCTTGAGACAGCCCAGGGCCACACCATGGCTAGAAGACAGCAGCCTGGCTCAGGAGTTGCTAGAAGCCAAGCCTCTCCAGGGGGGGCTGCCACAGGCATTCTGGGGGAGGAGATGGGTAGCCCCGCCCAGCATTGCCGAGCAGGCAGCACGGAAGCCGGCTAAGGCAGCTCCTCGTGAGCAAGGCCAGGCAAGCTCAGTAGCTCAGAGGCTGGCTGGGGCAGCCCCTCGTGAGCAAGGCCAAGGAGCCCTCAGCTGGGGATGGCTCACACTCAACCCCACCCTGCCAGCAAGGCAAAGGAGCCCAGAAGGGATTAGTGGTTGGAGGGAAACACCTGGAGGAACGCACAGCTAGGCCCGGTCAGGAGAGGGAACAAGCCTGGAAGGAGGGCGGGGTGGAGACAGGAAGCCCTATAAAGGGTGGCTGGGAAGGGCTCTGAGGTGGTGGGTGTGAGTGTGGATGTGGAGTGAGAGCAGAGTAGTGCAGTGCAAGAGTGGAGGAGAGTTCTGGGAGGCAAAGATGATGGAGGACGCAGAGGGTAAGCAGGCCAGGTTGAGCAGGCCAGCGAGTGGGCTGGGAGGGAGTCTGGGTGATGTATACTGTCCCTCCTTCCACAGAGCAGGGTCCTGCAGAATCCCTGGCCCCCCTTTGAGGTCAGGAGCAGACCACCCAGCGCCCCGCCCAGCGGTGGCTGCTGCTAGCCCTGACAGCATATAGATACCAAGTATTAGTAGTCAGTCTGAATTATACACCAAATTAATTGTACTCTGCACCAAAAAAATCCTGAACTGTGAATTCGAACAAATTGTTATCAAACCTGCAAGTTGGTTAACATTGCAACCTATATCCCGACTCTGCAATCCTCAGCAGAATTTTGCCTGTCTAAGCCCACTGATTTCATTGGACTTAGAAGGGTATAATCTTATTTAGGATTTTACAGTCTCTCTGCTAATGACACAAAAACTATTTAAGAGTAAACACTATTAGCTGGTACCTCTCCCATTTGAAATGAGAATGGGGTTTGTCCTTTTTTCTTGCATTTTGGATATGCCTGTGGCATATACCAAGTACCTGGATCCGAGCTGAAGTCAATTGACCCAAGATATATTGAATTCACTGATATTTGCCAGGGAAATAAAACTCTTGGGAATCCACAATGCCCGCAATTCCTTCAAGCAGGCACACAGAAAGCCAATAATGAGCACACATGAGTACAAAATCATTTCTCTTCCCAATTCAGCGCTCACTGAAATTCCATTAAAGTGAATCAAATGGCTTATCTGACAAATGCAAAAAACGGTTTTCCTCTTTTTTTTACCTGCTTGAAAACTGAATTGTAAAGAATGCAAGTAACGGCTTTCCTGTGACTCGAAACTCTGCTCTTGCCTGTATCCGGCTCCATTTCCAGTAATGTCAATTGGTTGTTAAATGAGATGAACAGACGCCCACGAGGTTCATCAAAGTAAAGCAGAGAATGGAACTCGAGGCTTTTGGGGAAGGAACCGGCAATCCTCTGGATGCAAAGCTGATGTTGAATATCCCAGATCCTCAACACCTGCACAGAGGAGAAAAAGGAAGTAATCAGAACCAAATGTAATGTCGAGTTTTTAATTTAGATGGTGTAGAAAAGGTTGTTTGATAGAATCCAAATTCATTTTTCTTACTGTCATCTCAGGGGTGTAACTTCATAGGTTTTTCAGGAATTGCTTTAAACTCAGTTTTGTGTCCTTGGGAAGGTTGCCATTCTCCAGGTCATGGCTGGAGATCTCCCAGAATTACAACTGATCTCCAGGCTACAAAGATCAGTTCCCCTGGAGGGGAAAATGGCTGCTTTTGAGGCTGGACTGTATGGCATTATACACTGCTGGGGTCTCAACTAGGGGTGTGCAACCTGAAAAGATTCGGGTTTCCCACATCGGGTTTACCCAAAGCGGGAAAAAGATCCGGAAATCCCCGAAATCGGAAGCGGCATGCCGCTTCAGATTCGGGTTTCCAGGTCACTTCAGTATGCTCCATAAAGATTCAGAGCACACTAAAGTGATGGGGGAGGGGGGAGGGGGAGGCTGCTCCCACCCTTAAACACCCACCCTCACCCTTTAACCCCATCCCCCACCCCCACCCCACTTACCTTGTGCATCCAGGGCCTTCCCTGCTGCTGCCACGGCCGGTGCAGCTGTCCAGCAGAGAGGGCATTTCCTCCTGCCACCGCCATGGCCGGCATGGCTGGCTGGCAGGCAGGGCCTTCCCTCCTGCCACTGCCATGGCCAGTGCAGCTGGCCAGCAGACAGGGCCTCCTGCTGCTGCCGTGGCTGGCGTGGCTGGCCGGCAGAAAGGGCCTTCCCTCCTGCCACTGTCGTGGCCACCATGGTCAGCCAGCAGAGAGGGCCAGCCTTCCCTTCTTCCAGTGCCAGGTAAGTGGGGGGGGGGGGAAGAGGGTGGGAGGGAATGGTTAGGTTTAAAGGGCTCTGTCGCTTGTGAAAAGGCCCTTTAAACCTAACCCCCCCGTGTCCCCCGAAGCTTCCTGAAGCATTCAGAATGATTTGGGAAGCTTTGATTTGGGATTTCCAAGTTCGGAAATCCCAAAGCTTTCCGGATCAGGTCCAATTTGGGTATTTTACCTGAATCGGATTCCCAAAGCACACACCCCTAGTCCCAACATCCCTAAGCTCCACACCCAAAATCTCAAG
Organism: Eublepharis macularius; assembly: GCF_028583425.1. Taxonomy (NCBI): domain Eukaryota; kingdom Metazoa; phylum Chordata; class Lepidosauria; order Squamata; family Eublepharidae; genus Eublepharis; species Eublepharis macularius. The sequence goes on along the minus strand of NC_072795.1, from coordinate 24,824,784 downwards.
GAAATTCCCAACCCAGAGTTGGCAACCTTGGGGATGGGGCTCAAGAAAGTGCATTGACTCCCACGACTGCTGCCATTGTTTCAGATTGGAAGGGAGACTGGTGACATGCAGGCGGGGAAAGGACCAAGGCCCTTTCCACGTGTCCTTAAAGGGACGTTCCACTCAGCGAACAGTGCTGGCTTTTCCCCTTGACTCCAGACGTCTCCAGACATCTCCGTTTTCAAAATAGTAGCAGGCTGTTTGTCTTCTTTTTTTTTTTCATCATTTTTCCTGAGAATGCACTTTCCTGTGGTCACAGCATTTGGTGAGTGAGCTGTCCCTTTAAGGACATGTGTGAAGGCCCAAGATGGCAATCTCTGGCATCAGTAGCAAGCAACCTGAAAGTTGCCAAACTACAAGGAGGAAAAAAGACACTCCACACAAGAGGAGTGAAGACAGACAGGATGGGCCGAAAGGCCTTGGGGCCAGCTCAGCCTATTTGTTCTGTACGTGAAATATAAGGTTGTGGCTTTTTCCACGCCACCACTTCTTGTGTAGAGTCCCCAAGGATGTTTCCTCCTTTAACAATTGCAAGTGAGGAAAAGAGTCCAAGAACCATAAAACTGGGAGGAAGTTGTAACAGTTCAAGGGTTGAATTGCAGAATCCAAAGACCCTTTCAGCTATGAAACACCCACTGGATACCCTTAGGCCACTTTAACATACCTAACGGGAGTTGTTGTGTGGGAGAAATGGATAAAAATCTCAAGCCATAAGGGCTTTAGGTTGCAGGAGCTTTTCCTGAGGGAATGGAGAATTGGTTCCAGTCAGGGGTAAATAACACTGGGCTAAATGTATTAGTCCTGGATAGGAGTTTGTTTGGATAACTGAATGTTACTTATTAGATATCCTTCCTGATGTTTGCCATTATCCTGTCATATTGAGATGCCATGAATATATGGCTATATTTTAATTCTTTGAGGGGCGGGGTTTGTTCTCTTTTTCATGAAAACTGTTTTAGTTGATTTTTTTTAATCAGTATTTCTTTTACTGTTTGTTCATTTGGGTTTGATTTTTTTTCAACTCTTCGTTACTTAACCCCTATGTATGACCCATGGAAATCCTCACTTTTAAATCCCCTCACTCAAATAAACCGTTATTTCTAAACATAAAGGTGGCCAAATTAAAATAAATTGTCGTTCTCTTTCCAATGAAGGCCTTATAGACATGAGGCACTAGCCAATTGCTACCTCATATACTACTACTTCTACTCTTGAGCTGTCAACCCAAGGCTTTTGAGAAGGAAGCCTTTTATCTTCCTGATTTCGTTTCTTGTCCAACATGGCATTGCAATAGTAGACGTTTGATCTGGGTTGGCGGGCAGTCATTTAGAGATTGCTCTAAACAGAGCAGAGGGCATTGTATGTAAATACCTAAACCAGCTCAGGTGGCTGCTCATCCATCAAAGTGAAACAGATGCATGCTTGTGCCAAGAACAACACAGGCCTGTTTGTAAAAATAATGGCAGAGCAACCAAAGGGAAAACAATGTTAGCAGAGCTATTTGAGAGTCATAGCAGCTGGTTAATGCAATCTGTTCCAATCTGAATGAGGAGATATTGTCTCAGTTCTTGGGCCATAAATCTAGGATGCAATACTAGTCATGTACAGGGAACAAGACAGAACAAGGGGGCAAGGCTCAAGGCTCAATTAAGACCTTCCTGTGATAGAGTCAGCCAGCTAGAAGGCCATACCCACCTTGGACCAAGGGAACTACAGACTGCAAGGAGTCAGGAGTTGCTGGTGGAAGGGAAAGGGTATCCAAACAGTACTGAAAAGCTGGCCTCAGGAGGGCAGGACCTCAGATGGAACAACTTTTAGCTGGGACTGAGCTTCAAGGCAGATTTACTGAAGTTTCTCCAAACATGTGGAGAGTGCCTTCAAGTCATAGTTGACATATGGCAACCCCTGGTGGGGTTTTCAAGGCAAGAGACTAACAGAGGTGGTTTGCCACTGCCTGCCTCGGCTACCCTGGTCTTCGTTGGAGGTCTCCCATCCAACTACTAACCAAGGCTGACCCTGCTTAGCTTCTGAGATCTAACAAGATCAGGCTCACCTGGGCCATCCAGGTCAGGGCTCTCCAAACATAGAGTACCCTAAAACCCTATTCAGGGCTAATCTTAGGAGGCTAAAGCACGTGTAATACACCTGGGTCCTGATTGTGGAGGGATCCCAACAACTGTAATTGCACTCAAATGTCATCAGTTGATTTCTGCTCTAAATTAAAGTTACCAACTCCAGCTTGGGAAATTCCTGGAGATTTGGGGAGTAGCGCCTTGAAAGGTTAGAGTTTGAGCAAGGGAGGGAGCTCAGCAGGGATGTGATATGTCCTGTGATGTTAATACAGGTCAAAGTTCAGTTCCTCCAAATCCTCCCTTTTTGATTAAATACCATGCCTCATATCAGTCAACCTAAAAACAATTCTGTGTTAAGGAAAAATATCCAGTGTGAAAACCCATAGAAGGATACTAACCAACAGAAGTCCTATCACATCTTAATCACCAGCCTCTAGCCTTTAGTGTCTTTACAGGCAACTGTCATTCAGTTTCTCCTAGTTTCTCTGATATATCATAAGGGAAATGGAAATCCTAGAACATCCACTCTCTGTAGCCCCTCTAGGAATTACATTTCTCCTAGACTATGGTTCCTTCAGGGGAACTGATCACTGGAGTTCCATTGTAATTCTGGAAGAACTCCAGGCCTCATCTGGGGGCTGGCAACCCTACCCTTTCTTCCAGGAAAAAAGAGCAAAAAAAGTGCATCTCGGGAAGTCAGAATTGAAGAGAGTTAAGGCCAATTCACATTTTATGAAATCTTCATATTTTCCACACATTCAGCAAACAGACATGGTTTGTGCTTGGAACTGATGTTCCAGGTGTGCACAGGATCAGAACTATGGCATTTGGATTTGAATCAGAACTATGGCATACTGGGAAGAGGAGAGCAACCCTTCCTCGTTTTAGTGACCTGAAATGGCCCTGAGGGGTGCTATTTATTCTGTTAGAGAAACTTACAGGAACTGATGATGCCTACATATAAGTTTCCCTAACAGGGAAATAGAAGCTCCCTATAGCTGTTCCTGGTTGGGAAAACGGCGCATTGGGGAGGCTTATGCTCCCTCTCTCTGCATATTATGGCTTCAATCCAAATCAGACTACTAATGCTTGAGAATTAAGTCCCATGCTTGGAACTTCCAGCATATGTCTGATCAATAGTCATCGTGGCAGCCATGTGGGGCCCATAAGGAGTTTGTAATATTTGAATTAGTCCTTGGGGGGATGAAGTGAAATTAAATACACTCAAATAACTGGATATATATATATATATATATATATATATATATATATATATATATATATATATATATATATATATATATATATATATATATAATAAAACTCATTTCAACTGCCTCCGCAGAGGTTCTGTTTTGCATGGAGGCTCCAAGTGAGAAATTAGCTCTGATCATATGATATAGATGTTGGCTGAGTGACGGTGCTGCGTCAACATGCAAATCACTTCCAGTGTAAAACAGGAAGTGACATCATTGCTCCACCTCCAGCACAATGATGTTACTTTCAGTTTTGTGCTGGATATGATGTTGCATATTGGGGCAATGCCTAAAAGTTTGTCCTCACCACCCAGATTCTTCTGTCAGGGACTCAGCAAGCAGTGGGCAACCCTACATTACCATCACTAGGGACATATATATCTAGACTTTGGAAGCTAAGCAGGGTTGGGCCTGGTTGGTACTTGGATGGGAGACTACCGAGGAAGTCTAGGGCTGCCATGCAAAGGCTTGAAAACACCAGCAGGGGTCACCATAAGTCAAATGCATCTTGATGGCACTTTACACACAAGCAGAGCCAATACACAGCAAGGATAGAGGGATGGGTTTATAGAATTCTGCTGGTCTCTGTAAGAAAGCACATGTGCAGAAAGCCAACTGCAATGTAGTGAAGTTAGAAAGGAATACAGTGAAGCCAGTTGTCTAATGTTTGAACTGATCATCAAAATTCAGCTCCCTTGTTACCTAATAAGGGCGGGGGGGGGGTCTCCTTGCAAGTTGGGGGGGGGTAACTGCAAGATCTTCTCCACCAATGTATATCAGGTCCCTTCCTTCAGAGGACTCTCAAAATGACCAAGCAGGTGTTTACAGAATGATTTATATTAACAGGATATCAAAAGCAATCATAAAGAACATACACCACATACATACAGAATTTCCTAGGAGAAGCAGAGAGGAAGTTGGGTAGAGTGTCAAAGTTTTGGGGTTATAGTTATCAATCCAGAAGGGAAATAGCTTCAGCATCCTGTGCTGTGCAACAAGAAGGGAGAGAGAGGCTCAGACATGCCATCTGAGGGTGTGCACACATGAATCCGAAGGGCACACACACACAACTATGGAGGAAGGGTAGTCCAGTTATACTGTGGAAAGTACAGTGTAACTGGACTAATTACATCTTCTGCCCCCAAAACAATGGCTTAATGGTCATCTCCAGGGCGAGACAAAGAATTGAGAGGCTGTCTCTGGGGTGTGACAAAGAGATAGGAAGCTGTCTCCAAGATGAGACAATAAAACTGGGAAGATTTCATTAAGCCTTCCCAGACAAAACTAGAGTTATCAATTAGGGGTCTGCGATTCAGGCATTTTACCCAAATTGGACCTGATTCGCAAAGATTCAGGATTTCCAAATAGGGCCTAGCACGCTGGGCTCAATTTGGAAACCCCAGATCAAAGCTTCCCAAAGCTTCCTCCCTCACTTGGGTATGCTCTGAATCTTTACGGAGCACATCGAGGCGATTTAAATACCTGAATCCAAAGCGGCTTGAGGCTTAGGGTTTCGGATGTTTATGAAGCTTTTTCCCACTTCGGGTAAACCCAAAGTGGGAAATCCAAATTTTTTTATGGTGCACACCCCTAATATCAGTGATGACTGATGACCCACAATGGCTGGATAGGTGAGACTATCAGTTCCTCAATGGCTCAGGCTGGGAGAAGGGATAAGAGAAGATTGGTAGGGTTTGTTAAGGAGATTAATTGAACAACTCCAGGAAAACCATATTGTTTTAGGATCTTTGCACATCTCTGGGGCATGGGGGCTGAAAGCTAGTCTCGCTTGACACTTCACATGCTAGTAATTTTCCATCTCTCAACTGGGATCTGGCTTCCATCTTTCAGCCTGTCTTAGGCAGCATTTCTGGGTTTAAAACATATACAGAGAAGGGTTTATGATAAGCCTTCTTAATATCATGATGGTAAGTCTGACTGCTAACACCCTGTTTGTGACCAACAAACAAGCTATGAGCATAACTGGTGGGCACTCAAGCATCCCTAGATTTAGACCAAATGCCTGCAAAGCTGAGCAGCTACTGGGGACTGGGAAACAGCAGCCCTTTGGGTTTCATTTTCTTTACCAGCCTTGCATAGAGATCCACAACTAACAGTCTCTGATGTGCTACTACCCACCTTATCCTTTGCAAAGCTGCAAAGCAGTTTGCGCTCTGTAATGAACTGGACAGCGATTACACTGTCCGAGTGGCCTTCCAAGACTCCAGCAGATTTGGAGGTGACATAAGGGTTCCAAAGGCAAACACGGCGATTAATTCCTGCAGTTGCTGTACAAAGTCATAAAGTTAAAACACAATTTTAGAAATTCTTACTAAACCAATAAATATACCTCAGTGGCAGCAATTGTAAAAAAAATACCCGAAAGATTATGTATTCTATCATGTTTTTATCCCACTTTATTCCAAGGAGCATGCATAGTTGGCCTCACCTGAATTTTATCTTCACAACAGCCTTGCAAGGTATGGTAGGCTAAGATGAAGTAACTGTCCCAAGTCATCCAGCAAGATTCACAGTGGATTCACAGATTTGAATCTTGGGCTGCCCAATGTGACACTCAATGCATTATAGATCCAGAGGAGTTAGCTGTGTTAGTCTGCAGTAGCAAAATAGAAAAGAGTCCAGTAGCACATTTAAGACTAACCAACTTTACTGTAGCATAAGTTTTCGAGAACCAGTTCATGCATCTGACAAAGAGAACTGTGGTTCTCAAAAGCTTATGTTGGTACAGTAAAGTTGGTTAGTCTTAAAGGTGCTACTGGACACTCCTCAATGCATTATAACACACTGACTCTATTCCATTCCATGGAATCACATATAGATTTCGCCCCTGTGGATAAAGTTATTCAACAGCATTCTCAAAATCAACCTACTGTTTTTGCAATTATTTATTTATATATTTTGCTGTCAAGTCACAGCCAACTTGGGTGACCCCGTGGAGTTTTCAAGGCAAAAGCCATAAAGAGGTGGTGTGCCATTGGCCTGCCTTTGAGTAGCAGCCTTAGACTATCTTGATGGTCTCCCATCCAAATACTAACCAGGGTTTACCCTGTTTAGCTTCCAAGATTTGAAAAGATCAGGCTAACCTGGGATACTACGCTAGATTTATTAAGATTTATTCAGATCTAGCGTGATCCAAAGAAGAAAAACGCATAAGACTACAGAAAACTGAGTTTCATATTCCATCCCTGCTAATGAGTCACTGTATGGCCTTTGCAAGTTCAGATTCAGTTCGGCATTTCGGAAAGTAGAATAATATTGATAGCTTCAGGTGGGTAGCCATGTTGGTCTGCTGTCAAATAATAAGATCTGGGTCCAATAACACCTTGAAGACCAACTAGATTTCCAAGGTATGCGTTTTCAAGATTCAAAGTTCCAATAAAGCTCTTCAAAATCAAAAGTACTGTATGGAAAGATACACGATACATTCATTTAAATTGCTTCTTTGCCCTACTCTTGGCAATGTATTTTTTTAGAAGCTCTAAAGATGTAAAAGCTATCTAAAATGAATCTCATTCTGATCTGTACTAATAAAACATATGCTCTGATTTTTTTTAAAACAAAGCTTGCTTTCCTAATGCATGCAAGGCAAACCTCCAGAAGAAATTCTTAAGCAACCACCCATCATCTCCCCTTCTCTCTCTCTCTCCTTTTGTCTTTGCATATTTATACAATTTATACCATGTATCATTCCCTCTCCTTGGGGAAACCTGGGAACAAAAGGGTCGAGCAAGATGAGTCACTGAGAGATCTGTGGCTGGATATCCCAAGCGATTTTCACTGGCAAATGGCCAATAACAGCAGAGTGATGCAGATCGGGACCATGGGAGAAGCGCAATTTAATTCTTTTCTTACTGCACCACTTTCGTTGGAGCTAGGATTGCCAGGGCCTGAAACAGGGGAGGGGGAACCAGGGGGCTGGGGGGAAGCACCAGGAGACACCTCTACTCCAGTCTGTTCTTTATCAGGGGGACTTGAGATCTCTAATGAAAAAAATCTCCACATCTGAACCAAAATACCAGGATTTATGCCAATTAAAACTGTTCACAACTAATGTGACTATTAGTAGAGGGAGGGAGTAGTAGGAAAGATGCTGAGACACCTGATTACCCTAGGTTCAGGGCACTGAGTCAGTGATGTGAACTGTTTACCTGTAAAGTTCTGCTTCGTTCTGGATGATGTAAGAGAGTTGCAAATCTTTTTAAAAGATTCCCTAAGCCTTGCATTGCCAACTCTACGGCCATTTCAGCACAGCCTGTCATTCCCGCCTTTCTCCCGCTTTAGGTATGTGTTTTGCCGAGTCACCCCAGAAACTCATCCTCCGCATGCAATACCCACAAGCGCTTAACTTTGGTCATGAGGTCACAGGAAAGCCTCCAAACAGTACCTCAAAAAAGTGGCTTTGGAGGGGAGGTTGGGCACTTTTGTCATCATAGCCTAAAAGTGCCCACCCACCCCCTTTATTTATTTATTTTTTACTTTGCACATGCATGATTGCATGCAGCCACTGTTGCAAGTGGGCTTCCTCGGCTGAACAGAAATGTGAAGGAGGAAGAGAAAGAGTCAAGGAAGAATTGGGTGGAGATTGAGAGGAGTAGGAGGTTTCTTCAGAAGCGTTTTAACCAGGGCTTTTTTCTGGGAAAAGAGGTGGTGGAACTCAGTGGGTTGCCCATGGAGAAAATGGCCACATGGCTGGTGGCCATGTGGAGATCAGGGGGCGGGGCCACCAGCCATGTGACCATTTTCAAGAGGTTCCAGAACTCTGTTCTACCGCATTCCAGCTGAAAAAAAAAGCCCTGGTTTTAACCATTCATATGCCAGAAAATGCAAAAAAAAATGCACCATAAACCCACAACAAAAGAAAACACCAGAGCAAGTGTGGGCCCAGCAAGATGCAGAAAACATGGTAACAAAACAATATGCATACATTTGGTAAACAATAACGTGGAGATGCTTAGGGGAAAGCCGCCCCAGTTCTGAAGGTGAGCCATACCTCTAAGGACATGAGGAAATGACCTATGTTAGGAAAATCCAGGAGATTTTGGAGTAGAGCTTGGGGAGACATTGATTTGAAAAGGGGAGGGACCAGTGGCGTATAAGCTTCTCAAGTAGGGAAACAGATCTTTGTGGTCTGGAGATCGGTTCTAATTCCAGGAGGTCTCTAGGTCCCACCTTGAGGTTGGCAACTCTACCTGAGCCTGTGGGGCTCTGAAGAGCCCTGATGTTTCAGTTTGTAAATTTATGTTTGACAGTTCTCCACTGTAAAAGTTTGCATAGGACCTACACCCTCTCCTCTCCTACAATTCATTGTATGTAATACATCAGCCACCTTCCTGCTCTTCTATCTACTTTCTCTTCAAAACTGTCTTGAACTGGCTAGGCTGCTCTACACTAAAAAAGCCTTCACACTTTGTAGCATTCTCTCTCTTGCAATATTTCTTTATTGGGTTTTTTTTGGTCTATCTAGAACTCTCTACAACACCCTGTTTTTAGACCCTCAAGCTCCCCTTGTTCCCTTTTTTACCTATTGTCCCCATTTCACAATTGTATGGAGCTAAACTCCATCAGTACAATTTTATGAGTGTCCTTTTTTGTGTGCTAAACTTAGATTCCTCCTGTCAGCAGGTGTTCTTCTCAACACGCTCTTACCATTTCTAACTGACTCAGGAAGGGCACCATGCAGAGGGTACCCTCTGGGCATTTCCAAGCTGCAGAGAGAGTGGCGAGAATATAGGAGCAGCAATTCACACTGCAATCCCAAAATTGGTTGAACTATTATGTTTTTTCCCCTCTGAAATATAGAGAACTGTAGATTTATGAAGGAAATAAACATTCTCAAAGCTTTTGCAAAACAACAGCCTTCAGAATTCCTCAGGGAAAGCCATGCTGGTTATGGCTATCTAAAAACCAGCTCCCATTTGTAGCACTGTAATATCCAGTGGCATGGGATGTGGTGGTTGGAGTGTTGGGCTATGGCTGAGGACTGGAGACCACAGTGCCCTGAAACTACAGTAGTACTTTCCTGGGAATAAGCCCCACTGAGCAACCCTCAGCAGGATTCTGAGAAGTTCTGCTTAGAATTGCTCTCAAGGGCCGTTTCCACATGACTTACTGGCCTCCGAAACGTTGTGCAAAACACGCAGAAGATAGCATCTTCTCACGTGAAATTGAGCCAGGAAGACGCTATCATCCAGGAGTTTTGCACAACATTGGGTCTTCCTGGCGCGATTTCGCGCGAGAAGATGCTATCTTCCGCGTGTTTTGCACAACATTTCAGAGGCTGATAAGTCATGTGGAAACGGCCTAGGTCAACTTAAGTTGTTCACAGTCCCTCTGTCACAGTCTCTCAATATAATTCATAAGACTGTTGTGAGAGAAAAGAGAGTTCCTTAAAGGAAGGATGACATACACATGAAAGAGATACATAGATAGGTTTCTAGGCATTTAGAAAATTGAAGACTTGACCGCTGCAAGGTAAATGCCATGGTTTATAACAGCATCACCGTTTACTACAATTTGCTGCTTGAAATGCAGCCCCAGAAAATGACACTTCGTTTTATCACACTTATGTTCCATGTGATAACTCCTCCAGTACTCGGGTCCAGTAGCACCCGATGAAGGGAGTTTGACTCTCAAAAGCTCATGCCGTGGAGATCTAGTTGGCCTCTAAGGTGCAACTGGACCTGATTCTTGCTCTTCCACAACAGACCACAACAGCTACCCACCTGAGACGCTCCAGTACTGCCACTGTCACTGGACAGGTCTGCTAGGAGGGGGTGCCCATCTCACAAGGATGAAAAGTTTGGTAGGGTGGCCAGCAGGCCTGGCGAAAACGTCCTGTCCTTTTAATAAAGGCTTAATGGATGTAAATGGGCAGCTGAAGGTTTTCACAGCATGGAGGTAACAACAGTGCCTGGTAAATAGCATCCTATGAACCTCTGTTAAAGGGACTGGTCATTTTTCTCCAGGAAGTTGGCAGTCCTAGAGAGTCAGGACACAGCAAGATTTAAATGCCTGGGGGGAAAAAAACATCCCGGCATTCTCAAACTGATACCCCACTCTTTACCATTCTTTTGTACATCTACAGTGCCATATTAAGCAGAGTTACACCCTTCTAAGCCTATTTAGGTCAATAACAACAACAACAACAACAACAATAACAACAACATTCAATTTATATACCTCCCTTCAGGACAACTTAATGCCCACTCAGAGCGGTTTACAAAGTATGTCATCATTATCCCCACAACAAAACACCCTGTGAGGCAGGTGGGGCTGAGAGAGCTCCGAGAAGCTGTGACTAGCCCAAGGTCACCCAGCTGGCTTTAAGTGGGGGAGTGGGGAATCAAACCCGGCTCTCCTAATTAGAGTCCTGCGCTCTTAACCACTACACCAAACTGGACTTAGAAGGGCATAACTCTGTTTAGGATTATACCATTAGTCTTAGATTACAGGCATATGGGCAAGGCCTGTATGCTTATTGTTATTTATACACTGCACCTCTTTACTGTGGGAATTTTAGAAGTATAACAACAACAATACCCTTTTATATACAGGGTTTTTTTTCAATTTACAATAATTTTTACTGTGTTTCTGATTAGTAATGGGTCAAATTCTCTGGCAATTGGATTACAAGTCAAAATTGTGTGGGATCGCAACCAGAGGGGAGCGCGGAATGGAAATGGGCTGGAACTGCCTTCCAGACCTGGGCTTGGACCTGGAGAGGTACTAATGGGCTGATGTTTCTCTTCTGGAATTTAACAGCCCCTTCACACAGCTTCAGTGTATAGCAAAGCTTTTGCCTGCCACCAGCTCTGTCTTTTTAAGCTACCCTTCCCAGCTACCATTTCATCTCCTGACACATGTTCTTCACGAGACAGATGTCTCGTGTAGAGAGACTCTCAGTTTATAACTTTCTGTTTTATTTAAATTGTGTGTGCGTGTATGTGTGTTTTTCTATTGTATTTACTTTTTTTTTTAAAGAATTTTTTATTGGATTAGAAACATATAATAACAATTATAATCACATTCTTTAATTTTTTCTAATTCTAACCCCCTCCCTTCCCCCCCTTTTTGTTGACTTCCAACAGTTTTCCAACCCCCTATCCACTTTCCCGCTACTCCCTTCATACTTATTTTATTTATTTATTATAATATACTTTCAGATTCTTCTAAGCACTATTTCCACTTCCTTTCACATATAGATTGTCATATAAATTGTCATATAAATAAAATCCTCTTAATCTATCTTCTTCATTAAAACTACTAATAATATTCATTTTGATAACCTATATTTTATCTTACTCCTTCTATTCTCTTCGATATGGGACAAACAATTTGCCCCCCTTTATACATCAATTCCAATACTGCTATACACATACTTATTATACACACTTATTGTCATTTACTTAGGCTTCTATTCTATATATTATTCTTTATCTATACATATACCATAAGTCTAACAATTAGACCTGTCTTTAAATTTACGTATGTATGTATATATTCACTCTATGTTATACGGTTATCTTTCCAAACAATATAGATTAGTTAATTTCTATCCCAATAATTCTCATAGTATCAACACTATTACTACTTAATATAATACTTAAAAATCATATAGAGTTGCTTAGAATTTTTCCATTAACTCTCCACCCCCTCGGTATAATCACTTCTCTCCTCCTGTATACCTCAATAATTTTCAAACTGCCACAGTTCTCCTCCCACCTCCCATTTTTTCACCAGATATTGTTTCAGCTTTCCCCAGTCCGTGTTAAACTGCCCTGGATCAAGGTCTCTCAGTTTTCTTGTCATTTTGTCCATCTCCGCCATGTACAGCAATTTGTAAATCCAGTCCTCAGTAGTTGGCACTTCTTGTACTTTCCACTTCTGCGCATACAAAAGTCTGGCTGCTGCCGTCATGTAAAATAGCAATGTCCTATGTTGTGCTGGGATGTCTTCCATTCCCAAGTTCAGTAGCAGGAGTTCTGGGTTCTTATTAACTTGAAATTGTAAAATCTCACTCATTACTCTTATTATTTCCCCCCAGTACTGCCTAGCTACCTCGCAAGTCCACCATGTTTCTATTGTATTTACTGTGAGCTCTTTTGGGTCCCTTCAGGGAGAAAAGTAGCAAATAAATACAGTGAGTTCAGTAAATTTGAAGCATGAACCAGTATGATGAGCATTGTTACTGACTGTGCAAGCATTAAAGCGTCACATAAATCTTAAATGTCATTGTTTTCAAAGGATGCATGGCCTGCCAATGAGGACTCCCTTATGCACATAAGCCCAGGAACCCTTTTCATTGACAGCAAGCATCTACTGCATCTATCCAGATGGCCACTGCAAAACTGCATGAAATATTGATGTATTGTCGAAGGCTTTCATGGCCGGAGAACGATGGTTGTTGTAGGTTTTCCGGGCTGTATTGCCGTGGTCTTGGCATTGTAGTTCCTGACGTTTCACCAGCAGCTGTGGCTGGCATCTTCAGAGGTGTAGCACCAAAAGACAGAGATCTCTCAGTGCATGAAATATTGTTTTAAATTGTGAGCAGATCGATTATATAAGATGCTCAGCTCCCGATAAACAGGAATTGCAAAGCAAACAAGTCCAATAAGGGACTTATTTGTCAAAATCAAATTGTCCTTGCTCTAGATGCAGGGAGAAAAAAAACTCTGACATGATAGTACCATAGTGTTAGCACCAGATTATAAGGGCCAAATGGGGAAAATCATGAGCTGATTTACCACCGTTTTGCTGCTAGATAAATGTAACATCCGAATGTTAACTGAGCATCAAAAGACAGCCATTATAACTTGGCTGTATTCACCCATGAGCTTCATGAATGCTCATAAAGGTCTCTCCATTCATAACATTGTAGAGCTGAAAAGGAAATATGAAGAATGGGAAACGTAAGGCCTACTAGCCATATTCAAATCATTGATGCTTTTCTCCTGAGAATGAACATTGTGCTGCTGAACTGTGAGACTGGGAGGAAGGAAAGAGAAACTTTGGCATGGCGGATGCAGTTCATGGGCACCCCATTCAATCCAACACCCAATCCAATGTGAAGTTCTCATATGCATATCACATTCCAAACATATGGAGGGAATATGCAAATTGCAGAATTATTGACTGATCGCACAGCAGTTTAACGCTGCCATCCTAAGCAGCAACGACCCCCTTCTAAGCTCATTGACTAAGCTCTTCACTCTGCTTTGGAAAGTGCTGCAAAAGTCATAGTTTCCCTCAAAGAATCATAGTAGTGGTGGACATTCCTAGTCCTTCCCCCTCAAAAAAATCTACAACTCAAAGGGTTCCCTGAAGAGAGGAAATGGCTGCTAAACCAGCTTACATTTGCTGTGTAGCTACGCCTTCAGATACTTGATTGTCATATTACATCTTACAATAAAGCAGAAATCAGTAGTTACATACCTATTAAGTTGAGCTTGGGATGGAAGTCAAAAGCATTAACTCCTTGAGTGACATGAAAGGTTGTCATTGTAAGATCAGAACTCAATTTCTCTCTCCAGGCCAGCACCAGGGTGTTCGTACTACTGGTTGTAACAGATATAAAGACATCTAAAGAGGAGCTGTACGCGACTGAAATTAGATGTGGGGAAAAAATGACATTTGAATTAAATTCAACATGAAGTATTTTAGGTCAAATATCATGAACCTTTTTTGTAAGTGGCTGTCTTCAGTTTGAGAGGAAATGTTCCTTATTAAGAGTCTATCTTCACGAAACGTCTGACACGTGTTCTTCACATGTCAGGAGATGCAATGTTAGCCAGGAAGCATAGTTTTGAAAGACAAAGCTGACGGAGATCGCTCCAGAGGGGATGGATTCTCTCATAGCCTTCCACCACCTTTGGTGTGCTGGACTATCTCCCCTTCTGGAGTTTTTACCCTGGCGCCTTTACTGCTTAAAACTTAGAATTAACTGAGCTTTGGCAGGGCAAAGGCTCCAGAAGGAGAGACACCAGAGGCAGTGGAGGGCTGTGAGAGAATCCATCCCCTCCGGAGCGATCTACGCTGGCTCTATCTTTCAAAACTATGCTTCCTGGCTAACATTGTGTCTCCTGACATTTGATGAACATGCGCCCAGGCATCTCGTTTGGAGAGACTCTTAGATGTAGGTGTTTTACCCTGCTCATCTGGGCTGTTTCCACACAGATGTTTTGCTCCACCTTTGCTTCCTTACTGTAGTGTTATTTTGAGGAGCATCAGACATCACCCTTTTTTGTCCTGCTTTCATGTTTCCCTTCACTTTGGTGCATTCTTCCCCAAGCCTGGTTTGATACAATCTTTTTGGACAACAGTCTCCAATATCACCTTCTGGAATCTCCTCTCCAGAGAGGAACGGGACAGTTGCAAAAAAAGGTCTTCCAAATACACAGGTTATCCCAAAGGGAACTACAGTCAATGGCACTGAAATGTGCTCCTTCTGTCTCTCTCCTAGAGTAGGCTGCCAACAAGGGAAGTTTCCATTCCAAAACCAGGCCTGCAGGCTGCAACCAGACTAAAATGGATTCAGATCAATCAGGTTATCTAGAAGTAGGGTGGCTAGGCTGCCTGCATTCACCCGCTTTGGCAGGCAACCTCCCAATCTCGGCCTCAAAAAAATGGTGGGGGCTGAAACAGCATCCCAAAATGCCGCAACATCACTTTGCTTAATACACACCATATAATATATTTCTAAATTACAGAATACCTGACCAAGGACAGAGTAAACACAAAAGGGATGTAAATAATCATGGAGTGGGTCAACGTAAATCATAGCTAAAATGGTGTGGGAATCCTTGCTGTGGCTATACACACCATTTTTGCTCTGATTTATCTTGACTTGGCTTATAGAGGCACCTTGGCAACTGAAATACCATCATTTATTCAAGTGTGCCTTTGATAGTCCTATATTCCTTGAATTGAGAATTGAGATCTATCCATTCCATGGTCATTTATATACTTTTTTGTTTACTCTGTGCCCGATCAGGTATTTTGTACTTTAGGAATACATTATATACTGTGTATTAAGCAAATTAAGACAACTGAGAAATGTTTCACAGCTGAAGCATTTGGTAGCATGTATATTATTATTTGTATAACAGTACCTGGTCATTTGTAAGCTGTCTATAATGTACAACATCCATATGTGTAAAGGCACATTTGTTCAATTATTTTTACACAAGGGGAAGATACTTATATGTAGAACCAGACTGACATTGTTGTAATTATACAGTTTTATTGTTTAGAATTATTTTTTGCTTTTTTATATTAGTCTTCTTGGCACTCATATGTATGTATGTGCGTTTATTATAATAATAAGTAATAACATTCCATTTATATACCACCCTTCTAGACAACTTAACACCCACTCAGAGTGGTTTACAAAGTGTTATTATTATCCTCACAACAATCACCCTGTGAGGTAGGCAGGGCTGAGATTGCTCTGAGAGATTTGTGACTGACTCAAGGTCACCCAGCTGGCTTCAAGCAGAGGAATGGGGAATCAAACTCGGTTCTTCAGATTAGAGTCCTGTGTATGTGTATGTGTGAATGTGTGCAGGGCTTTTTTTCAGCAGGAACGTGGTGGAACAGAGTTACGGCACATCTTGAAAATGGTCACATGGCTGGTGGCCCCACCCCCTGATCTCCAGACAGAGAGGAGTTTAGATTGCTCTTCATGCCACGGCACGGAGGGCACTCTAAAGTCCCCTCTGTCTGGAGATCAGGGGGCGGGGCCACTGGCCATGTGACCATTTTCACCAAGGGCAATTTAAACTTTAAAAAACTCCCCCCTTGTTCCAGCTGACCCAAAGTGACGTCATTGTGTGGTCCTAAGTTCCACCACTGAGTTCCACCACCTCTTTCCCCAGAAAAAAAGCCCTGAGTGTGTGTATGTAAATTGTTTTTTTCAACCTTTTTGGTTCCCCATTTCTCTACTATACTATACTATACTATACTATACTATACTATACTATACTATACTATACTATACTATACTATACTATACTATACTATACTATACTATACTATACTATTATTTTTAAAGCATAATTATCTGGGGAATTGGTTTGTTATATTCTATGGTAAGTTTTGCTTTGCAGTCCATCTGGAAAGGCAGATTAGAATGTCTAAAAAAACCTCAGAACCGTGCTTCATGGCTGGACTCTTTGAGCTGTAGGGACATTAATGAGAGAGAAACATTATGGGTTTCAGAAGCCAAGTAATCTACACCATTCGCAACGAAGACATAAAGTTGTTTCTGACTAAATTATATTGTAAGTTGAGCTCCTTGGAGGATGTCAGGCTGAAAAAAAGGTGATGTTAGAGTAATTTCCGTATCAGGAAGATATATAACAAATTAAAGTGTTCTGTTGCATGAAGAAAAGATGAAAGGGAGTAGAAGAGTTGAGAAAGAAATGGTCTGTTCATTTCTAATATTTAAAGAATGCAGCAAAAATTAAAATTAGCAAGACCTCAGTAGAAGCCATCAGTTAAAGCTTCATATGAACCGGGGCTCAACAGGGCATAACTCAGGAACGTGTTTTTGAAAGCTGATGGGAAAGATGATGAAAATCAGAAGAAAGAGAGAGATGGTTCCCTTTATCTTTAACAGATTGCCATCCAATATCCTAAGGACACTTCCTTTCTTGAATTAAAACTGGAGGCCCATTTTCTTTTAAACCCAGAAAGTTTTATTTTTAGAATGTACAATGACTTAGCCTCAATAAAGCTCACCCACTGGGTTTCCGTATGAGTTACTGTTTGCAAGTATGCATCATCCTGATTGGATGGAGGCAAAGCCAGAACAGATTAATATGGCTATGCTACAGACAGCCTCCTCAGAAAGTGTGGAAATCTGTGGCATCAGTTCAGATTGCAATGGAGACTGATTAGAAGAAGGCAAGGCTGTAAATGCCAGATACTGGAGGGCCTCAACGTAAAGTTGCCAGATATGGCAACTAGGGCTGCCAGCTGTCCGGTTTTAACCCAGACAGTACGGTATTTTTGTGGACTGTCTGAGGGAAATGTTCTCCAAATACCAGGCACATAGACCACCTTTGCCTCTTCCCCCTCCTCTCTGCTTCTAGACAGCTTGCCTGCCTGGACCAGCTCCCAACCTTCTAAGCACCAAGTGGCGAGGGAAGTGGCCAACTTTCCCGCCTGCCCAGCATTCTGTGGCTGCACGGTGCTGCCCGGGAGTGGCCAGCCAGCCTGTGTGCCCGGAAGTGGTGTCAGTACAATGACACCACTTCCAGCAGTGACATCAATGAGCTGGCACACACTCTGCATGCACACAAATAGAAAAAATGTGTGCCACTCCCCCCCTCTTCCTGAGGTTTAGTATTATTCTGGACCCCTTCTGGCAACCCTAATGGCAACCAGCAGAAGACTAGGGAGGCTGGGATAATGCAGGAGGAGTAATCAGAAACGACATGACATCACTCCTTGGAAAATGAAGATATGATGTCACACATCTCTAGGACTCACTGGTAGAGATGGGCACGAGCCACATTACGAACTTCAAAAGCCCACAAAAATGGCAATCACACGATCACGATCTGGCAGTTCGTGATCGTCCATGGCCAATGAACCAGCATTCAGAAGGGGTCTGGTTCGGTGCGTTCGGCCGTGGTTCGGGAAGCCAGACACTCAGGCACCATCAATCAATTCCCCTGGCAACGGAGCCGGGGGAATGCCTGAACTCTGTCTGCGCTCCTTCTGTCGCCCTGGAAACCCAAATCGAAGCCCATCTTACCTTGATTGGCAGGTCTTCTTTCCAACCACGGAGCTGCAAAGCGGTTACAAGTTGGGAGAAGACACCTAGGGGAGGGAGGGGGAAGGGGGTGTCCTGTAGCCATGGGCACTCCAATCTCATCCCTGCAAACCCTGATAGGCAGCTCTGACGGCCAAACACAGACCTCCTGCGTTGCTCAATGGGACCTGTGCTTATAAATAGCCGTGGGCTCCCAGGCTGGGTTTCACTTTCAGCGAGCAGTGAGGTGGGACAGAGCTCTTGCTTGCTACTTGCTAGCCTTTGGGGAGAGAGTATAATTGAGCTTGGATTTTTGTGGGAGTTTCCTGGGGGCCTTGGATTGGAGAGGGTATAACTCCAAGATCCCTTTTGCAATCTTGTCCAAACTTGGGTGATGGCTGTAGGAGAGCCTGCAAAAGACTCCCCAGGAATATGGGCTCTCTAAGTGCCACGGGGGCCATTCCGCGCCCAACAAACCGCGAACTGGTTCGGCAACGGAAAATGTTCATTGCTGTTTGCGATCTCAGGATCATTGTCTCTCCAAGACAAAGGAGCCGGTTTAAAAAGTTAGCAACCTTAATAAATTATCTCATTTTCCTCTTTTCTTTCACCTCTGATATTGAGAACATGGTATTTCTAAGGAATGTTATTTTTAATCCCCTCTTGTTAAAAAGCTTCGGGTGGGTATCTGTGTTGGTTTGTAGTAGAAGAGGAAAACTCAGGTCCAGTAGCACCTTCAAGACCAACTAGATGTCCCGGGTATGACTCTCAAAAACTCATGCCATGGGAATCTAGTTGGTCCTGAAGGTGCTACTGGACCTGCATCTTTCTCTTGTTAAAAATGTTCCTTACTTTATTTCCATCTTCATAGTAATTCTGCTACTTCTAGAATCTGCGGTTAAGAGCGGCAGGACTCTAATCTGGAGAACAGGGTTGGATTCCCCACTCCTCTGCTTGAAGCCAGCTGAGTGACCTTGGGTCAGTCACAGCTCTCTCAGAGCTCTCTCAGCCCCACCCACCTCACAGGTTGACTGTCATGAGGTTAATAACACACTTTGTAAACTGCTCTGAGCGGGTGTTAAGCTGTCCTGAAGGGCAGTATATAAATCAAACGTTGTTGTTGTTATTATTATTCCTGCCACACTATGCTTTAAATTTGTATTTGCAATCAAACACATTTTCTTCCATATCGCAGCCATGTCTCTGCAGTAGCTCCCTCACACTTATTTGATAACCTTTAAAGAGGCCTAATTGTTTGTTAATCAGCTTCTTAGTTTTTTAAAAAGCCATTCAACAGCACATCCATAACCAAAGTATTGCTTTCAGACTAAGAAAAGGACATAACAAACCCTTTTTATAGATTTGCTGAGGACCTGGAGTCTTCTGATGTGGTTATCACTAAGGCCTTACATCAGAGATGGCCCACTTCTGTATTCTTGAGGCCATTGTGTTATTAAGATGGTAGGATGGGGAGAAGGTAGGGCTGTGGGGCTGCTAACAGCCTTGAGAAACAACGTGGTGCTGCTTTAATAGAGGTTTAATGTGGGCAGATTGGCAGCTGAAGCTTTTCATGGCACAGATTAACAAAAGTTACTTCAATATGAGTTTTTGTGAACCACAGCTCACTTCTTCAGAAACCAAACTGGGAACCCTGCTTAAGGAGAAAATTATGGTGGGGGAGTGAAGCCCGGCAACACTTGTATCGAGGTTCTGCTGTTGAATTTTATATCAGGCCAGAGTACTGGTGCGGCCGACAAGGGAGCTATTCCTCCCATCAGGCTAAGAAGTCCATCAATTATTCAGATGTGAATTTTTAGGGGTATGCCGTGCATGCAAAGCACTTTATTGCTTTTAAAGTTAAAGAGCCAATCTTCATGAGACATGACATGGACTTAGATCTAAGAACAATTGTGATTGTCTTTTACAGTTTTGAATTCAAATGTTGAACTTCCTGGGAATGACTTTGGGTAAAAAAAGAGGCTAATAACAACAACAACAACATTCAATTTATATACCGCCCTTCAGAACAACTTAACGCCCACTCAGAGTGGTTTACAAAGTGTGTTACTATTATCCTCACGACAATCACTCTGTGAGGCGGGTGGGGCTGAGAGAGCTCCGAGAAGCTGTGACTGACCCAAGGTCACCCATCTGGCTTCAAACCGAGGAGTGGGGAATCAAACCCAGTTCTCCAGATTAAAGTCCTGCCACTCTTAACCACTACACCAAACTAGCTATAAAAGGGAGCATTCAGCCTATATGGGGCAGGGTATTAAAACAAATACGTTGGCTTGGACCCTAAACAGGACAAGGGGAGTCAGAATATTTTCATGCCTCCCCCACTCACTGCATCCTTCTGTGCCAGTGTTGTCAGGCATGGCCTGGCAACCAGAGGGAGATTAGGGAAGCGGGGCGTGGGAGGCACCATTGGTGATGGCATAACATCACTTTGAGAGAAAACCTGGATGTGACATCATGCTTCTCTAGGCATCACCAGAAACTATATCTCAGCCCAATGGTGATATTTTTTGTCTATTCTTTTCTCACTGTCACTCTGACTGGTGGTGGGTAGAGCAGGTTGCCAGCAGGAGACCTAGCAACTCTGTTCTGTACCCTCCAAAATTGCACTCCTGCAAATAACGGGACCTCCAGGAACAATGTGGGGGGCAAAATGGGAACCTGCGCTAGAAGGGAGGAACCAGCAAAAAACAATCTCCTTCCCCTCCTCTATAGCCTGTGAAAGCCGGGAGGGCGGAATATAAATGTAAGAGATTAAATTAAATTAAATTAAAATTATAGACAGAAATGTTTTTCTGATTGGGAATATTGGTTAGTTAATGCAGCAAAGTTGCACAATCAGGAAAGCATGGAATCACATGTGGTGAAATCTGTCGAGCCAGTACACTGCAACAGATAAAACTTGCTTTTATTGAAGCTGTGTGGTTTTCTAGTTGTAGAAGAAACATCCAAACTTAATCTAAGTAACACTATTCCCTGTTACAACTGACCAGTTAATCTGTCTGCATGTGAGTGAGAGTAAGCAAGTGTGGGTTTGTCTCTGGCATGCTTGCACCGAGAGTTCTGCAGAATCATCTTGCTTCTTGCAAGACCACAAGGAGAGGGAAAACAAAGGGACGGTAACTTCTAGCTCAGAGCAAGAGAGACTTCACACACACAACACAATCTAGTTCTAGAGAAAAGAGGGAAACAGCCCCTTCCCCAGTGTGCAAGCATGCTGAGTCACCTTTATTCCAACAGAGGGGCTGCTGCTGCATCAATGGAAGGGAACCAACCCTTAATTTCTGAAGTGAAAGGCATCCAGCATGTGTAGAACTGCTTCCCTTCTTTGGCTCCAGGCACAAGAATAACCATTGGCAAGTGGCCTCTTCTGGAACCTGCTGCAGGGGCAGACTGGGACATTAAAGCACAGCTCAAGGAGCAGGCTAAGGGCCCATTTAGCTCAGCACTGGCCAGCGGCAATGCAATCCTAGGTACCATACCTGATGCACTCCAGGACAGTGGACTACCAGGAACTTTCCCCAAAATTAAAGGGCCAGATGCTATTTGACTTCCCTCGCCTGCCCCGCCCCCCAACACAAAACTCTACTTCCATGAGAATTGCTTCTTCCTGGTAGGTATCAAGGCCATTTTATCTGGTCAACATGACACAGTTTTATAAATTCTTTAGAAGTGTATACCTGAAATTCATCTTCCTTTTCTGTCTCCTTTTACTTTTGCATCTTGCATATTATATTAGTGTAAGCCAATTCCAGTCCCATTGATTGGGAGAAAAGTGGAAAATATACATTTTAAGTAAGTTAAATCAATTATATCGCAGGCTATTTAAGCACCTTGAATACAATGGCAGAAAGGTGGTATGTAAATGTATCCAAAAAATAAATAAATGGTGGGATAATGGTTAGAGTGTCCAGCTAGAATGTGGGATACCCAAGTTCAGATCCCCACTTGCTCCAGGCTCATTCTCTCAGCCTAACCTACCTCACAGGATTGTTGTTGCAAGGATAAAATGTAGAAGAAGAGAACATTATTATAAGCCCTTTTGAGTCCATATTGGGGAGGTAAGCAGGGTATAACACCTACATAAATAACAAAGAAATAAATCCTGTTCAGAACAGTTACAGGCTCTTACTTGATTTATGAGCAGTTGGGGCCAAGAGTTCCAGAATCAGAGCAGTATATTCCTATTTTAATATTTTGCCTACTGCCCACAGTATATGACAAAAGGTGGCTGGAGCACAGGATTTAAAGTAAACTCCCTTCATTGTTTCTCAAGTCCAGTACCTTGTCTGACCCATTCTTTGTCATGAAGTCTGTGCCTCAATACGTAGCAACAACTGTGATATCCGGAGACCAGCTCCTGCCAATTAACCGTCATTGTCACATTTTCATCTTCATGGGAATTGGAAGGCCGTTCAAACAATGAGATCAGGGCAGTGTTGAAGGCAATTGCTTGAACCTGGGAGGGATAGAATTAATATTTTTTAAAAGCTGTATCTTTACTACTCTCGACATTTCAAAGCAACCTATTACCGAAGGCAATAACTGGACTATAGTACAAAGGCTCTACTTTGTTATAAATGCATAATGTGCGAGCATTTAAATTTCATAGCCATTGCAATGGCTATTTTCATTAATGAGGCTGCCAGGATTTGCTTAGGAAAGGACAATGGACATCAGTTAAATATGTATAGTTTGGCAATATATATAGCTTGGCAAGGGTATGAATTTGACAAAGACGAGGATGACCCAATCTAAGGGGAAATGAAGGGACCAAAACTTTGGACAGCTTGAAATCGTTTAATGCAATTCATGAATATGAATACGAGGAGTTGAGATACAATTGATTTATATTTCAACAGGGGGAAGAAATCTCGACCGAGCCAGACTTCTGATGGCCAAATGACATATGAAACACACAGGAGAACTGGAACAGCATCTCCTAATATGTTCGTTTCCAATAAAAGCAGCCACAGGTGGAGAAAAGCTGCAGCATTGATAGAAAGGGGGGGGTTCATCTCCTCAAGACTCTATTTTTCCAATCTAAATCTCCACCCAGACTATTAATCCCATGGTGGGAAAACACAGTGGGTTGGATTCTGTGAATGATGAGCTGCTAGCACTGGTGCTCCGGACCTACCCTCACTCCAACACCAACTAGCATCCTCAGATCTCAGAAAAGCTGGTGCTCGGAGTTCTGGCAGCCCCGGGGACAAAAACCATGGGGCACGGGAAACGTGATACTTTCCCCACTTTTCTCTTTCAGTGATGGCATCTTTTGAATATGCAGAAACTCCACCAGCGGAAGAGAGGGAAAGCGATGTTTTTCCATTCCTTTTCCATACAGTCTCTACACCTGTGCCCCATATCATTTTGCATTAGCATTTCCCAGCATCAGCTTTTCAGAGATTGCAGGAGGAGGAGGAGGTAGGATAGGTCCACATCTACAAGCAGCTTTCTGCTTCTAATAGGATCTGACCTACTGTGTTTTCCCACCGTGGGTTAATAATTTGAGTGAAGGTTTAGTATGTTGGATCCGAAGCCTCTTTCCACTTGCAATGCCTCTCCAAACTTGGACTGCTGAAGGCCAAGCAATACAGAACACAGAAAATCCTTCAATATTTTCATTTCTAAGAAAAGTAGCCACAGGAATTTCAGAGTTAGACCGAAGCTGTTGTAAAAGGGACATTTCCACTTCCACAAGATTTCTGTCAATTCCCTCTTCAAAGGGTCACTTTATATGTGCACTAAACAAGAGTTTGATTGGGGAAAGCCCAACTGAACTCGTTTTTAACACGTGACCCAAAGCTTGCCTTTAAAGCAGGGGTGGAGCATGCAATTCAGCTCCCATGTGCATGCTGAGACAGACGGCTGTCCCAGTCCCTCCCTCCCACCCCGCATGCTTTATCTAGCAGAGAAGGACCTTTAGGGGAGGGCTTACTGCCAGTTCCATGTGTCTGCCTAGGTGTGATTAGATGATACAGGCAGGTCCTGGGCAGACGTGCGGAATATGCCCAATACACTGTCCCACCCACTCCACTGCCACTGCATTTTAGGATGCAGAGGAGTTAGCCGTGTTAGTCTGTGGTAGCAAAATTTTAGGAGGCACAGCAGGCTGCAGCAGGAAAAGGAAAGTGGCAAAGTCCCACTACAAGCACAATATTGCTTGTGACACTTAGGATCTTAGTAGGAGAGAATTTAGATCAA